>NC_044245.1:117833855-118137070 GCF_003957555.1 Calypte anna
TACAGAAATCAGGATTGCCTTGCAAATAACTCACCCTCCAAAAAAAAGACTATTAATTTATAATTTTTCCTGTCTACAAACATTGCCTAAGAGATGAGATGTATAGCTATTTTAATTAAAGAAACAGATGATAGTTTTCTCATTTTTAACTTTACAGACATATGTTGTAATAATTAATAATGCTTAATAAAGCTATTTGCAGGCTGAAAACTGCTTAAAAGACTAAAGATGTCTACGATCAAGGCATATGGCCTTTGTTGTCAGCCACATGCACTGAGGAATAAAGGCAGCTAAGCCCAACCTCCTACTCTTACTCTGTTCACACTGTGATTCCTGCTGTGGGGAAAAGACAACTCCTTTTTTCTTTTTTTTTTTTTTTTTTTTTTTTTTTTTTTTTTTTTTTAAATTGTTTTAGTTCTGCATAGAAATTGGGAGTGGGGTTAAAAACATTAGGAGAAATCTGCCTCTGCCCCTGCATTGCCCTTCCACATTTACCCAGTAGGGCAGCCAGAAATGGAAAGTCCCTAGACCAAACAGGACAAAGCCATATCCAGGATGCCACCCCAACCACCCTTCTCATGGGCACAGATGTGATGTGTATGATATGATACATATGATCTGTAGGAGTGCAAAAGCAAGGTGCTCCCAAAAAAACAGCAGTCCTAAGCCCATGTGCATGCATGGGTACCTGGACTGACAGGAGCTTTCCTTGTGAAACATTCCAGCCAGCTCCTCAGTTCTGAAGGGGTCGGGGCTGTTGTGCAGCCTCCAGGGTCTGATCCTGGACCTGCAGAGCTCACTCTGCCTTGCCAGGATGACAGGAACTGCCTGAGGAGCTTCTCTCTATAACAAGCATCTACAACAGGTGCCAAAGACTGGTTCTGCAGAAGTCTTTGAAGACGTCTTGAACAGGCACTTCGGGGGGTAAAGATGATTATGGGAACATCTCAGGCAGGATGTCACTTCCTTATTCACTGGAGGTTTTTCAGGGAGGCTTGATTGCCTGATGGTAGGAATTGAAACAGTCAACTTATTAAGGATGTTGCCAGACCTCTGTTAATAAAGAGTGAACAGCATTTTGCCCAGCCACAGGAGAAAGAAGTGATTTCCCAGTTGCTGTGGCTACAGGCAAGAATCCAAAAAAACAGATTAACAAAACTCTGTTAGCAGATAATCCCTGGAAATGTACTTTAACAGAAGACTTCTCCCTCTTCTGTCAGCATCACCCAGTCTTACCTAGCTTCCTGCTTTGATGGCTAAACCTTGAGAAGTTGCTCATTTCTGGTAGACAGCTGGCCAGCATCATACAAGCTTTCTGTAATGGAGATACACATCTCAGCACCAGGTGCCTTCTGATCTTCTTGCCTCACCTGCTCATCTTCACATCTGCTGTTGCCATCTCGGGAAAAGATGATGCCAGCTCAGTGCTTCATTTTTCAACAGATAAATAGATTCAAATGGCCTAATTTGCCTCAGCCCATCTATCTCCATTTTCCTAAAAGATCACACCATCTGTCCCCCTGCTTGATGCTAGCTAGCCAGGAGCAGATAAGATTTTCTCTGGAACACGCTACTGATTTCTCCTGGGAAACTAAGTCAGGGGTTCCTGGGAGACTTAGACAAGCTGTGTCCCACTGCAATAATGTAGAACTGGACACTGCATCTCATCTGTCCTGTGATCTTCACAAGGTTACTGTGTGACATGGTAGCAAGACAAGGACTGTCAGAGCTATTTTACACAAAATAGTTGGGCTGTCTTCTCCGGTGGGTCACAGCCACCAGTGGCAGAACTTAATGTTCTTTGAAGCCAAAGTAACTCTGTTACCCACACTTCTTCACAGCTTTTCCAGGTATGGGCAGGTCTGTCTGAACAGGCAGCTTCTGGAACAAAGTTTCAATGGGAGTATGGTGGGGAGAGAAGGATGAAAGGGAAAAATATTTCTCATTTGAGGGACAGTGTGCATGTGAAGGAATTTCATGATCTGTGAGCAGGTGACTGAGCTGATGACCCAAGAAGTTACTTCCCACATCTGTAGCACATAAAATAAACCAGCTCTTAGCTTTGGGTGAATCCAGTCAGATATAAAGAGGATGCTTGAATTTTGCTGCATGATTGGCAGAATATTTTATTAAGACAATGCACATAGGCTTTAAAATACTGAATTCTCACCTTTCTTATGGCATTCTCCAACAAATGAGTGTGTCTCTGATAAATAAAACTCTGTTTAAGGACAGTAGATTCAAAATTAGTTACCGAATTCCCTTCTTTTCAGACACTTAATTTATACAGCTGCTGAGCCTCCATCTTGAATGAAGAGCATGGGTTCCACAATTAACAATTATACATCAATCATTTTTTCATATGTCCTCTTCTACCCATTATGACTGAACCTTAACACCACCTGTGAGACTGGAAGTGGGGGGGTCACATCTACTCCTGCACAGTAGAACTTGTGCTCTGCAGATGTGAGATGGTCAGGGATCCTGTGGGATCATTTTCTGTTCCAATGACCTCTGGCTCTGTGAATCGATGTGACTGATTAGATTGCTTGATGGCAGAAAGGTCAGTGATATCTGGAGTCTTCTGGGAGTCAAGGCAGCCCTGCAACATTTTGTAGTCCAGTTCTGACAATGCATGTGCTTTACTATGGGCTCATGAACAAGCCTTGCCCTCGGCTTCAATAACTAAAAACTTGGGATTAATACAGTGCATACTTTTACCTAGATCTATTTCAAGCAAGTGGCTGGATAACCTACCATTTAACCCAGCCTTCTGCCCTCTAATAGTCAAGCCAAGAGCTAGGTACACTTGATATTATTTGAAGCTGGTTTTGAAATACCATGAATTTAATTAAAGGCTACCTCATCAGCCTTATTCTGGTAAGTGCAGTCCACAAGAAGGACAAGCTTTCCCTGAAGTTTCCAACCTTTCTATTCTCAGGGAAGGATCTTAAAAAAAATTCTTAAGAGCCGGTGTATTAAGGGGAAAGTATTTATCATCATTTCATTCTCTGTTAATAATTTTTACCCATTGTCATGGAAGTATTAATAATTCTCAGCAACTAATGTTTTGGGGTGTGATGGTGATGCATAGTGAAGTGTGTTTATGTTTCTGATAGTTTCTGGAAGCCCATGCCTGAGTATTCTCAAGAACCCAAGAGCAAGTTTTATTTATTCTAGGATTTACTGCAGTAGTGTAGAAGAAATGAGCTTTTTTTGGTGGCTTTAAATGTGTTTCTCAAAGTATATGTGGATTAAACATCCAGCAAGGAGTAACAGTATGTGGGTGGATGTTGACCAAACAGGTGAGTAATTGTAAAAAATTTACACTTACCACATCAATTGTAAGCATCATTTCAGTATATTGTGAGAAAAGAGTTCCAGAAACCGTGCCACTTAATTTAAATGTGATTTGAATACAGTTAAGTAGATTCTACTAAGTTTGGTAACAAAATGCAGGTGATACTGAAAAAAAATCATAGTGAAATTGTAGACAGCTGACAGTGGAGATTTCACATACTCATGCCTTATCCTGAATTTTATTGTTTCCTGCTCTGGGAAGCCTCAGAAAATGTATTGGAGAGTATTTCAGTAATCCAATCATGAGACAAATGCTCATGGCTAAAAAGTCTGTAGAGCTTTCTATAGTGGAAGTTTGTTCAAAAGTGACATGAGGAAAAGTTTTTACTGAAGTATCAAAACCTGCTGTCTAAAACTGGTAGCAAGTGCTCAGTCTGGGGAAAAAAAGCTAACAAAAAAATAACAAAAAGCTGCTTTCTGTTCCGTGTTAGTGCCGAGGACCTTAGCACTGTGTGAGTATATAAATAAACCACTGTGATCAACACCTGAGAGCTTATAAATGTCTGAAATGTATGGTGACAATTTGCAGAACTTCTGCATTGCTCCCTCATGCCCACTTACATACTATTTGGATAATCTGGAACCTGTTAGGCAATACCATATACCATTGTTTGCTGGACTCCTCTAGGCTTGCAAAGGGCAATAATTAACACTGCAAGGAAAGCTTCAGTTTATACAGGGGAGTGGCAGAGATGCAACTCTCCTTCTCTTTTTGTGGGGCAAGTGTGCCTGATAAAATGAGTTACAATTGAACCCCCTTAGCCACCTGGTAAAACCATGCCTGCTTTTAGCTACCAGTCTTACATCTTGGTAGCTCCCTGTTTTCACCCAGATTTGCAGAATCCTTCTTTCCATGTGTTTTCAGTATTTGTATTACTGTAGCTTTATCACTCAGGGTCTGTTTGCTGCGGGAAACCAGGTCTAGCAGACTGTATGTGTTGGGTTCAGTTCACCTCGACTGTAACACTATGGATTCAAGAACATTTGGTGGCCAAATTCCCCTGAAGCTGTTTGCGGTGAGTGGATGGAAATTCCGCTGAGGTCTCTGGACCTCATTCAGAACTGACCTGAATGATTGTTACTCATCAGGTGTAACTGAACATTAAAAGGCTTTTAAGTGCTTCCAAGCTGTTCCTATTTATCGCACAGTTTGGATTCAAAAAGAAGTTCCAATGGAAGCAAATAAACAGTGAAAAGAACAGGAGAGGTCCTGTTTACCCTCTACCCTTCTCACTTCATCCTTCTTTCCTGCTCTTTTCCCCTTTTGTGCTGTTTCCCATCCCTACTTCCTTCTCATATCCATCCCATCACTAATTCCTACTGCATCTCTAATCTTTTGAGTCCTATTTCAATTCTGGTGTTCAGTAGATGTGAGTCACTGCTTTATGGCAAGGCAGAGTTTTGTCCCCATAGCACACCAGATTGCTTCTGCACACACTGGAATGCCAAATCAGCTTGCAGGAGAATTTTGTAACTACTTTTTATTACTCATTTACACTTGGCATGAATATTATACCATTATTAATGTCACTGTTGAGCCTGGACTGTTATATAAATTTGATCCTGTGTGAAACTATCTGGTTTAGAGGACTGGCAGTGGATCCAGCACCTATCCCATGTAAATTATGGGCTCAAATTTTAATCAAGTCATTAAACCAAACCAACCAAAACTTCTTTCTGTACTATGCTGTTGCAAAAATGAGCTTGGTCTCTGAGTTCCCAGTACATGTGTGTCAACACCACAGTTGACTCTGATTAGTACACTTGCTGCCATTGAAAGCTCTGGAGCCA
The DNA here is from genome assembly GCF_003957555.1 of Calypte anna. Classification (NCBI taxonomy): domain Eukaryota; kingdom Metazoa; phylum Chordata; class Aves; order Apodiformes; family Trochilidae; genus Calypte; species Calypte anna. The sequence continues at coordinate 117,839,007 of NC_044245.1, forward strand.
AGGATTTAAGGAGTCAGTGAGACTGAACTCTTTGTCCTGGCCTCAGGTCACAGCAGGCTGATGAACAAGTGAGTCCTACTTCTGTCTCAACCATAGCTGCCTTCTATTTTCTGGGACCAGCACCTTGGCACCTTCCACAAGCATGTTGTTTTCATAAAAAACATTTAACTCTAGTCTCATTGCATAATATAGGCATTTTCTCTCTCTTTTTTAAGGAAGCTTTAGAGTTAATAGGACTGTGGCCTGAGCCGGGATCACAGGATTTTGACCCCTCTGGGATCTTTGTCCTAGATTTCAGTCTTGGCAGGTAGAGCATTCTGAAACCAGTTGACATTTCAGTGGCTAGTTTGTAAGTCAAATATCTTGTTTTATGTTTTCCTTCTTGGTTTGGATAAGTTTATATGGGTTTCTAAGTATTTGGGAAAGCTGTATGAGCTTCATGATGCCACTGCACCTTCCTTGAGCCAAAAAAAGTTGCTTTCCTCATTGAGAAATTTCACTTCAAAAGAAGTTGTGATGTTTTTTTATATTACTGTTTCAGGTGGCTTTTATTTCCAAATGTCTGCATCACCCTGATTTGCGGTACTTTTGATATATTTTTCCTATTTAGAGGGCTCCTTTTTTATTACATGTGTCCACTTTCTTCATGCACAGATACACACACACACACACAATAATAAAATAAAAAACTGGAAAAAATATGAAGTGACCTCTGGTCTTGCTTCAGCTTGAGGAAAGAAAATAAGAATGTAAAAAGATTCTGGATCCCAGCCACTACAATGAAAAACATCTGGTGAAGCCTTTGCAAGCATAAATTTATCTTACCATGGGCATGATTACTAATTAAAATCCAGGGGTTTTTTTCTAAAAAGTTATTTTAGCTTCATAAATTGAAAAAGGAAAATTGTTGCACTTTGGTGCTGCTGTAAAGCAAAGATGACCGAATTCTGTTCTAGGCACTACCTGATGGTGGTCCAGAGAGCTGGATGATCACACAATGCTGGCTCCTTTGCTCTCTTTCTCACTGCTAAATTGCACAAAATAGTTTCCTACTGTTGTGTTTCCATGTAAGCAACCAAACAAAGTACTGTGAAGGAGTTGCTGAGTCCCAGATTAGAGGAGTGGTTTCTATGACTGTTAATGTGAAAGAGGGTTTGAGGCAAATCTGTAAAACTACTATTCATATTTCAACAAATCTATCATATCTGAGGAATGCAATGTCTCCAGAGTTGCAAGAACACCAAATTCCTACAGCCAAGGTTAGTTTTGGCAGTCTGGCTACGAATGTGTATTACGCAGTCTTGCTGGGAGACCAATCTGTTTTGGGATCTGTAGCAGAGTCAGGACTTGCCCTTGCCTGAGTCATAACAGCAGAGCTGAAGAGACAGAATAAGCCAGGCCCGGCAGAACATCAGCCTCTGTCCAGGCTGGGCAGGGAGCCCTCAGGAGAGGTTTGCTGCAGAGGTCTCTGAGCTTTCTCCTCCCAAAGATGCTCTGGTGAAGGAAAACATATTTTCCCACACCAGATCCCATCACACAGCTTCCTTCAGTGTGGAAGGTTGATGCAGTTTCACTGATGAAACCCCTCCCTGTGATTTATTTACAGGGGCTTCTGCAGCTTTAACAAGGGAAGTGAACTGCAGTGAATGGGTACTCTGTGTGGTTCTGTTCAAACAAAAAATATATGTTCTGCAGAAAATTCCCTCTTCGTGCCCTTGTGTTTTGTTTTATTTTGTTTTCTTTTAATCCTCCAAACCCGTATCTAATCTAAAGACAGAAATCGCTTTCCAAGATGCAGTACATTCAAAGGGTGTGTTATGCTGCCTCAAAAGGTTAGCTAACAAACCTGGTCATGCATTTACTTAGCAATGTTTGATAGAAATTGGAAATGATGCCTGTTTTTATTGGAGTGAAGTAACATTTAAACATAGGTAGTACAGGTGATAAACTTGCAACACTAGCAAACTGAAAAACACATGGGACCGGACTGTGTGCCAATTCAAATACAGCTATATTAAATGCACCTGATTTTAAGCTACCTTTTAGTATTCCATTTAGCAGTTTAATGAGAACCAGTTATAGCTTAGTTGAATTTTTTTAACTGTGTTCAGATTTCAGCAAGCTGCCCAGCTGACATGCATATCCATTTAGGCAGACAGCATCAGAAAAATCCAATGAAGGCCTTTACTGTAAGCAAATATAGGACATCTATCTGACCTTCTAAACTAACATCATTTACACAGTGTGCTGAGAACATCTGAAGCAGAAGCTATCAGTGTTTCCTTGAGACCTTTTAGCACAAAGGCTGTTTCATGAATTAAAGAGCTCAAACTGTTGACTACAAGGACTCGGGCATTACGACCAGAGAATGGTACCTAGCAGTGTCCATTCTTATATTAACATCTGCAGCCATTGAAATAGCCACTTGCTGCTGAAGGCAGGGGAGAGGGCTATTATGGGCACGTTACAGAGTCCTCTTTCAGCTGCTGTTTTGCTGAAGTGCCAGGTGCAAAAGATGTGCTCAAAAAGAAGCTATAGAAGAGGGCAATGGTCACGTCGATTACAAACTCGTAATTGCTCACTCACTATTTTCTTGGTATTCAACCAAGTAGCTGTTTCAGCAATTATTTTCCTGTTCTTGATTTCTATTAATGGTGTGCCCAATATTGGGGACTGTTTCCCTCTTTTATAGCTTTAACTTGCTATTGAAATCCTGGAAGTGTAATGTATAGCATTAGCTTTAGTGTGTACGATTAATGTAATCACAAGCTTAGCTCTGTAATCCAGCCTGTAGTTTACATTAGCTGTTAGATGACCTAAAATTCTCCCCTCTCCCCCATCCCTCTGCAAAGAACTGGTTACGTGTTTTTACTTTTCTTGTTGTTTATTCTTATGATTTTATTCTTATGATTAAGTCTGGTGAAAGAGCTGACTGCCTGCCATTTTCCACAATCACAGTAACCTTATAGTTCTGAGTTCTGTTTTCAGATGCACAAGGATGATGAGGGTCACAGAGCACCATACGTCTTTGTTAGCCTAGATACTGCATCTGTGGCTGCTGATTTATATAGGTTAGAATACAACCCTTCAGAAAGATACTCACAAAAGCCTGCAAGCAGTTCTTCCTCTTTTTTTTTGTTATTTATTGGCAATTCTTCTTTTTTACAGCAGATGAGATATTATAAGGGTGAAACCCTTTGTGTGAAGTAATCAAATTCTTGCATTTTAAATTACGACCACTCAATTTCTTTAGTTATAATTTCTTTCCTCAAGTAAGAAATCTTAACATAGGGATCCCTTACATAGGGATTGCAAGATCAAAGGCAAGTTGACTGTATTTTATTTATTTATTTATTTGTGTAAGAATCTGCTTTAAAAATAAAAGCTACAGATAAATAACTTCTGTGGCAGCATATAACAGTTAGTAAAAGAGGCTAAAAGATAGAAAACTTGAAATTTCCCTTTCTCTGAGAAGAAGAAAATGAATTATTTTCATTTAAATGAGGCCAATTATGGAAACAGATCAATGTAGCATTAAATATTAGTTAGGATGTTATGCCAGACAATGACAGATTATCATATGGATTAGATCTTTTCTAGAAGGAACAATTATCACAGCACCTCTTGGAATCTTCCTATTGTTGTTTCAGTATAGCAAATCTCTTATCAATGAACAAACCCCTCAATAATATTGACTGAAAAAAACAAACTGCTGACAGATTCCCTACTGTGGTAAAGAAGTTGGGCAGCAGTGCAACAGATAAAGTGCCCACTAAAATGTGGCAGATTGCAGGTGGGGAGTTGGAGTTGAAAGTTGATTAAATTCTTTTTAACAGATTTCTCTAGAATGTGAGACTCCTCCCAGTTACCCACACAAATGGCAATATTCATGAGAACAAGACAGTTTACTTGAAAGCTGCAAGGCTTTGAGTGACGGTAGTTACATGCTACCATGCAAAGCTTTGAGATAAAAGATCAGATTTAGAATTAAGATTAAAGATACTATGCATTAGTATATTAAATTAAGATACTATACAAAGATACTATAGATTAAGATACTATACAAATTAAATTCATTTGAATTAAGATTATTATACAAATCCCCATCTGTAACTTGAATGAAAAATTATTCCCTGCCATACAGATTAAGCAGAAATACAAGGCAGGAGTTTCTAGGGTTGTTGTTTGTGTGGTTGGAAATGAGAATGTTGAAATTCAGGAGCACACAGAGTCTATGCTCTGGCCTCCCTCACTGCCAATGTATGCTAATTGTTTTAATTCTAACCTCAAAAACCCAAGACTAGCAAATCTGAGGCAAATTAATTGCCTAATCCTGTGTTTCGGTGTCATTCAGTCACAAACAAAATTTGCAGGGTTAATCATCTGGTTTTTTTAATGAACATTATTAAATCTACCCTGGGAGCATCAGATTAAAGGAGGGGTCTAAAATAAAAGCAGATCACTTTTCCACTGCAGTCCCAACCACCTCCTGGTTGTGCAGGCAGTCACCTCCTTGCCTCCCTGGGGTGCTCTGTTTGCTGCTGGGTGTTCCTTGCCTCTTCCCTTTTGAAGCGCTGCTTTCTGATGGCAGCTCAACAAGCCTGGGAGAAACCAGCAGTCCTTCCTCATCCTTTCAATATGGTGACGTGCAGAAATCCCAGTCTGCACTTCCCTGAGAGGAGGAGAGTGTATCCAGAAAATAAGTACACAATTTTCTTACAGTTTTTGCACCCGAATACAAGGGCAGGGAGCACGATCCTTACCGTGCCGGCAAAGCGGGGCTGCCTGCGCCGAGGAGCTGGGCTGCATGGCAATGCCACAGCCTGGACACTGCTTTGTGTCACTGCCCTAGTTGGGAATGCCAGGTCTCATCCATCCAGCAAAGCCTGCTGAAAGCACAGTCGTTTGCCCTGGCTTTTGGGACTGTCCTACCCAGCTCCTGCCTGCCAGAGAAATGAGCTGTAATCACAGCCCGACAGCATAGGGAACTACTTGTGGTGAGTAGTGCATGTGGCAAAGCATGGGAAGGGTTTTAAGCCCCTTGTCACAGTTACAGACAGTGCATAGGATGTTGTTCTGTGTTCTCTGTCTTTCCTGAACTTTTAACCTCATCCTACCTCTAGCCATGCTCAAAATGACCGCCACTGAAAAGGGGGGGTGTGGGTGGGTGCTTTCCATTCCTTTCCCTGTCTGAATATGCAAATATACAAATATGCTTACACTGGCCATAGGCTTTGGTACTGCTTTCTCTCCTGCTGCATGACTCCATCCTCCCAGCCAGTGTGGTGGTCTCCTTCAGTAAGGGGAGATTGTTTCAAGGTAAGGTACTTTACTGTGGGAGAGATGCCAAAAGAAAGCAAGAAAGCACTTAGGCCGTTTTAATGGACAATGGTTTTACTGATGCTCTCAACTTTGAGGTAACTTATGGGGTATTATGAGCTAAATCATCCAGTGGTATGTACTTGCATTTCCAAAAAAGAAAACATTTTCAGGAGTATAACCTCTTAATGTTACTGGAGAAGGCCATTCCCTTTCCAGTTCACTTCTTGCTGATTTGTGGATATTAAAAATGAAAAGCCAAAAATAGTTCTTCACTTTGTCAGTGAGATCCACATCAATGCATATCTGTCAGTGCTACCCACTTAGCCTGTGGTTCCTCTGCATAACTTGACAGAGGGTCAGAGCCATTCTGACAGCTCCACAATGGGACTAGAGATGTGGTGACAGGCAGTGCTGAAGAGCCAGAGATGTCAACAGGATCTCCAAATAACCAACGGCCTTGAAAATCAGAATTCTTGAGCTGCAGAAAGACAGTAAGTTTGTCTAATGCAGGAAAGGCAATCCTGCATGAAACAGGTCATTTAGACAGAATCAGGGGATATGTAGAGATAGTAGGGTATCTAAGCATTTATGCATCCTATTTATGGACTGCCCAGCTATCCAAAGATCTGAAGTCACTTTGCAGGTGGCTATCAAACTTCAAGTCAGTATATTTTAATAACTGGGAGCTGTTAAGTGGCAAACTTTTTAGACTCCTCTAACAAATTCAATTATAAAACACTTCAACTTATTTTTCTCCTCATAAGTACCAATGGCACTATATGGTGCACTTTAAGTGGAATAATTTAATTTTTTAATTTAGTTTACTACTTTCTTTCCCCGAGTACCTCATAGCTTGCAAAGGAGATAACAAAAAGGAAAACAATTATCTTTTTATTATTTTTTATATTATTTGGCTCAGGATTACATTTGGAATTTATGAATATATGCCTTGTAATCTGGTATCTACACTTTTGCCATCTGCACTTGTGCAGTTAAATATATAATTAGGATTTTAGATGACACAGGCTTAGTTTTCCCTCTATACCACAGATTTGGTTAATCACTTAAGTTAACTGTGCTCTATCTTCCCAAATGGTGTTCAGCAAAAATGAGGGTAATTTCAAATTTCCAGAGATGGAAAATGGGAAGTAATGGTAAATTCATGCCATGCCATGTGATGCCTATCATTCTGTTACCTGCTGGTGATATCGGCAGCTCACAGCAAAGCAACTCTGAGGACTTGGCATGTTGAGAAAAATCAGGAGAGAAGGTTGACATAATTGCTCTCAGATGTGCACTTAAAAATCTATGATGTTTTGTCTGGATACTATTACGACTCCAGGGAGCCACTGTGAAATACCTAATAACTCTAGAGGGAACACTGGAAAACAAAAATGTTGATTCTTCCTGGGTACTCCAGCAGTAGCTTAAGTTAGAGCTCCTTGTTGAAAATGAGATCTTGTCTTAGTTAATGAACTGCAGTATGAGGCATGTAAAATCTAGTGGTGACATGGTTCCATCACTCTTGCTGTGCCTAATGGAGACCTGAAGCCATGGATTTAGATCCAAAATTTATCACCAAGGGGGAAGGTTGTGCTCTCCCTTTGCTAATGTCCCTGCTTGCCCACTCCCTGCCATGTTCTCCAACTGCTTCATTTATGCCACGGCTTTGGGAACACTTATAGTTTAATGATAACATCTCTTTTATCAAAAAGATAAGTTATTTGTATCTGGGACAAAGCACGAAGAAATTTTAATTCATCCCACAGACAGGATGTTTACATGGCTGAAGGGTACTTCTGCTTTTAAAGTATTGTATGATTTTCTTCTTGCTGTGCTGTAGACTAAGACAGCCATTCCTAAGTATTTTTGAAGCTACTATAATCTCCTTCTCACCTCCTGACATAAAGATGGTCCCTAGAAGAAGACATGGGGATAAACTTATGAACTGCATACAGAAGAAAGCTTAAGTGTCCATCCCACACTCCACAAGTGTGATGCAGATGTTTCAAATCATATTTATGTCTCACAACTGTGTATTGGATAAGCAGTAACTGAAGTGCAAAGTCCCTTTGAGGGGATTGTATTGATAATCTTATGGCCAGGTCACCAAATCTTAAAATACATGTAACTATTTCAGTCACTATTAAAAATGCTTTGCTTATGTTTTTACACAACCAGTCATTCACAGTGACCATGTGGAGCTTCTGGCCAAGCCCTGTTTTTAGCTATTAGCAAGACTTGTGCAGAGAGATAAAATACTGTGTGATTTTAAGGGTTAAATTCCACAGTTTTGGGTAAACCAAGATGAAGATCCTTCTCTAGGATCTAGCAGGTGGAAAATCTGACTAATTTACACCATAATCTCCACAGAAAACTTGCTGGTTCTATTTTCCTGCAGAGATACTTGAAGAGCAGTTAGACTGGTACTAAACCACTGTCAGGTCCTGCCATATACTCGCTGTCCACAATTAAACCCACATATACTGGAGCTAGAATTAATCTCAGCAGAAAAAAAAGCAGAATGCTGCTGGCACCAACTAAATACACATTGCCTGGTGCCTCGTTGCTGTGTTAAGTACCATCCCCCTCCCACCAGGGCCTTTAAACTTATTTGGTGTTCTGCAGTTGAACCTCCAGCTGTCATACAGATGTAGCCACCCATGGTTCTGTTTAAAGTCCTGCTTCCACTGTCCCAGTAGCTTTCCTTGGGGTAGTTTGCATTGCAGTGCTATCCTAAGCAAGAAATCCTCAGGGTTTGCCTTGATGCTTTTCACATTGCTGGAAAACCTGGGTGACATTTCGGAGTCTCTGGAACATCTCAGCCCTAACACAGGTGAGGAGCAGGTGCAGAGGCAGCTTTGAGAAGTCACCTGCTGCTCTCTACAGAGGGAAACTGAAAGGGTTTCTTTACCCATTCTCCTGCATTTGCCTCTCTGATTTAGCTGAAGAAAACAGCCTAGAGGCAAAAGGGAAGAGGAAACCAAGTAATTATCCCTGACACCATGGTAGACAGCTGATTTAGCGGAGAGGAAGAAGACAAATGTATTTAAACTCATAGTGGTAAAACAACATTATGGGACAGTGATATAAATTGCCTCATCAATATGTGAAAAAAAACCCAACTGAGACCCAGCTCTTTAGTGTCAGAGCAAGAGAAGCTTCTCCAACAAGGCTTCAGTGGGGCTAGGGCATTACAGTGGGAACTGCTCCTAGCTACAGGTCTTTGTTATTCAACAGCCTCAGCCCAGTCAGCTGTAAACCCTCAGCAGGGGCTGGCACAGCTGTTTGCCCTCTCCTCACTCCATCCATGGACCTGTAAAGGAGAAGCTGGTTTATGGAGTTCTCCAGGGTCTTAAATTTTGTACATTAGAGTAAGCATATCCAAGTCCCTAGTACAACTTAAGAAACCTATACCTTGCAAATTGCCTACCTGCCACATCAGAAAAATTCCACTGCAAGAAAGGGCTAAACTGCAGAGCATCACAGACCTCTAAGGCTCCAGGCCTCATTTGCAAGTGTGCAGAGGTCCAGTGCTCTGTTCAAGCACATGTCTATCAGACAAAGTACCAAAGGAAGGGGAGCCAGCATTTGTAAAAAATATGATTGCCTGATTTTTATAGGGCATAGGATACATATGATCCTCTCTGAGTTTTAAATTAGTTGCAACATCCAACTTCTTCATTTCTTGAGAAATGTTTTCTGACAAGAGCGTTACTGACCCATCTGCCTGCAGCTATGAATCGTTTGATGGATGCTGTTATGATGTCTGGAATAGCTAATGACTCTTCTGCTGTGACCTTTTAATGAGGAGCAAGATCCTGAGAAGAATAAAATCATTTCCCCAAACCGAAAACATAACTCACGTTAAAACAAAATTAGAAATACCAAATGAATATAATGACTAATCTGTATGAATGTTCTGCCTAGGATGGATGACCATTTGGTCTAAGCATACTTCATTTAATAGTATGACAGCAAAACTTGCTTTAGTTAGAGGACTCAAAACTTAAAGGGTCCAATATTTCCCAGATATTTTATTTTTTTTTCCTTGAGCCTAGGTCCCTACCAATTAAGGAAGTCCAGCTTTATAGATGAAGCAATACCAAAAAAAGTACCAATAAAATTTTTAAAGCTCTTTAAAACATTTTAATACCGTATTTCATGTGGCATATACAGAGTTATGATGGTTTGTAAGGCATAAAGTTTTTTTATTAGTGCTCCACTGGGAAGAAAGCATAACTCAATCATTGCTTTGCAACTGATTTAAAGCATGTCACCACAGCATTTGACTAGCGTATTTATCACAAATTTAACTCAGCCAAATATTTGACTCAGCAGCCTATTACACACTTACGCAAAGACAGAATTAACTGCAAACTAATTTAGAGAATTAGTGGCCAGTTACAAAATGCAGCCTACACACACCAACCTGCCTCTATATTATGCTGCATTACTCCTGAAAGCCGCTAGGTCTCACAGTGTTATCCCCAAAGAACGTGTGGTACAAAAATTGTAACATCAAGTAACTTCTGCTTTAAGATCTTTTTATGAAACAAATGTTAAAACTGATATGAGATGTCGCAGTGAAAGTTTGATGCAAACAGATGCGAGACGGAGACTCAGTTTGATGCAAACAAATGTCCAACTTTATTGAATCAGAAGGCAATATTTATACACTAATCTAAGAGCTAGTGCCACGTATACATATTGCTGATTGGTGATTTCTACATCTCGTTACACACGTTTTAACTTGATTGGCTACAAAACCTTTAGCAACAATTAACTAACAAAGCTTATCTTTCACACATTCGAGCTTCTTCGTGGATGTTGCTATCTTGCCGAGTCCCTTAATCTAATCGTCTTGCTTACTCCTTAACCTTCGAGTGTTCTAACGTGCTGTTCCTTGTGGTTACAAAATATGCTTTAAGCAGCACTGTCCTTGCACACAGCCCAAAACTTATGTTGAAATTATCAGCAATTGTTCGGTGCTGACAGTCTGAGGCTGTACTGCCTCAATTCCCCCTTCTGACTGAACAAGATAAACTCTTTTCATGGCACGATTGAGCATCCGTTGAAAACATTGGAAGATACAAGGTAGCAATGTTAGCAAAAGCAAGAAAGCAAATAAAGCATAACAAACAGTCTTAACTAAACTTCTTAACCATCCTGTTAAACCCCATACTGAAAAAAAGTTTATCAAACCAGTCCCAATTATCTTGTGATTGCAAATGCGTGATCCCTTCTTTAAGTGATTGTATTGCAGTATGTATAGATTGCGAGTGCTCAGAAAGATTCATACAACACATTCCATTAAAATCTTTACAAACATGACCTAAAAGCTAACAATAAAAAGAGCAGTACAACAGAATAGCACAATCAACAATCAACATATAGACGAGGGATCCCTAAGTCGACATATAAACGATCACATGAATTACAACATTAACAAAACATGTTATCAGTACAACACAATACTAAAAGGACATTTCACACTGCAGTGGAAGGACTTTAACAACTTTTTAGTATGAGGAAGTTCAGATGTCCACTGGCGCATAGAACCAAGGGGGTAGAGGAGGCTTATCCAACAAAAATTGGTCGGGGGGCCCCAAAAGCGTCCCCAGACCCCTCCCGGATCACAGCACGGTGGAGTCCTAGTTTCCTCCATGGTTGCCAAATTAAAACCTAAAAAGCCAAATAAAATTATTTACAGACAAAATTCCAAGCCTTTATGCATAATATTCATTTTCTCCCTCTGGCTTCACCTCCTTCCTCCCTTCCCCAACATTTAGAGAGTTTCACTTCAAATAAGTAAAGCAGAACTAGAACGTTCCCATTCCAATTACCTGCTTATTTCCGTATTTCATGCCATAAGGCAAACCCAAAGGTTGTATGAGCTCAGTCATCCTGTCCACAGAATGCATGGCAGTGCTGCACCACACAAAGTTCACTCATTTCTCAGGTGATCAGTGCTCTTCATTTCCCTCTTAAACAGAAGGCTAAATGCAGAAGGTATAACAAGGCAAAGAGCAGAGCATCCTAGGTAGCATCTCTATGTGTCCAAAAGAGGAGAGAGGCTGATCTGTTTTTCTGTACATCAGCAAAGCATTGGGAGATGAATCGTGTTTTCAGCTCAAAAAATTTCCTTTGAATTACAAAAGTCTTGCTTAAAACCTACCTCTTGCTTATTGTGAAACAAATACAGATGGCTATAGTACAGTGTTATGATATGGAATACTGATCCTCTATAAGAAACTTGAGGCTTGATGTGTACAGAAGAGAAAGAAAGAAAGAAAGAAAGAAAAGAAAGAAAGAAAAGAAAGAAAGAAAAGAAAGAAAGAAAGAAAGAAAGAAAGAAAGAAAGAAAGAAAGAAAGAAAGAAAGAAAGAAAGAAAGAAAGAAAGAAAGAAAGAAAGAAAGAAAAGAGAAAAATTCTTATCAGACCTAGATATTCAAGTGTTTGTGAAACAAACCTTATTTTAGGATTTTAATTTAGATCTTGAGACTTTTAAGGAGTAAAGATTGTTTCTTCCAGTGAAATGATAAAAATTATTTCAAACTATTTGTACTAATATTAGTCTGTACCAGTTGTATTTATAGAAAGCACACTTTTCAAGGCTTCATGTTGCCAAGAAATGAAAATCTGCTTGGTTGACATTAAAACAAACAAATCATGTCCTGTAATTGTTTTCATGGAAATGTGATAAAAGCTTGCTGGTTACATCATTTACCTGAAATCTATAACACCAGATTAAAAGTGCTTTCCAATTTGAAACAAGGATATATGTAACAGGGCAGAGAAATGCGATAGCCATTGGGATTGTAAAACCAGTCCTCCTTTGGCTTGGATTTTTAATTATTTATACAAAATAGAATATCCCCAATAAGAGACTAAAAACTTGGCAACAGAGAATAAGAATATATTATTTCTTTACATCCTTTTGAAAATCTATCTCCAATTGGCTGAAGCATATACATCTGAAAATTGCAGAGTTGCAAAAAATTCTGGTGCACTGAATATGCTCCTTCCTCACACAGCTCTGATATGTCAGCTGGGTAGATAATGCACCTTCCCAGAGCTGCAAGAGAGATCTCTCCTGATATTATTTGGTATTTACTATACTGAAAAGAAGACTACACATTAATTGAAAATATTATTTGCCATAGAGAGAGAGGAAAAAACAATCTAACTAATACAGAAAGCTGCAGATTTTTGAAAGAGGTAGGAATAAGAATGCAAAACAGGCATATAATGAGTGAGGTTTATAAGTGTCAAAGACTCAAGCACGACTTAGCAGTAGAAGAAAGATTTTAAAAAAAAACAACAAAAGAGCTATAAACATTCAGTTTCTGACTAGGAAGTAAGTAACCACTAATGTATATTTCTCCATCTCTCAGTAGCTGGTCTACAGAGGGCACGGTATCCTACTCCATTTCATTCAAGGAGATGGGGACCCAAATCTGCTATAGAATTCTACTGGTGAACATCAACACATTGTCATTTTTTCAGTTTTCCTTTTTTCAAAAAATGGGCAAAACAATTGAAACCACGTAAGACCTCAGGCCAATTGCACCAGCCAGAGAGATGGTACCCTGAAAAACTTCAGGATTCTCTTGTATATCCCCAACTATAGTCTTAAATTTCTATGTGATCCATGCCTTATTAAATGACACCTAAATTTGAGTACTTCTAAGTGCTTTGAATACTTGATCATTGAATCTAAATGTTCTTTTAACTTTTTTTAACTTCCTTTTAAAAAAAAACATCAAAGTGGAAAACATATTTCAAAGAGCCAGTCCTTTATCAGCAGTTCAGTTCTGCTGTGCATACGCAGGAAAAATCCTCATTGAAGTCAGTATCTGAGTTCAGAGAGTTCCTTTTCACTGGACTGCTTTAAATAAGGAGGGAATTGCTGTCCCAGAAAGTATATGGCTCAAATTAAATTGCTACAGCAGTCAGGCTCAGGGGCTGCAGCACAGAGACTGGTGGGATTTATAACTGAGTGGGTCCATCAAAGCCATATGGGCTGGGAAGCTTAAGAAAGTCAGGGTAGTTCTGGAAGAAGGTCATGGGCAAGGAAGGAAACTTGGGTACCATTGTGATGATTTAGAAGCAGTGCAAAATTAACCCTGGACCTCAGCCTCCAGGAAGCTTCACATTGTGCAGAACTAACTATACACAGTACATACCCCGTGTTGGACTGAAGCTGTGTGGAAACGCTCACTAAAAGGTTACTCCAAGTCCATCAAAGCAAGTGCCTCCATTTGCTTAGCAGAGAACAATACAGGACCTGACCTCCAGCCAGATCTGGCCTTGAAGACTGACAGATTGTCATCCCTTTAGCTAAAGGTACCAAGAGGTGCCTGGAGAGGGGATATGTGCATTGTGCACTCTTCAGCTGTGCTCCACCATCACAAAGGTCTTGCAGATAAACTGGATATAGCTAGAATTTGCAATGCCTTCAGAAAGGAGGATTTAGCTGCAAACTGCTAAGATACAACTGCCTGTAGTTACCTGCTCTCTATGTCTGCTGGAATCAGCCTCTTCCCACATTTGCTACTTGGATCTAGGGTTGTTGGAATAATGACTGGGGAATTAGTCCTAATCCAGCATATTATGACAAGCACATGGCAAGACTGATTTAACATATTAACCCAAGACCACTATGAAAGTGAACTTTCTGTCCCACATGGGACTGTCAGCTGGACAGATGAAGCATGAACCTACTCTAGTTTCTCCCTGGGGGTGCTGTCCAAGGCAGCTGCCTGTGCTGCCAGTTCTCTGCCTTCTCCCTGGAAATTCCCAGGTGGAGGAGATAATTTCACCTCTCCTTTAGGGCAGTAACTTCTAAACAGATTCTCCTGCAGGTCTTTGCTTTAACTCTGGATTTCAAAGGTGTTTCACTCAACAAATGATATCTAACACCATAATATGAAAGTCCAGATATCCACCTCCATGGTAAGAAATGGCTTTTTGCCCTTTTACAACATGGAGAGCAATATATAAGAAGAACCCAGTAAATTAAGAGATAAATAAACTCAATGATATGTACAATCACCAAAACATAATTTTTATTCACCTTATATTTCTTCTGTAAATTTTGAAATTTTTCTGAAAATAAATTTGCATGTGATCTTTTATATTTACTAGACTATGACACTAATGCAAACATCCCTGTTATTTTCCACATCTCAAGTATAATATGTCTTTATTTATGAAAACTTGTGGTTATTTTATTCCTCTTCACAAATTACTCTATTTGGAAGCACTGCTTTCATAAAGGCCACATCTCAGTTCAGGTTCTTCTTTAATGCTCAAAATAAAGGTCTGCTTGGGAAAGATAGTAAATGCTTGCAGTCAGCTGGAATAATAACCAGGATCTTAACTGTAAATCACCTTCGAAGCTGTCAACATACTGTCCTTTACAGCAGAAAATCTGAGGAAGCTTTTCCACAGTAGCAAAAATATCAGCTATGAAATACTTCAGCAGGTACTTCAACAGTCATATTATTATTTTGTGATATGTTTGTCTTTTTGGCTAATGTTTCTGTTTGTTTGCTTATTTGAACTGCTGAAGGCAATGCTTTTTTTGTTTGTTTGTTTGTTTTTTAAGGTAATGGTAGACTGAGGTTTGTGCTGCACAATACAGAACTACTCTGCTTTTTCCCTCTGAGAAAACATAGAACTCCTATCGCACTTCATGCACAATTTCCTGAGCTGAGTATGTGTTTTCAGGCATGGAAATGGCTGTCCTTGCCTTATTAAGACATTGACATGAATACCACTGAAGGAGGATAGAAAAAGCTTAAATACTGAATTAAGGCTTGGGGCTGAAGTTCTTGTCTCATTTACTTGATGTTGGTGTGTGTGGTACAAGGGAAATACAATAAATACAGCAAGTCACACAGACTGTGTAAGAATCTAGCTATTGACACAGAGAAATATATATATACTTTCAGGTTGAGCTTACTGTAGAATTGGAGGTTAAAGATTAACATTATTTATTGGTGGTAAAAGTTGTCTACTTCCACGCAAGAAAATATGTATTATCTTGCTTGCAAATTTAAAGAATGGACTTCTCTGTGTAGATCCCAAGCCACTTTTCTGCCTTGTTCTGCTCCCCACCCCTACTGCTCACACTGCCATAAAACTTTTATATGAAAGTTCTTCTTCTTCACATTGGAGTGACCTCTGATTATTTTTTTTAATTAAAAAAAAAATTTCGAAATCCGAAGGCCTTTCTAGACTTATATAATTCAAAGTGAAGTGACAGTCCTGTGTTTCACATCCTTCCCAGGCTATTCTGATCTGAATGCAGTGAAATGCACTGAATAAAGCAAAATCCAAGACTGGCTAAAGCAAATCCCCTAAAAAGGGGACACTGATGTGGAGTACTGCTTCAGCTCAGAAAACACGTATGTAGCACCTTACTGTTTCACTCCCAGCTTCAAGGTCCAACTTTGCTCCCCGTTGGTCCATTCTACTCAGGAACTGAGGCACTTTCTTCCTGGTGGACTCCTGATGAAAAATTGGTCAGTCCCCCCTCAGTCTCCTGTCATAATGAACAAGGCAGACAGAGTTCCTTAAGCCACTTGTTCAACATTTTCAAAAACAGTCAGTTTCCAGACATTTACCTGAATTTTACTATAATTAGTATTAAACTAAGTGAGTGTGGGTGTCTTATGCTCTGGTTGCTCAACCTGAGAAACCAGAAGGGGCTTGGAGCTTATGGAGACACATGCTTCTCCTTTTGAAAGGTCTAAAACTTATTTACATACAGCATCACAGAATCACAGTTACCTCTGGTACTGACAACAGCAGTAAAAAAGTCACATAAACAATGACAGATGGGGGAAGACGCCAAAGTTTTTGCTATTTTCATATATATGAGGGCAAATAATAGCTCCTATGAAAAGATCCCATGGTACTTCTCATATTCACTGAGACAAGACCTTATTTTTTTAAGCCTCCATCTGAATGACCCAAACACAGCAATCATGGATGCGTGTAATTTTTTTCCCCTCCTCCTGCTTGATCTCAAATTTAAATCATAATGCTGAACTTGTGACGTCACTCTCAATCATTTCCACGTGGCTTCCCTTGTAGGATCAAAAAGAAGGTGAAGCTCTCTAGTGTCAGCAGAAAGCTGATTTGGAGGATGGCAAGATAATTTAGTGAGATTTCTAGTAATGACAAGAAGACTTCAAAGAAGCCTGCAGGTAAAGTACTGTTCTTTCTTTTTCAGTAAATATATGTTCTGCTTCAAATCTGCCATGTTGCTAGATGTTCAGTTTTTAAGAGGGCTGTGCTGGTAAGGAGATCCCAAGTCTTCTCAAGCTCCGATTCCTTTAGAAAAATCTTTCCTGAAGTTAAAATCCACAGGTGAATCCTAGAAAATAAACCTCAGTGACAAACAGTGTAAGCTAACAGCAGGTTGGGTTACCCAGCTTCGTACTTCCATTTTCTCTGGTACGTTAGTTTTCTAAAGGTGGCATTTTGGCTCCGACCGAATGGAAGGGCAAAGGTTACTGAATGTGAGGCTGTGGCTGCTGGAAAAGAGAACAACCACTACAATGGTGGGGAAAGACAGGCCACCAGCACTAAGCACGGAGAGATGTGGGAAACTGGCAAGGAGGAAGAGGATGACATTTTCTGAGAAACCAGGAAATGAGCTCTGCACTCAAGCATTTCTATTTATGGTATAAGAATTGCAAATATCACAGGAGATATTTGATACCGAGGTGAGGAAATATGTGTCAGGCCTTTTAGTTTTAAGCCTTTGTCTTTGCATGGGCTGCTTTTGTTCAAGGAAACAACAATGGGAAAGAAGGGATTTGAAGGGAAAAAAAAAAAAAAAGGCTTCTGCTGCAGCATTTCCCAAACTATTTTTCCCGTGCCCCTCTCCCAAGTGAACTTTACCGTTCGTGACCCTTTGCTCCCCCTTCCCTCCCCAACTCATCCAGCATCCAGCACTCAGGATTATAACCACTCATCTCATCTTGCAGCCCTGCCAGTACCTTTCATACCACCCCCACCCCCTCCACCTCCCAACTTTCCCAGGGGGTGAGTCTTAGTTTGGGAACTGCTGTTTCTACTGGATTTGAGTTCCTGGCAACCTATCTGTAAAATATTTTGACCAAAAGAGAGCTGTTCCCCAGAGACTTAGATGCTAATTCTGCTTTGTGGCATTGCTGTGATTTCAGGGTAAATCTGGCCACACACCAACGTTGTCCTGCTGGGCTTGTCCCTGAATGTATAAAATGAGAAAACTTCTACAATGCTGTTTTTTAAGTGTAGCACCTCAGTTGTCTGTCCCTGAAGTTAGCTTCACTGCTTAGCAAAATGTCTCTCTGTTCATTTCTATCATGCTGAAGCCCAAAACTTTTCTCTTTTTTCTGCCATCAGCTTTTATTGATTCAGATACTTTTCCTTCAGGTTTTATTAGTTCTATGTTTCAATGAAAAAATCAAGCATGACTGGAGCAGGCAGGGTGAGGAGAGAGGGAAAAAAAAGGTTTTCACTGCTTCTTCTGGAAATGTGCAGACATAAACAATGTAATTCTGCCACTCCGGAGTCTTTCTCAGATCTAGTTCTCATCCCTGGTTTTGCATGGGTGGCTCATCACAGCCACTAACTCCTTGCCTGAGTAACTGAACATGTCCTGCAAGCCCTTTCCTCATCCTTACAAGGTGGGAGCAACGGAGATGCTTGGCACTGTGTCTTTATCTATCCAAATATAGATTTAAAAAGCTCATTATAGTTGTTTGACTTTGAAACATCTTGGCCCCAGAATACCAGGTGTTTAAAATAAATAGAAGATTTCATGGAAATTCTGCTCTTTTGTTCAAAGGATACTCAATCATCTCCTTTCTAAACTAGTGTATCCTTCTCCTGGTGTCTGTTTATTATTTCAAGGCTAAAGCCCATGAATGTAAAATGAGGAAAACAATAGTGAGAGATGGTTTGGGGAGAGTATGGAAGTGAAATGATTACAAGTTGTGAGCTCAGTAGTAACTATAGATATAAGGCACTTACCTGGCCCATGCACATTGACCCTGAGTGGGGGATGCCAGTATGAAAGGCACCCTGCTCCTCACGCTATCCTGTGTTCAAGACCCATTTAGCTTCCCTGCCATGCACTCAAGTTAGGAGAAACTGCTAGGTGTCATCATGGCCCTTGTCATCTAGGGTATTTCATGTTTGCTCTCTGTGACAGCAAGTGAATTAGGATTATATAGGTAGATTTTTTTAAAATTTTTTTTTGTCTGAAACCTGAAAGCTGCTGCTAGTTGCTGGGGCTAAGCCTATCATGGACAAAATATGTCACAGTTCCAATTCTATGCACACGAGAGTTTTTTTCTCATAACATTTGCTGTGAGAGGAGGAGGAGGCTGCTGTCCTGTGCCAGAGCTGCTGGTGCTTGCAGGAGGAGGATGCAGAGTGGCTCTGCAGGACTGTGGAGAGGATGGACGTCCATCACAGCTCCTGTCAGGCCAGCACTTGAACTTGTGTGAGATGTAGGGGATTGCTAAATTTGTTTCTGAGACTGCTTGCAATATAAAAAAAAGACAGTGACAGAATAGCACAGAAATGAGATTTGGTGCGAAACCACAGAGGTTTTCTACTTTTTTGAAATGTTTTGAAATGTGCTGGAACAGGCCACCTGGCTATCTTGGGCTGTGACTACTAATCCTTTGATGTCCTTACCTGGTGTCCTAGATACTCTAAATTAGCTATTTTTAGAAGATTTTAAATTTTATTTTCAAAATATGCAATGGATATGTCACTGGTTATTTTTCATGTCAGTATGATTAAAATACTTAATCCCCTCTGAGAACTTTGCAGTGATTTAAACCACTGTTAGAACTCACCTTTAAGATTTAGGGGAGTAAAAAGCCAAGTTAATTTAGGAGGCAGCAGTTTCTCTGAAAGGTTTTTTTCTCCTCTCCTAAAACATTGAGACAGATTCCTAGCAGAGGCAAACTCAGTGAAAGTGCAATACTGATACAGGGGGTGTCTTCTGCATTCATAAAACAGGAGTGCCCAAGGGCTAAGGTCCCTCGACAGCAGAGGTTTTTCTGAGCAGCTGAAGGGTATATGGCAGCAAAGCAGTGGTGTGCCCTGTCCCTGTGCAGGAGATGGGGGAGAGACTGTATGAGTGTGTTTAGGAGGTCAAAGTGGTCCAGTTCTCACCCTGTGAACAAGGCCTGAGGCTTAATTTGGGATAAGAATCACTTTCAGCAGGGTCTGCTGCTTTGAAAACATGATCAGAATTCAATTCCTATTAAACAGTCTGCAGAAAACCCAGTATATGAAGGGCCTTTCCACAGAGATCTGTAACGTCATTCTGCTTGTGGAAATAAAGCATAGAAAATGTAATCTTTGTGTAAAAAAGATGAAATGACCTAATCTACAATACAATCATCTACAGGCATTCTTTCTGTCATCATTACAGCAACTTCCTCCATATTTTCCACTGTTTCTGACTTTCCATGAGTCAGTATATAATGGAACTTTTATATGTTCATATTTTGTTCTAGTAACTATTGAGATGTATTAATTAAACATTTTTACTTGCCTAATTGAGGTTCAAATTCAGGCCTATGTGTCTCAAAAGTATTATTGATATCACTTCTTTTTAATATGTACTGGATTGTACAATGTGTATCAGAACACTTTTCAGGGTGTTTATATGGTCTAAACAAAGGTATTTATGATTATTAATATTTATAATATAAAAATATGCTTTTTTTTTTGCATTATTGTTTTTATTTGATTCTCTTGAGAGAGAAATTGAAATTTCATAGTCATAAAGCACTTTCAAGTATATGGAAGTCAGATTTGTCTTTGGAAAGGTACAGTTATTTTCAAATCTGAGGAGCCAGCAAAGACTGTCTGGGTTGGTAGAATGAATTGCTAAGTTATGTGTACAGGTGCTAAGTGTTATTATTATGTAAAAGTATAAATGCAGGAGATGAGATCACCCAAAGGTAGCGCAGGAATTGCAATCATAAGAACTGGGAACTGCAACTCTATTTATCACCTGGTTTGAAAACTCCCCCTATGAAAACCACTCATTAAGTATTCTGTTGAATGCTGTGAAAGAGACCAGGCTGGGGCAGAGGAACACAATGAATTTGGACTGAATTTTCAATTACAATCCACAGTCTGTTCTGTTTCTGATAATCTCTAAATTCTTTTGAAGAAATGATCATTATAACTGTGTTTAATCTGTTTTCAAAACAGACTGTGAAATAGCCATTGTGTATGCACCTTCTGTTTTTATAACTTCTGTGCTTTGATATTGTAATTGACGCAAGTGGGTGCAATTAAATCTTTATTTGGAAACTTGCACCAAAGCAAGTCATTCAGAAAAAAAGCCACCAATGTGCTTTGACTCTGGATTCTCACACATATTTGCACTTACAATCAAAGCTTTTGTTCTGTTAAACTAACAAGGGCTGCTTAGCATAAGAAAGAGTTAACACAAGCTGCCTTAGGTTGTGCTAATTTCAGGAATAACACTCAAACCGGAAAAAATCTGCAGTAAACTATGCTGTCCCAATAAAAACAACCAATTTTTATTTTAGGTAGGAACCCACAGCAAGTGGAAAGATTTATTTTTAAAGAAAAATACGATTGCCAACAATTACTGTTATTCTGTGATTAAATACTTTTCTCCTGATTTTCTTAGGACAGATCACAAGAGAGCTGAGCAGATCTTTCACTCAATCTACTTCTGAAATAGTCAACAAACTACTAATACTACTTTCACTTACTGGGCTTTTACATCTGAGCATGAGACAGGCAGGAATCAAGGTCTGCAATTCTAACATGAGGTTTGTTAGCAGGTCTAATTTTAGTGCTGTGACACAGCTATTGATCAGCTATCACATTCCTCTGTATGATCCAGGTACTGCTGTCTTAAAACGTAGCTGGGGATTCATTTGTGTGAAAGGATATTTTGTAGAAGGGTGAGTTTGATTCATTTCAGTGAAATGTTCTGCCTGCTCAGTTCCACTGCAGGACAAGGCTGGGAGCTGCAGCTCCACTGCAGGGAGCTTAGTTCAGGCTGTCAGCTGAGTCTTTTCTCTTTTGCTCAGAAACACTCAACTCAAAGGGAAAATCTGAAATATAATAAACGATGGTGTGTGCATATATGTGTATTTACATTTATGTAAACTATAATTCCTCAATTTTCTCAGAAAGTTCAGGTTGACCATTTACCACCCACGAAGCAAAGTCATGATAGCATATAATGGGTGTAGTGAGGTTTCAAAACCCTTACAGCAGGTTTAAAAACCTCTATATTCACTTACCTGGAAAATACCAGACCTTCTTGAGACCCAAAGGAGATTATTTCAAATGGGGACTCTGACAGAACATGCTTCTGGCACAAGCACAGGCTATTTATGGTGTTCCTTGTCAGGCTATTTTCCTAGCAGAAAAGCTCAGCCTCCTCAATGTCTCAGGCAAATATGGCAGCAACACTAACCTCAGCCTATGAGGAAATCAAACTCAGGTCTACTGAAAAATTCTTTACTGTCAATAAGACTGGCTTAAATAGCACCTGCCTGGTGCCTAAAAAAAGGTGCTTGTTTTCTGATTATTACCTCGAGGTAATTCAGCATCTCAGGGACAGATCTCATCTCCTGTACTAAGACAATTGACAGCTAGTGCCATCATTCAGTAGATGATGGTTGTAAAGTTTCTCCAGTCTCACTTGGCTGAAGGTTGTCTGAGTTCCAAAAAAATTTTTTTAAGATCAGCTTGAGCACATTTAAGATAAGACTGTATCCATAAGGAAAAGATTTTCTTCCCTCCCTTGGTTGTATATTTCTGTGCCTTTTCTTATGTGAGCACTAGTATTTTCATAGCTTTATGGTCCAATTACACCTCGTTGAAATTTAGCTATTTAAAAAAAAAAAAAAAAAAGTGGTCAGCTAATGCTGATGTAAAGGACTCAGCAGGGAAGAGAACCAGGAGGTGCAGAGCAAGGGAAAAGGATAGATTGTCTCTTCCAGTGATTTTTGCTGGATGTGTACTGCACTCTGAAGCTGCATCAGCTGCAGTTGAAATGCTGCTTCTAGATGTCTCTGTGGAGCTGGGTGTTGGACTGCATGTCAGACCACAGCCCTTACTGCAATTCTGCAAATACTGCTTTTTCAGTGTAAATGTGACTTTCTGATAGCAAACAGTTTGAAGAAAATTTTAGAAAGGTCTTTAAAGAATGGAGTGAAAACAAATTTGAAACTACTTGCAAAATGTCATTTCTGACCTTTTTTTTATAACCATGTGTACAGCCTTCAGAGAAGAATGAGCCAGCTAGAAAAAAATACTCAAAGTTCCATAGAACTTACATAGAAGTTCCATAGAACTTATATAGAACTTCCATAGACCATACAGAAGTAAGAATTTCTCTGCCTTTTATACAGGCCTAGCTGACCAGGTTCCACCTTCCCACTGATCAATACCAGAATGAAGACAAAAAATATTTTTCTCTCCCTTCAACCAAATGTGGAATTCAAATAAAACCAAAATAAAACAGCCAGGAAAATGTTACAACTTCCTTCTCCAGTCCTTTTAAAATTCAGCTTCACTAACACAAGCTTGGAAAAGACTCAGTGCCCTAAATTACCACTGAGAGTAAATAATAATTATATTGGCCATAAGATGAGGTTTGGGGTAAGTGTCAGCCTAAGGACAGCAGATGGTACTGTCTGTTGGGAGTTTCCCCTTGCTGCTGGAGAAAGTTTAGCTTGGATGGAGAGGAGAGCTGAAGGGCTACTCAGATCCATGGTGGCATCACTTCACCAGCCCTGAATTCCATTTTGCTCCTTTCAGTCCTGCTCCTTTCCTCTCTCCCGTGTCCCTTCCCCTGTAGTGATCACAGCCTGGGAAGTCCCACGGGGCTGCCTAAGTAGAGACAGAGAGTGTAATTCTTGTGTTAAAGGTCATGGGGGAGAGCTGTGAGTAGTGACAGGCAAAGGAGGAAGCCACGAGGATGAGGTATAAGATCCTCCTGTGCCACAAGAGTTGAAGAGAAAGCACAGAGAGGGTCAGATTGTCAGAAGGGTCAGGAATCTCTTGTCTCACCCACAGCCTTTCAGAAATGCCACAGCTAGCAGGCTCTGCAGCCCAATGTCTTTTTTTGTACTCTCTCTGTTTTGAGAACCCCTCTAAAAACACCAAACCCTGTTAGCACCCCTTTCCTGCACCTATTCCCATGAAACCTTTTGCTAACTTCTCCAAAACCTTTCCCCTTCTTTGAAGACCCTCCAACTTCTGCACAGCTTGAACACCCTCAAGCTCTTTTGCTTCCCTGAAATTTGACTTTTTCTCCAAACTGCCATAATTTTTCTGATCCTTTCTCTCCCAACCCTGCCACTTCTACAATCCTGCATGTTACCTATCCTTTCTTCATCCTCATGATGACACAAATACAGCCAGTCAATACAATCTGCTGCTCAGTAGGCCTCTCAGATGGCATCATTCATGCCTGTCTAAACTAGGCCTGCTTGGAAAGAAATGACATCTCTGTTCTCTTATCACTAAAGACATACATCCAACATTGATACAGAACCTGCACCTGTCCTTGGGACTTCTTATACATCCAGTAGGTTTGTTCTTCCAGCAACACTCCATGAAACAGTTCCCTCTTGGCTTTTTTTCAATATTATGTTTCAGCTTTTGTTCTTTTTTTTTTTTTTCTTCAGTTTTCTCTACAAGGAACATTTTTAGTGACAAAAGATGTAGATATTTTCAGGAGGTGAATTTGAGGTTTTGGCAGTCAAGTTAGGACATTCTGAGCTTTTGGCTCCTATAAATGGAATGACAAGTGGTTTGGTGGGATAGGCATATTAACTTTCTTCATCTTTTTTTTTTTCCCAAAGTAGCTAGCTACATTTGAATCTTTACCTAGAGGTCATGTTTATAGATGTAGTATTTTATGAAGTTTGCATTTGTTTTTCAATCTATGATATCCTTAATTTAGGCCCAGTAACAAGATTTTAGATGTAGAATTATATACATATAATTACATACATATAATTATATGCATATAATTATATACATGCATATATTTTATGTGTACATACATATTTAATTCTACATATCAGTATTATCTACATACTTTTTATAGGGACGTATACTATCACTTAAGCAATTCCCATGTGTAGGAGAAGGTACTTGTGGCACCCAAGACAATGCTATGAAAAATTGGCTCCAGCACATGAATTCTCCCATGCAACTAATGCTGCATGGGAGCAGCATTCTTTTAGTGACTTGGGGTTGTATTATGACTTTAGTATGTTCTTCACTTAGGCGTTATGACTACATCAAGTCTTATGGTCAAGAGAGCCTTGAGTGAGTCTGCTGCTGTTCCAGCTGCACTTAGCATACCTGTTTACTTTTAGGTGCTTACATTAGGTGCCAATTTCCTTGAGGTTGTCTTAGCAGGTGCAGTTAATTACATAGAAGAGGCAACCTAAGCATATTGGCCTATTTTCTCAGTGGGAACAGAAGAAGTGAGATTGTTAGGTCCCAGCTACCACGTAAGAATTGTTATACAGAGGTATAACTGATTCTGCAATGTCTCTGGTCTTTCTGCTCTGAGATATTCACAGAATCACAGAATCACAGAATCCTAGGGGTTGGAAGGGACCTCGAAAGATCCTCTAGTCCAACCCCCCCTGCCAGAGCAGGGCCACCTAGAGTACATCACATAGGAACGTGTCCAGACAGGTTTTGAATGTCTCCAGTGAAGGAGACTCCACAACCTCCCTGGGCAGCCTGTTCCAGGGCTCTGTCACCCTTACAGTAAAAAAATTTTTTTGAATATTCAACTTGAACGTCATATTCTCATCCTTATGCCTGAGATCACAAGAGGGTTAAAAGAAATATTTTCCCTAAGCGTTATGGGATTTGCTGATGCTTTGTTGTTTTAAAAATAAAAGGAGTACAAGGGCTGTTGTTTCCTTGACTTGCTAGGACAAAATGAATGTTATACTATGTGTATTCCCACGCTCTGACCAAAACAACATCTCGAGCATAGCTGTTTTTTTAGGCAATTGGTACCTTGACTATATGGAACATAAGAAGCATAGTCAAAGAGGGAAATGGTAAGATTGAAAGTTCATAACGAAAGTTTTACCAATTTTTGTGAATTTACCTTACAAGTCATTCAAGTCCTCCATTCTTTGTCACTGCAGTTCTTTCAGGTTGGAAGTTTTGAGTAAAGGCAAAGAGGAGAACTGTGTAACAACGAGGCACTTAAAAGATGATCACTGGTCTTCAGTTTACTAATAATTAACATCAAAAGCTATGAGACATTCTGACTTCTAAATTATTGGCATTTTTTCAATTTTTGTAAAGTATTGGATGGTTTACCTCAAATTTTTTTCAGTAATGAAACTGAACTCTGTCCAAAAATGTGAAGTCAGCACAAGTTCTGAGAGCACATTGCTTGCTGAGTTCTCACACTTTAAAGCCTTATAGACTCCATATACACTCTCCCCTTAGCATTTTCCATACTGCTGAACGTGGAATCACCTACCTTGTGCTGACTGGCTAAATCTGTTGATTTTCCTGCCTTTATTTGCCTCTATTTTCCAACTGTCTGGTGTGCTGAGCTCTCCCCAGACTAGCTGATCACTTGTTTACTGCACTGAAGCTGGAACTCTTGTCCAACTGGCAGCTGAGAAGGGAAGAACCACAGCTTCTCAGTGCATTAAATAGTCATATTACGCTCTAGTTTGGAAAAACTTTTGCTGCCTTTGTTTTCTTTTTCCCTAAGCATGACATGACAAATATGCAGGGTTTTCATTTGCTGGTTATTTTCTTCTTTTTTATTTTGAGATCTTTAAAAGAGAAAAAAAATTAGCTATGACAAATCTGAATGCCAACATAAGAAACATGTCTTTTTTTCATCACTGCAGTGGCCTTGCTTGGTATTGAATTACTATGCAACTGCTAGTAAGTGAACTACCTTAGAAGAAACAGTAGCTGAGAAGGAGTATCTTGGAAGGGGATATAAGTGAAGCAACACCAATTTGGGACTAAAAAACCACTGCAAACACTGGTCTTCTTCTGGGGGGCAAGTGGCAGTGATGACAACGTGACAAATTGTAAAGCACTGTTAGGAACTGAGTCCATTATGATCTTTTGTCTGTTCCACTCTATCCTCTCTCCTACTTAGCCCTCAAGAGAACTATTTTTGGCATTGCAGACCAGAGATAAATGCTAACTGGGTATAACCTCCATGCCATCCAGTTGCAGGGAAGATGCAGAAGGGCAAGAAAGCTTCCTTTAAATATTGAAGAAGGCAAGGCTAAAATTTTCCACCCCGTAACAGCTATGAACAGACAGGCAGAAGTAAATCCAGAGCTGCACTTACAGTGTGTTTCTACAGCAGTCGTTTTGTACCTAGCATGGGTATGGATTCTTCCTGAGACCATATGTCTAGATGCCTACAAACATTACCCCAGGAAATACAGAAATTGCTCTGGGACACCTGAACTGGCACCTATGCTTCTAGGATGCAAAATCTTGTATTTTCCTATACTTGCACCGTATGTAACTCGATGACTCATCTGGAATTGTTTGCACACCTTATCTATATTTTGACACAGAATAATAACTCTTGGAATATTATGTTCAGATGAATATGTCTGAACAGGCACAGTGCAAAGAAAGCTACCCCAGTGGGTATTTGATTGCATGGCCTACAAGTTCTCGATTTCTTCTTCCTTGGGCCAGGTTTTAGAAAAATGAGTTATCTTTAACTATACCACTCAAAACTCTTACTCAAAAGTGATTCTTCCCCTCTGCTCTGCTCATGTGAGACCCCACCTGGAGCAGTCTAGTTCTGGAGTCCCCAGCATAAAAGGACATAGAACTCCTTGAGTATGTCCAGAGGGTAGCCATAAAATTGAGGAGAGGACTGGAACACCTCCCCAGTGAAGATAGGCTGAGGATGCTGGGTGTGTTCAGCCTGGAGGAGGCTTTGAGGTGACCTTATAGCAGCTTTCCAATACCTGAAAGGGGCCTTCAAGAAAACCAGGGCAGGACTTTTTGCACGGATGTGTAATGAGAGGACAAAAGGCAATGGTTTCAGACTGGAATAGGGGAGATTAAATTAGGTATTAAAAGGAAGTTCTTCACTATGAGGATGGTAAGACACTGGAACAGAGAGCCCAAGGAAGTTGTGGATGCCTTCTCCTGAAAGTGCTGGAGTCCAGGTTGGATGGGGCCTTGAGCAACCTGATCTAGTGGGAAGTGTCCCTCTCCATGGCAGGGGGGTTGGAACTAGACTATCATTAAGGTCCTTTCCAACCCAAACCATTCCATGATTCGTGAGTCAACTGTAAGTTTGGTAGGTGCACTCTGAGAGACCAATGAAGCAACTAGGAGGACTAAAGTGAAGAAATACCTGACTCCTGAATCCTGCTTGGCCTTGGGAATGGCCTTTCAGCATGGGGAAATACACACAGGTTGCCTTGGGTATACTTCTAGAAGACCATGAGCCTGTGTGATTTATGTGACTTCAGGTTAGGGAACAGATGAGTAGATTTTTGCACAGAATATAGTTTGGGACTCAGCACCCAAATTTTACATGAGCCCATGTCTGACTTTGGAATGCCTACACATATGGAGAAAAATAAAACTAACTGCTGACTTCAGTAGCAGCTGCTGTATACTCAATACTTTTGATCAGACTATTTTTACTTAGGTTCCTGAATATGGATTTATGAGCCAACCTTTAAAAACCTTGGCTGAAGTTCTTAAAAGTTATTCATCTATTTTATACTACCCATGATGAGGCCCCAAAACTACCCATGGCTAAATTCTTTAAGAAAGAAAGTACAGCTGTACAACACTAAATCATGGATGTACTAGGCTTGGCACTCTCCTATAGTGGAAAAAAGTAGATGCTTAGGAGAAACTGTTAGAACAGGACAAGGACAGAATTACACATGTCCAGGATCCTCTCCAGGACGTTCAGGGAATCCCTGTACCAGAAGTTCTGTATTTGTATTCAATTGCTGCAAGCAGCAGACTTTTTTTTTTTTTTTTTAATGGATTTGACCTAACACTTGAACATACGTAAATTTTTTTAATCCACTGCATCCTGCAGCAATGACTTACACCTCTTCAGTGTACACCATACAAAGATGCAAATCTTTCTGTGCTCCTTTGAACCTGTCACTTGCCAGGATTTTTAGAGTGAAATCTGTTTTGGTAATTCCTTATTTGCCATTTCTTGCTGCTCAGGACTTTAGAGGCCTTTTTAGAATCTCAGTGATTTATCACCCAAGCTCAACATGAGCCTCTGCTTCTGTACATGTAAAGCTAGAATCATATAATGTCAAGTTGGAAGGGACCTGAAGGATCATCTAGTCCAGCCCTTCTAATATTATTGTTTACATGTGTCATAGTTTGAGTACGAGGAACTAAAGAAGGAGGATTTTCTTAGACTATGAGAAGGGAGAAGCACATAGGGTTCTATTCCCTCCCATTTTTTGCCCATACTCCATGAAGCTCAGGCAGACCCCAACCCCCCCTTTCTTTCGCCCGCTCCTTGCTTTGCTGCTGTTCCCCTGCGCTCCTTTGCCGCCACGGCTCTTCAGAATCCACATCCATCGGGTGCTGGGAAGAGCCGTGGAGCCCCCTCCTGAGTCGGCCCTGTCACAAGGGGCCCTCAGGCACCTACCCCTGCCAGCATCGAGATGGGGTTGTATGTATATTTGTATATATTTGTATATTTGTTCCCTATGCCATGTGTTACTGCCCTTCCCCTGTTCTAGTAAACTGTTTCAGTTTTTATTTCCAACTCTAAGTCTCTCGTCCTTCTTCCACTTTTATCTTCCTTTGGGAGGGTGGAGGCGGGGTGAAGGTGGGGGTGAGGTAAAAGAAAACAATTCTGTCCTCTGTTTTTTGGTCCACCCAAACCACTAAGTTGTGACAATATGGTATGTCTCAGCACCCTGTCAAGCTGAGACTTAAAACTTTCCAAAGTGGGGGAATCCACCACTTACCCTGGGAGACCATCCCAGTGTCTGTCCTCATAGTGAAAAATTTTCCTCATGTCTTCAAACAAAATCTCCCCAGGAGCAACTTGTGCCCATTGCCCCTTGTCTTGTCCATGTGACTGTAAACAGGGAGTCTTCATCTAATTTGTAGCTGCCCTTTAAGTACTGGAACATTGTAATAACATCTCCTCTAGGCCTTCTCTCAAGGATGAACAGTTGTCTTCTCAGTCTAATTCTTCTCAGAATTTGTCCATGGACTTGTTGGTGGATTTAGAGTTGTGCTCTAGAACTTACACTGTTTCTATATAAACTCTTCAAAACTAATTGAATTCAGTTGGTGGATTTAGAGTTGTGTTCTAGAACTTATACTGTTTCTATATAAACTCTTCAAAACTAATTGAATTCAGACTAGACTTAGAATTACTCATGGAAATAAAAAACCAGACTCTCCATATTGGCAGCAGAGATAGAGTGGGGTTGCTGCAGGAACCATGAGAACCCCTTTAATTACTTATAAGAGATTAAAATGCTGTAGCTGAAAATTACATGGGGTTCTTGAGCAGAAGTAGATGTGTACAGACACACAAAACTGCTAAGACTGCTGGAGGAAATGTGATGAGTTCAGTCTAGGCAATACCACGTAAAGCTCAGTGCCCCAGCTTAAAGACCCTGCTGGGTAGTGGAAACTACT
Source organism: Calypte anna (assembly GCF_003957555.1). NCBI lineage: Eukaryota > Metazoa > Chordata > Aves > Apodiformes > Trochilidae > Calypte > Calypte anna. The sequence goes on from NC_044245.1 coordinate 117,869,050, forward strand.
TGGAGATATCAGTAAGGGACATGTTAACCATGGGAAGAAACAGGAGCAATTCTTCAATATCACAATTACCTACATTTTGCATATTATGATTGTCTTGAGTTACTTGCATAAAGCATTACTCACTTCGTTACAAGTCTTATGAGCACATGATCAATTTGACCTTAGTAGGTGTGTGAAATTGACAGTCAACTTGAGTACCTGGTTTATGATGTATTATGTGTACTGTTTAACAGTATTTCAGGTACAGCTTTTCCAGCACAGCTTTCATTTCAGCCTTTAAAAACTAAACTCTTTGCAGATGGCAGTCTGGATAGAGGAGAAACCATGGAAAAGGCTATTATAAACTGTCACAGCAAACTAAATCTGGCTGCAGTCAGTCATAACAGAAGCAGTTAGATTATTCCACAACATCAGCAGTAGCTTTTATGTAAGAACATGACCATACACAATGTTTGAGGACCATTACTAGCATTGGTTTTGGAGATGAAAGTTTGTATTTCAAGTTGTTGAAGAGTCTTTGAAGATAAGTGTGTGTGTGTATGTGTCTCTGTGGACAAAACATGCAATTACTGTTCCTTTTAACTACCTCAGTTTTACACTGTTTTGACTTGACAGGCATCAGCACAGGCACCTCTGACTTACGCAAGGAGGAACTGGGCCTGTACATCATAGAATGCTCAGTATCTTATGTGTATTTATACCCACATATAAGAAACAATATTGTGTAAGCATGTGCACAACATGACATAATTGCAGTGCACATAACTGTCATTTATATTGGTTAGAAGAATCTAAAGGTTGAACCGTGTTGAGTTTGCATCTCATCTCACCAATGTGCAATAGAGCCATTGTGAGCTGAGATGCATTTTACTCAATGAGTAAATTTTAATCATGTTACTCAGCGAGTAACAGAAGGAGATACAGCACAAATTTGGGGGCATCTGTGATCACTATACATTTTTTATCTCAGGTAACTAATACTGTACTGGTAAGGAGGACAGCTAAAGAGAATACAGACAAGCCTGATAATGTCTCCAGGGCTTTCCAAGTGTGTAAGATTATCCAGACTGTTTACAGACCACAGTCTGCAAGAAAAATCAAACCAAAATCAAACCAAACCCTTGCCCTGAAGACATAATTGGCAGTGTTAAGATTCTTACAATACCCCGGGGACAGTAGTTGCATCCCTACTTCACCACATATTATTGTCAAAAAATATTGTTTAGTCATTTATTTATCTGGAATTAGCAGATTAGGGAACAGTATGTTTTAGAGAATACCCAACATCTGTGAAAGCAGTTTCAGTTTAATAGACTGAAACAGACACAATATAATCACTTTGGGGAAGGATTTCAGCAAATGCAGTTGTGACTGCAGTTTCTTCCTCTCCTTTCTCTCTTCTCCAGGTCAGCTCCGATAACAGCTAACCGGGCGCAAACTACAGCTCTTTAATCTCACCTTTTATTAAGCATGCACTTTGCCACTAGCCTTGTGTAAGGTATTCAAAAACAAGTAAGCCAAATCAACATTTCAAGACTCTCATCTGGCTTTCATACAGCTGGGTAGAGTGTGTCTTTTCACAATTGCAAACCTTTCTTCAAGTTGGATGTTAACACTTCCAGAGTAACTTTTAGTGCCAAAACGACGTTCCTCCCTTTCAGTTCAAAGAAAACACAACATCTGTCATAATGTGAAATGTAGAATTAATTCAAGTGTCAAGTCAGGCACTTGGTAATGAGGTTAAAACCCCTTGAGATTTTAAGTCTCTCTTCCACGCTATCTTATTACAGGGTGGGGAAAGGAAAGAACTGTTTCTTTGGCACTTAGCAGCTTTTCTGTGTCCCTTATCAATGCTTCTCGGACATCATCTGTAAATTAAGGTATTTTTCCTGGCAGTGACTCCGAGAAGGAGGAAAGTGTGATAATGCTTGCTTTGTGGCCGAGGGAAACTGAGGTACATACTTGAAACAGCCCAGCCCTGCCGAAGCGCTGCCTAAATCCCGCAGCCGCGGCATGGGGGTGGGTGACGGGTCCCCAGGGTAAGGACAGCGAGCCTTAAACTGTCGGACTGCATCCCGCAAGAAAGTCCGAGGGGGCGCGGCGGTGGCGGTAGCGGTGGGGAAGCAACAGGCTGGTGGCACCGCTTCGCGGAGGGACCCGGTGCCGAGACCGGTGCGGAATCCGGAGCGGAGTGCCCAGTGCCGATCCTGATGTGGAGTGCCGGGTGCGGGGTGCCCGGTGCGGAGTCCAGCGCGGGGTGCACGGCGCGGAGCCCAGCGCGGAGCCCAGTGCGGAGCGGCTGATCGGCTGCAGCAGCCACGGGGCGGGAGGCGAGTGTGGGGTTTGGCACGCCGCAGAGCCCGGGAATTTACAGCAAGTCCGGGGAAGCGCGGGCTCGCGTGAAAGGCTTGCAGATTTCTGTGCAGAAGTAAAAATATTTGCCCTTTGGATCTCCCCTTTCCTCCCCGCTTCGGCACACTCGCCGCACACACACCCCCGCCTCCCCCCCCCCCCCTCCCCAATCCATCCATCGCCACCCCGGTTTTCCTTTCCCCACCGCTCCCCCGAGAAAGCTGGAGGCAGCCACGGGGTGATCACGGCACGGTAAGGAGTTCGGATTTCGGGATGCAACTGTCACATTGCGGTGCAAATGACGCTCACATTAGCATTTGATCATGATCTCAAACTGCATCTTTTATCTCTTAGGAAAACGTCTCTCGGAGGAGATTACCCTCAATAGAGCCGCCATAAAAAGATTTTTCTCTTGTGCTTCTGTGCATCCCACTGTGAGGGGGTCCCAGTGGTCCCTTGGGAATACAAGGAGTTGTGAGAAGTAACACAACTGGCCACCAGACTAATCCACTCCCTCTACCTTCCCGCTAGCACCTCCCCCTTCTGCTCTTTTTTTCAATAGCAGCCCTTGCTCAAAATCTCAGGTTACTTTGCTAAAGAGTTCTCAGCCCTATAGTTTCTGCCCTTGTCTCTGCCTCCAGCTCCTTAAGAGCCACCCAGCCCCAGCGATTGGATTGGGCAGCCCGTCTTGACACACCACTGTGCTGAGTGCTTGAGGACGTGTTTCAACAGATGGTTGGGGTTAGTGTGTGTCATCACACTCGAGTGGGGATTAGGGGAGAGAGGCAGCCTTGCTGGAGAGCTGTGTGGTCTTCCCCAAGTGTGAGCTGCAAGGAAAAGAAGAACTACCTAGCTCTGGGGGAGAAGAGGCAGGAATCGTTTCCAGCAGCTCAGAGGGAAAAATAAACCCCCACACTTTGTTCAGGTAAAGTAAAAGGCACCTCATGCCTCTCTCTCTCTCTTTCTCTTTCCTTCAGGGTTTTCAGAGGAATGCTAGCACAGCACACTTGTCAAAGCCAGTTGCTGCTGCCTTATCAATGCTGCTATTGTACGGCTGACAGATAACAGCGAGCATAGCCTGATGCTTGGCTGTCTTCACAGAGCTAACACTCTTAACGCAGCTAAGGTCACGCTTTTGAAGGTGTAGATGAGAAAAGCTTTTCTGGAGCGGTGCATCTGCCCGCGGCGGGTGCCTCCTCTCCCCCTCTCCCGCAGCCACCGCGCTTCGCTCCCGCACACACGTGCAGCTCCCAGACCTCCAGCCCGGGGGAAGCGGCAGCCGGGGTCATGCTTGTTGCCGGTTCCGAGGGTTATAAATGTCTCCGTGTTTCACTAGAGTGGTGGAAGCTGTGTGCTGAGGCTGGGGAAGGAACCGCTGCTGAGTATTTCCTCGGTTTTGAGAAGGATGCTTGAGCAGCGTGCAGCCTGTCTGGGGCTCAGCTGGCAGGCAAACCGAAGTGTTTTGAGACGTCTGTAAAATTTGAGGGATCCTTTATAGAGACCTGGCTGGCCTTCTGATGATCGGTATAGAGATGAGTTGGCTTACACATGGTCTCAAAGTTAAGAGGAACTCAGGGAAGTAGGGAAAGGCAGCGTGCAATATAATGTTGCTCTCGCAGCTGCAGCAGAGCAGATGGATGTAATTCATTTGGAGATCTGTTTGCGAAAGTTTTACAAGTCATTGAAACTAAGTAGCATCACTATAATGGATCATTAAAGTCTCGCTCTATTTATAGATGCTAAACTAGCGATCTGAAGTGTTAATTACAAGTAAGCAAAAAATTCATGTTTAGGAAAGGAGAGGGGCAGAAATGTAACTAGAAATTAGTTTTTGAAGCACTCCGCTGTAATTTTCATTTAATTTAGCTATTATGTTCATTGATGTCTGGAGCAGGGGAAGCTCATCAGATTAGTTTAGAAGTCAGAAATGTTATCACTACAGTATGTTAGGTTACCAGAGAATTAAGATGTTCTCATTGTTTTACTCTAAATGTTTTAGATGGAGAAAGTAGAGGGTGGGTAATTTTAATTTATTTTTTCAATAAAATATTTACTGTATAAATATATGATCTGTCTGTGCAGAGTAACAAAATGATTTGTTTCTTTCGCACTATAACAGATCTTCATACACACTCTCACATACCTGTGGTGCTTATGAATTATTGGCCTCCTGCTAGTGAAAGAAATCTAACCCTGTCCTCACCATTTACAGGTGAGATATTCTGTAAATAATACTATATGTAATATGTTCTGAAATAAGATCTATTTAGTGGAATGAACTAGGGGATTTGTCGCTGGTGCTCCGTGATTCTGGCATTCAGCTGTGTAACGATGCCCATAAAACCATGTTTCAGGTTGCATATATATTTTTGTCTCAAACCAACTTTTCTGTTAACTTTTTTTTTTTTTTTTTTTTTTTTTTTTGAGTAGGCTACTTGGCCCCTTTACAGGTTGTTCTCAGCTTGCATTTTCAAACACACTCTTCAGTAAATATGCTTTCTCAGAAATTCTCAGACAGAGATTTAGCTCATTCCCTAATGTGAACATATGTGAATAAATTTGATCAATTTCATTTTTCTCTCAGTCCACTCTTTCTCACTGTCAAAAGTGACGGAAACCTTTACAAGCTTGGAAATTAAAAACAAACCCAAAGAAAACCCTCACTACGACTCTGTATTAAAACCTGGTATGCCTTCTGTATTGGGTTTCTCCTTTTCACTCTTACTCTCTCCTAAGAGAAGCCCAAATGAGCCAGGTTCGATGCACAGAGGCTTAGTCTTCCAGCCAAGCTAAGGTGCAGCACTGTGAGCTGCAGAGCCTGCTGCTGTCACAGCCTGACTAAAACACAGCCTTCTCTGTGGGTATTGTCAGATTACAGATCAGATGATCTATAAGAAAACATATTTTCAAGAAACTGCATAGCTAACTACACATGCCCAGCTTGTTATTGTTTTACTAGGAAAAAAAAACGAGTTTCTCTAGCACTGCCAGAAAATCTTGCTGAGAAGCTAGGAACAGCAAATCATGTTTTTCCTTCCTTTATAATGATGGGGCTGTTTAAAAGACAATGCCCACGGGGCAGTCCAGCTCCTTGTCAAAATGTAATCTACTGTTCCAGATGGTAAACATTCAAAGACATATTTATGGTGACTTTTACATACCTTCCTTTGACATTGGCTTTTTTTTCTCTGAGAGCACTTGTACTGGGTACACACATGAAGTTTCCATTAGCATCCTAGCAGCTGTGAAAGTGTTCAGAACCCACAAAGATGTTCCTCACAGTGAGATAAAAATAACCTGAGGAGATCTGAGACCAGTACAGACCTCAGTAGATCTACAAGACGCTCAAGGTGAAAAATTCCAGAGGTACAAAAAGATCCATAAACTGCTGCATGAAAGGTGTAATACATTTTTGTTTCTTTTAATTCATCTTTGCTTGATATGGAATGCTGAACATACCAGGCATGTCTGTACTATCAACTGTGTTTGTGATGTGAGGGAATCTGCACTGCAGAAAAGCTGGTGGTTTTTTTTTTTTCCCCACAGCTAGTGAAGACTAGGTGGGATACTGATTGTCTTCATAGAGTGGTTTTCAAAGTGTCACCTTTTTTTTTTTCTTCCTCACTGCTCTGAGCAATGAGACAGAGCCCGGGAAAATGTTTTCCAGCCACAATGTGTTCCACCCTGAATTGTCTTAATTATGTGTCAGTTTATTGCTTGTCAGGGGCTTCCTCTTCTTAGCACATTATAATCGAGGTGGGTGAGCTTGTTCCATCATAATATGCAACTTCAGTTTCTGCTGCTTAGCACAGTCTCCTTGGCCTTTCATTGATTTTTCCCTCCACTTCAGGGGGAAAAATATTTATGATTGGTGTCATTTCACCTTGGGAAAAAAAAAAAAACAAACAAAAAGCCTTGGTGAATTTCCAAATGTCATCTAAATACATCTCCAAAAAGTAGGCTAAATGAGAAATCATTAGGGAAAAATACACATGTAGGATTACAGAAGTATCCTAAAAATGGCAAGTATCAGTGTGAAAATTATTGTAACAGCTCTAGTTCCAGCCAGAAACTGATAAAAACAGTTTATTAAAAATGTTGTGATGCTGGGGACAGCGTTTCTAAATGTGGAAGCTGTTATAAAACCCACACTCAGTGGAAGTTACACAGCTATGGAAAAAAATTTAAAAATGAAAGATTTGCAAATTCTGTTCTGGCTGGATCACTTTATTGCAGACTATTTTGACAGTTTGCAGTTTATTATCTAGCACTGTTTAAGTTACTGCACTTGATGTTATATGTTTGTTCATGCAGGATCAGGAGTTTGAGCCTTGTGTAATAACAGGACTCATTTTTACCCAGGCAAGGCTGGACACTTGTCACACATGTCATGGGAGTCATGGGTTCCATGATTTCCTTAGCTTTAGAAAGGGCTTTGGGGGATTTGTGTTTGAGTGGGAAGGCAGACTGATGGGATAACAATTGATAAAGCTCCTTTCTGAGTGCCTTGAGAGCTGCAGTGCTCAACAGAGAACAGGGGTCCTGTGACAACTCTGCGGTGACACAGAAAGAATCCAATTAGTGGCCACTCCTGCTGCTGATACCAGATCTCTCCTAAAAATATTTCTGTCATTACCGCCCCCATTGTAATCCCATCCAGGATGCTGATAAGGGGATCAAGAGTTTGTTTTCAGAACGCCTGTTTAAATTTTAACTGCTGTCTTAGATTTTGGGGATATTAAAGGAGATGATGCTGAATAGCACAGCTCACAAGAGACCTACGTGACACACATGTCACATAGTAGTTGTCTTTCTCATCCTAGATTTTCTTATGATCTCCATCACAGGTAGAGCTGCTGTAAGGGATAGAGTAGAGGGGGTGGGGGTGTATGTACATGGTGAACACTCCATTGACTTGTGGCTGTCCCTGAATTGCAGTTACAGATAGACCTTGTCCTTACACAGCTACATGTGTGAAAAGGGAAAAGAGGAGTGAGTGGGAGCTGATACAGTCCCCTGCCCCAGGGGATGATACAATCCTTTGCCCCAGGAGTGGTAGAAAGTCTGCCTTTCCTTTAACAAGGCCTAACTAGTCACTCTGCTTTCCCATATTGACCAGCAGCATAATATTCCCCACTAACCCCATCTTTTTTTTTCTGTCTTTCACTTTTTCTTGCTCCAGCACGAATTCACCATTTCCATACGATGGGAGCACAGTAACTCTACTGTTGTTCTTACCAAGTAGGGCGCGTTCAACACTGTCATGTGCTTGCAGAGGGCACTCTACAAGCAAAGAAAAACTCTGCACCAGTGTCACCTCGGTAATATATGAATTGCCAAACCAGACACGTTTTAGCTGAATTATTTTAGCATATTTCAGTTATGTCAGTAGATTCCTTCCCAGGGCTCCTGCAAGATCTTTGCTTTAGCATTCCTTGTTCGTGCTCAAAAGGTATGGTTAACTGGTGAGAGTAATTCCTTTTTAATTTTGGTATTTTAAGACTTTTATTTTCTGAGAAAAATAGCAGTTGTTTCATCTTCTGGTTTATGCATTTCACACAGCAGACTTGATATCAGTGATTTCCCAGAACTTTAAATCTCCTTTGCAGAATCTGTTTAAAAGGTTTGGTAAGCCTTTGTTAGTGTGTGTGCTCTATTAATCCTGGAGCTCTGAGCCTCCCAAGCCTTAACCATCACTGGTGATTTGGTTACAGTGAAACAATTTTGTAGTAGTTGACTTTTCTGCCCAAGATTTCGTGACTTTCTTTAAATTTTGTTTCTGTTAATTTTAGGGCAAAAATTACATTACAATTGATTGTAATTCTACATTGTAATTTTTGTAGCTCTCTGCAAAGATGACAGTATTTCTGGAATTCCAAGCAAAAATGGCTTCTTTTCACCAATTTTATCACAAGCCAATGTCACAATACCACCACTATATTCTGGGAGATTTCCAGATGTGGTACCATGGAAATCCAGGCTATTTTGTAGATCAGTGCTAGATTATCCACAGAATATTTAATGGAGTTTCTAAATGAAAGCAAACCACTGAAATTCAATCATTTTATGTTTAAGAAAAATTCTGAAGCAGTATGAGTGTAATTATGACACTGCATGTTGCCATTTCTCTATGATGTGACTCTAACCAAGGGAGAAGAGCTGCTCCACAGCAGCTGTATTTTTGTGGTGCTTCACAGGAGGTGAATTCTGTTTGGAAAGCCCACAGAGAAGATGGGAAAGCCTTTGGCACTAGCGTGCTGGAGAATAAATATATCAGGGAGCTGAACACAGGGATTGTTTTTCTCAAAAGCATCCATAAAAACAGAATAGTGGTCTGTTCCAGTATTGTAATTGCAATGTGCCAAGATGTTCGTTATTCTAGCATGTGCACTCTTTTGTCTGTTTTCACTTAAAACCAGAAAAATGTGTTACAAGCCCACAAATGTTTGCACATCTGCCAACTCTTGTGACTTTTATCAGTAGTCTCGCGATTTTAACTTCTTTGGAAAGATTCAGAGTTAGAGGCACTTGTGAGTTCAGAAGCTCTCCTTTCTGTTTTGTTGGTGTTTTTTAAACCTAGTTCTCCTGGTTGCTGAGGAAGCTGACTTACATGCAGGTCCAGAAACATGAAGGAAATTGATGGAATTCCCAAATCTCACTGTGTAAATATATGCAGAGTTGGTGAATAAGGTGGGTTTGTGTATGCTGCGCCTGGCAATTAAGAAAAAACCCAACTCATTTTTCCTGAGGTTTACCATAATCAGCTCCCCCCCAGATTTCTGATAATTTGTCTGATAACTCCCATTTTGTTAAAGAGGTTTTATTGCAGTGGAGGGTGAGGCTGCTTAACTCTGCCCAACCAGTGGAATAGCTTGCTGCCCTGGAGAAACCCAGCCTTGATCCTCCCATCCTCTGCCTCCAGCTGTGTGTTCCCATCTCCTCCGTCATGCCAGGTTTGGCTCTTGGCTCACCTCCTGGCGCACTGAGTGAGCTCACCAGAGCAGCAGGAAGCTGTGTGGGCTGCCTGCCTGGTGAGATGATTCAGCTCAGCAAGTGGACAGAAGCTCCACATGGTGCAAAGGATGCTGTTGGATCTGGTGGCTTGCTGTGGGAGAGAAAAAAAAAATCAGAATCATACAATACTTTCGGTTGGAAGGGACCTTAAAGGTCATCTAGTTCCAAACCCCCTGCATGGGCAGGGATACCTCCAACTGGACCAGGTTGTTCAAAGCCCCGTCCAACCTAGCTCTGAACACTTCTAGGACTCAGTTATCCACAACCTCCCTGAGCAACTTGCTCCAGCATATTACCACCCTCACAGTTAAGAATTTCTTCCTAATATCTAACCTAAATATACCCTCTTTCAGCTTAAAGCCATTATTGGGCCATTCTTTGGGGGTAGGTGAGCTGTACCATCACTCAGCTACATAGTGACACCGTGCCCTGCAAACTGAGGCATTGTGTGTGTCTGCAGGAGAAGGTGTGATAATTGATGTGTGGTTGTGCCAGTGTTGCCACAGGCAAGAGGCTGAATGAGATTCTGAGGGTGGGAACCAATCTACATAGCCAAGATACTTGAGGTGCCCCTGAGCGTTAAATACTTAAAGAACACCTCTCTAAAGTCAAGTGCTCTTTCTGGTCACTGAAGACAGTCCCTCTGAAGGCCTCCAGGCATTGCAGTTAAGCAGTCAGGGTTTCCTCTTTGAAGCCTTCAAAGATACTGCCTTTTTCAGGTGCACAAGTAGGAATGGAGTTTTCCAAGTGTTGATGTGAAGTTAGAGGGACTTGGTACCATCTTGAGTTTTTCTGTTGGCCCACAGATGACTAGTGCCATGGATAAACACTGTCTGCATTTGAACAGCAGTGATGTAATTCCTGTGTGGCTCCTTAAGGTGTATCCTATACTTTCCACAGAAAAAGGTGTGAAGCAGGTCTTTCATTTGAGCAGCAGGAATTGCGGTTCACTTAAGAGACTTAGATGCTCATTTTAGACTAAATATAGTTGAGGTACTGACTGTAGAAATGGAACACTGTATCATCCAAAGTGTCATCCATTTCAGTGCTGGGTTACACCAAGCCAATTGCATAGCCTTTTCTTTCTAAATTATACAAGTTACAGGAATATATTTTAAAAATCACCCACCACTGTTACTTGAAGGAATGTCTTGAAGGCCTGTGGGGCAGCTAAAACCTTGGAGGACCAGAGATGTCGGTGCCTGCATGTACTAAAGGAGCAGTGAGGAGTAGAGGATGATCTTACAGGGGTAGGATGTTGGGCAGAACTGCAAAAGATTCAGTACTCTGTTTTTAGGCTGAGCTATGCTAAATCTTTTGAGGATTATCTCCCACTGACTTGTCTGCCTTTGGGCATGCCAGTGACGAGTTAGAGTAGTTCAATAATAAACTGAATATGTTGTAAATAATCAGCACAGCATACCTTCTACTATTACTTTTTTCCAAGGACTGCAAAAATTCTAACAATAGTAGAATTTAGAATAATATTTGGGTTTTGGTAGCAATAAAGTAGTATGAGTGATGCCAAAGTTTTTAGCAAAGATTCCTTTGGTATAATTCCCCACTATTTTATTGAAGAGAATATCTGTAGCACTTGAATTCCCGGATGTGTCTCTAGTAAGCCCATGTGAATTTACCTTGTGATCTATTTTATACCTAGAGCCAATTTATGAACTGAAACTGTAACTCTATTTCCTTGGCCACCATTGTGTAGGATTTAGGGCGGCCATTGCCATAGTTAGATCAATAAAAATGTTCTGAAGTTAACTCAGGTTTAGCTGCCAGACATTCCAATATTTTCTTTTGTCTCTATATCAGTAGAGAGTTGGTGTTTCTTATCTGCTGAAGCTTCAATCCACTACTGGTATATAGGCTCACAGAGGAAGGCTTCCTGTGTTCAACTGTTCTGCAGCTCAACTCCTAAGTGCAAAAGGCCACAAAGATTTTTAGTTTCCTTCTCTTTGGAATCCTCTAAAGCCTGGATGTTCTGAAGTGAGGAATGGTAAAATGAGGAGTCTTTGAGGGATACATGATCAGGGATCAACAGGCTTCTCAAAAAAACCCCTCTAATAGTTCAACACAGAACGATGAGCAGCCACAAAGATGTGTTCAAACAGTTACGTCCATTTTTTAGATCTTTTCCGTGTTATGCAGCTCACATACGATTTTCCCTCTCACTAAACTGCTCTACAAACTTTTCTCCACAAATTTTGCACCTTTTTGCACCTCCGCAACTCTGAAAGCTTTGAGATGCACTATAACTGGTATCTCAAGAAAGAGGCATGTTTCACAGATACTTGTTTTGTTCTTGGGTACCAGGGTACATTTAGCATAAAAGAGTAATCTGGCAAAGCCTGTAAACCCTTTAGAGTGGAGAGTAGCCAGCATGAGCTGGAAAAGCCAAGTAAAAGAAGGGAATAGCTAGCTAGAGCTGAGGTCCATGCTGTGACATTATGCAACCATATCCTGATCTGGTCCATTTTGAGGAACCTGGTCTACCTTGTATGTATGTGTGGAGAATCCATTGCTCTTTCTGGTAGCTTAACAGCACGAGCAGTGTGAAAAGAGCATATATGCTTTTTTTTATTTCTCCTTTTCTGTGCTTTTTAATAATCCTTGATCCTTATCAGAAACCCACAGGGTTATTGGAGGATACCTGCCAAAGAGCTTGAACTCATCCCTGTGTGGTGAATGATGTCTGCAGTCATACCTACCACACTGCTCCTATTCTGCTGATTCTCCCTTTGGGAACTGGTACAAGGTTTCTCTGAATAAAGCTGTTTTCTACATCCTCTGCAGTGCTTACTGAGGTCATTGTCATGAGCAGCAGCAGCTCCAGTTGGGATGAGTGATGCTACTGCTGTGACCTGTCTGCTTCTCTCCTCTGCTGAAGATTACTCATGGAGTGCATGTACACACCTGAGGAGCTCCAGTGCAAAGTTTGGTGCAGAGCACAAAAACCACACAAAATATTTGACGTTCAGTCTGAGACAGTTCAGGTAAAAGGGAACAGTAATGTAACCACTCTACATTTGTTTCACTAATATAGCTGGATGCTGAACTGTGACACCATGCAACCATGACAGTAGAAAAGAGGCATGCAGCAGTGTGGGCAATCTGGCTGCTATTCAAAATACTATTTTTTTAGTATCCTACTACCTATACCTGCCAGAACTTCCACTTCTCCCATGCCTGTAATGGAGGAGTTGGCTGAGTTTTTCAGCTTGGAGTTGATCTCAGTAATAAATGTGTTTATGGGTCTGGGTTTTTTTTGTTGTTTTGGTTTGTCTGGTTTTTTTTAAGTTATATCTTACTGTCAAACAACTCATCTTTAGAAAAAGTATTGCAGCTAGTTTGGATGAGAGCCTAACACAGGGCAGAGCAGGTCTCCAAGAATGCCTCACCCCTCTCTTCCAGACACCTTGCTGAGTCCCATCTGGTATGAAATGAGGAGTCCATGTGTCAGCCCTTATCTTCAAAGCTCTGCATGGACCACTCATTGTTTGAAGAAGTTCTTTGCCTGGATTATTCATGAACCGTCAGCATTTACACATAATAATAACGTTACTGAATAATGGAGGATGAAAATTGAGGTGGACAATGAACCACTATTCTGACACAATGGATACAGGCATTACAAGTGAGTCTGAATGAATAAGTAACTTCTAAAACAAAACTGATGGATATCCTGAAGGAATGTAGACCAGATCTGGCAGCTGGGCAATAGAAATAAAATACATTCTCTCCTTCTGACAGTGGCGTTTCAGTGTGCTTCTTGCATGTATCTCCTGATCTATCCACACATCAGTCTGCTCAAAGGTATACTTATTTCCATGAGGAATTCTGAGCTCAATATTGCTCAGTTTTCTAGGGCATTTCTAGGGCATTTACCTTATATCATATGCTGGTGTAGGATGCCTATTGTTGCTGTAATGGACATGAGGTGGTGGTAGTGTCAAAGAGGCATTAATCTGTTCCCTCAGCAGTTTGGAAATTACATAACTGGAAACCTTCATTTTGATCTTAATTTTTGTGGTGCTAGAAAAAAGTTCTTTCTTCCTTACAAGTCTCAAGTGAGATAGAAATCGACACTGGTAAAGCCACATATGTCCCAGGAACTGTTTAGCTTAAAGTATATCTACGTGGGAGTACTTAGGATGGAAGATTACCTTGGGTGTCATGTATTATATAATTTGCAAAAGTCTAAAGGAATTATTTCTCTTTTGCTGTTTTTTATGTGTCCTTCATCCTTCCCCCCATTTTTTATTCAGGAGTCGAACTGCTTTCTATTTATGCTTTTATCTTCTGATTTTCCTACTTTAAGATCTCATGTTCAATGCTGTCAGAAAACTGCTTTAAATGAAAGTGTTGTGGTACACTTTTAGTGGAAGCCAAAAGAATGCGAACTTAATCTTTTTTCATAGGAGGTTTCATTCTGTTCCATCCTGTGCCTTGCTTAAACACATTGGCCTTTTCCTTGATGAAGGTTAAGTGGTAAATATCTTAGCTGCAGCCGTTGTGGGTTAAACAGAAAGTCTTTCCATAGATCATGTTTACTTTTTCTTTTTTTGTGAGGTGCCCCCAAAGCCAGCTCATGTCCAGGCTGAACAAGCCTAGTTACCACAAATTGGTGCAGCAGGGTAAGTGCTCCATCCCTTGACTGTCTTTGTGGCTGTCCACTGAACTTGTTCCATTTTATCATTGCTGATCTTGTACTGTCGGCTTCAAAAGTGGGCATGGTACTCTAGTTGCCATGAGTTTGAACTAAAAGGAGATCATCACTTCTCTCAGTCTGATGGCTCTATGGCTGTTAGTGCTGCCTAGGATTCTGTTGGCCATCTATGCTTCCTCAGTACACTGCAGGCTCATGTTCAGCTTGCTGTCTAACACGACCCATGTCTAGTGGTCTAGTGAGTTCTCAGCAGAGCTGCTTCCCAGCCAGTCCATCCCTAGCCTGTGTAATTGCAACAGGCTCTTCCTTCCCTGATGCAGGACATAGTATCTGTCCTCACTGAATTCTATGTGGTTCTTTCTGATCCATTGCTCCAGCCTGGCTAGGTCTCTCTGAATGGAAACTGTCTCTACAGCGGATCCACTACACACCTCAATTTGGTGTCAGCCTCAAACTTGATGACAGTTTCTTATGTTTCTTAAAACATTTGTCCTCAAGCTGCTAGTTTTATGATTTATTTTGAATTCAATTTTATTCTTGATTTTTATTCTGCTTTCTTAGTGGCTCTGAGTAGACTGGATATTTATAAAAAGAAGCATAATAAAGTAGCCCTCCATTCCATCTTGTGATCTGTTCCAGAAATATGCCATTATTCTTAAGTCAGTTGTAAATAACTCTTCCAGTCTTCCCCAGTAATCTGCAGGACAAATACTTCTCAACAATATAGATTCACGTGGGTTGGTTGGTCCTCTTCCTGCTTTTTGGCCAGGCCTGTCACAGTAGACGTCTTTAATAAAATATCTTTGCAAAACCCTCTTTTGAATTCAACAGATTTCTGTGCAGCCCAACTAAACAGTGTCAAAGGCTACAATTTAAAACAAGCAAGCTAAACCCACGTGAGATTCTAGTTTTTAGTTTACATCTTATTTTGATTTGTGGGTTTTTATTGTCTTTTTGAGATGTTTGAGAGGACTGAACTTTTAAAGTCCTGAAATAGGTCAGTTTCAAACAACTACAACCCACAGTCTAGAGCACTGAAAACAACCTTTAAAATTTCCCGTCTGCTTTTGTCAGCAGTATTGTTGCTTCTGAGTTCCTTGTAGCTCTGGCATTGCTGACTTCCTTCATCTTCATGTTGCTTCAAGTTTTCTTCCATTACTTTATTGTCAATTCTCAGTAATGGTGGTTTTTCTATGTCTCTGACTTTCAAACTGCTGATTAAAGCAATCCATTTTTAGTCCAACATGTGTATCTTATTGATGCATTTATTTTTCTTATAACGTTATTTTAAAATTCTATTTGCTGGTGGATAAGAAGTTAACCAACAGAGCTGAAATTTATGAATTTTCAAACATTTAAAGTTCAAAGCCATCCTAGTTTAGTGATTATTCTGGGTAATTTCAGTTCCCAGTCATCCTGTCTGATTTCTACCTGATTTTGCTGACACCTGTCCTCTTAAAAAGCTCCCTGCTGTCTCAGCTCAAGAGCTTTTTGAATGGACTGGAAGATTCAATTTATTCAATGCCAAGCATTTAATTGGGAACACATCACTTCTACCAGCTTCTTATTATTCTAGAAAACATAATTTTAATTTCTCCTATCATAGGTTTGGGACAAAATACCTGAATTACTTTTTGAGTGAGAAGGTTTCTTGGCATGAAAGATAAGAGATCAGCTTCTGGTGCATACATTATATAAGTGATGTGACCACCTGCACCATTCAGCCAATTCTTGATTATTTAAAGTGGGATATGTATTTCCTGAAGCTCAGTTCACATCTGAGCTACCTTTTTCATGGTTTCCCAATGTGAGGAAAAAAAAGCTAAAATAACTTGCCTGGATTTTTGTAGAGTTGTGGTTGTGGGAAAACTTGGTTTAAATACTTGTTTATGAGGTTTAACATAGGTAATACTCAAAATAACCAGAACTTCAGTGGAATTACATGTTAAAACCTGGTTGCTGTCTTATTTTGGACATTATTTTGGACTGAATTGAGCTGCCAGCAAGAGTGGTCTGTTTCAGTTTTTATCTACCCTTCTTCCCTATCCATCATCCTGTAACTTCTCATAGGTAAGCAGTATGTGACAGAAGTCATCACCACAAACCTCTACATGTCTCTGACAGTAACAGCTTCTCTGCAGTGGCATTTATTGACTTCTTTAAATCAGTGCAAACTCATTTGTATAGGTGCAATGGAACTGTCTCAGTATTCTTGAAATAAATGTAACATTGGATGCACACTAGCTTTGCAGATGTGTGGTAGAAGTACTCCTGTGGAACAGACATATTTGTGACCACTCTCGTCTGGAGGATGTTTCTAATTTCTTTGGCAGTGCTTTTTCAATCACAAGACTTTTATCCAAATGATGGTTGAGCTTCTCCTAGAACCTCCTCAAGAGAATGGATCCTCAGCAGTAGGAGGAGAATGGATCCACCTAGTCTGTTCCTCAGCAGTATAATTTCAGTGTTCAAGTTCTGAGAAGGCAGAGAATTCCTTCTTGCTAGTTAAGTCTGGTCTTTGCTTAGTAGGGCAATAGATCTGAAACACAGTCTTAGACTCCTCACTTGCAGCTTGGAGCCTTGACACATCTTTATTCTGCACTGATCCATGTTCCCTGATGCCTTGGAGAGATTTCCGAATCACTTCTCCCATCTGTTGCCCCATTTATCTCCTGGAGTATAGGTGTCCCGTGGAAAATAAAGCTGAATGTGCTACATAGCAACCCCTCAACTACTCCAGTCTCTTCATCTTGATGTAAATTGAAGTAGCTATGTTCAAAACGTTAATTAATATTCTGGGCTATAAGCCAGAGTCACTGAGGAGCTCTCCTACCAGGACAGACCGCCCATTCTGCTATCTCTGTTAGAGTGCCAGCTACCTTGACCAGGGATAGTGGTATAAAGAAATGGAACATCTGGAAGATTTAACTTCTTAATTTAACAGACTATGAATATCCAAAATCATGCATCAAGGTCTTGAGTTTTTGCTTCTGTCTTGGTATTGCACTATCCATGTTTACAGTGATGCTTAGGCAATACTGCTGATACTTATTTTCTGGCTTCTGTGCTTCAGGGAAAGCTAACAACATACTACACAAAAGCTGAATGAAAGAAAGGAGACCCAAATTTTGTAAGACCTAAAATATCTGTTACAACTAAGAGGTTTCACAGTCCTTCATATTGCTGGAGAAAGTCAAAAGATTTAGGTTTAAAAAAAAATTACTCCCTGGAAGAGGATACTTAAGGTAGCTGAAGCTTGGCTATGATCTAATTTAGATTTTGTGAGTAGGACATGGAAAAAAATTGTTAGTAAGAACTAATTCCACCATCATGTTTTAATAAGGGAAGTGAATGTTTGTTCTCTGTGTGTGTGTGCGTGGGAGGCACGACAATGGAAACAAATCTCTGTATCACTAGTGTTAGAATATTTAACTTAAGTTTTCATTCTTTTGGATATATTTTACTTCAGGAGTTGCCCATTTTGCAGTCCATGATAAGGACATCCATTCATATAACAAATTACATGGACATGAGGGAAGCAGTACAAACTATGGCTCCCAGCCAATCTATGAGTTCTTTTGCCTCCATCTTTAATCTAGGTATGACAATATGGTAAGATAATATTTCAACAAAACAGTATTTTTTCCTGAGAAACAAAATTCAGTAGCAGTCTGATTTTATGATATGTTGAGGATGTAAAACATCTCTGGTGAGACAGTCAGGTCACCTTACTGACTGATTACTGATTCAGTATTGCTTAAGGATAATGGGTGTAATAGGTACAAGTTAATACAATAATTCCTTTAACCTCTGTTAAGACATTGCAAATCTTTAGTGTCCATCATGGTAAGATAAACCAGAGGTCTTCATTAATCTAAACAAAACAAATACATTGGAGATGTGCTTCCAATTTTAGAAAAAAATTCTCATAAATTTGCCCTTTTTTTTGGTATCTTGAATCAGACATAGGAAAATGTGTTTGCATGTGTGTGTTTTCCTCAAAGCACTGAAATCAATGTGGTGTGAGAATTATCGTTTCTATTCACAGTCATGCTGCTATTTGGTCACATTTCAATCCACTGGAATAAAAAAAGAAAGCAGCAGGAACTGAAAACACAGCAGCACTGTTTAAATGAGTTCAAACTTCAGTGGTGCTGCAACCTTTAACAGAAGGCAGAGCTCATTTATATCTATGAAAGGTTTCATATTTCTCAAAAAAAATCAATAAATAAATGAAAAAATGACATTAACAGGATAGCACAAAACATTTGTTACTTAGAATTATTTTCATTTCTTTTTCAAGTAAATTTGTGCATTCTCAAAATCAGAGAGACAAAAGTTTCTGGCAACTATTCTTCCTTGCCTCATTCCTTGCTTTCATATATTTCAGTGTCTTCTATTGCTCCTCAAATACTGAAATCTTGCTTTTTTATTCCTTTGTAGTGACACTGTTATTTATCTAGAGAAGCTTGTAAGGAGTAGTCAGGTTTCCAGTCACAATGCATTGCTGTTTTAAGTTCTGAAATGTAGGAAAAGCCTGATGGATTAAATCTCCAAGTTGTTTGTCTGGAGCAATATTTTCCATAGTTTAGTTTTCTTGCTAAACAAAAGACTGTAGCTGGCTACTGAAAAAACAAATCTCACAGAACAGTTGGGCAAAGGGAGATGCTAATATTTCATCAAATAATAAAGCACACACATAACTGGGGGCTTATTAGTGCCCATCAAATCACATTTAGGAAATTTCCTGCTCTGCCTCCCACTTCATGTATTTTACATATATGTTAACTGTAGCAAGACGAATCTTTCTTCAGGGATCGGTGCCTCAAGGTCTGAGTAGGTGTAGCAGTATAGACTTGAGAGTTGTGCTCCCAGTCTATCACTCACATAGTGGAACTAGCAAGATCGGACCGTGGCTCAATGAGCTACCAGCCTCTCTTGTGACTAGCCCAAGAGTGAGCTCCTCGGTGGGTGTGAGCCTCACCTTTTATTGGCCCCCTGGTCTTGCACATGCTCAATAGGGGGCCTGCCCTGATTGGGCACAGGTGGATTTGATACCGGCTCACACCCACTTCTCGGTAATCAGAGGCATCTGATTGCTTTGTTCCACTACAGTTAACAATTTAAGGCTATTTTCAGCTTGTGAGAATCTCCAAAATACCTAAACTGGATAGATACCCTCTAAATGCAAATTTTTTGTTTTCTTTTCCCACACCTGCATAGAAGAAACAGGATTACCTAACACATTGAGGAGTAATAATGGTTTGTATAAAAGTAATTTTTGAGGAACAACTGCCTGTCAGGTTCAGTCTATTTCAAGAAGATTCTGCCACATTTTAGACATTTCTAAGAGCAGTAGTATTTTCCTCCACTTTCTTCAGAGATTAATTCCACTGGAATAATAATGAAAATATCACCAAATCAAATCTTGTGGTTAAATCAAAGTATGAAAAATTGCAAGTTGAATGTAAAGTGTCT
The DNA here is from genome assembly GCF_003957555.1 of Calypte anna. Classification (NCBI taxonomy): domain Eukaryota; kingdom Metazoa; phylum Chordata; class Aves; order Apodiformes; family Trochilidae; genus Calypte; species Calypte anna. The sequence continues at coordinate 117,888,566 of NC_044245.1, forward strand.
TGCTATGACAGATATTAATTTAATATTTTATTTTATTTTAGAACATTAATTATAATTTTTTTGCCTACTATTTTGTTTTTATAATATTTTTACTTCACTTAATGGTAAATTTTTAGTTTGGTTTTCTACTTGTAATTTGGAAAGCAGAATTTGGCCTTCGTTCTTTTGAAGGGTAAGAATTGTGTCCAGTTTTGTCTCTAGATAGTTAACCTGAATGCAGAATTGAATCCTAGATTCATGTGTCAAGCTAACACATCTTTCCAAATGGAGGATCAAATGCTATGGCAATTTTTGATTCATATCCAGAAAAAATCATGATGAAAAGTTTAATGAGCAGAGTCTGTTGTCTCAGGAAATGATATGTAAATAGATTAGTTTTATTTCATTTAATGGTTTTGCTCATGCCTGTTAAAAGCAGTATTTTATGCTTCAAAAAGGTAACACCTAGAAGATATCTTCTTTGTTTCTTCACTTAGAAATGAGGGGGGGCCAGACATTATTTTATGACTTCTGCTGAATTACCCCTTTCACATCCAGCATATTGATGATGTAAGATTTTTAGCTGGGCATCTTTAGCAGCAACTGACAGAAGCCCTTTAGAAATTAGTCTACTGAGATAAACCCACTGAGATATGAATACCTAGAAAGATACAGGATGGGTTTTAACCCTTCACTGTATCACAAATAGAAACAGATGTTGTATTGATCTGCAGAGGCTGATCTTTATTTTTTTTTAAACAATAGATGTTTCCATTGTTATGGAAATACTGCTGTGTGAGTGGGGAGGTCAGAATGTTCTTAAGTTGCTGGTATTTGGTGCCTTTTTATCTTCTGAGCCTATGATGAGCAAGGCTTGGTGGCATGATAACAGTGCCAGGTGGTAGGAGAGCTCTGTGAATGCTGGAGTTCCCTGGAGTGTCAACAGTGGAGCTGCAATCCTGAGAAATATTAGGATATATCCTTATTCAGAACTACTTCTTACAGTGCTTACTGAAGGTAACAAGGACAGAAGAGAATTGAACACATACATAAATTGCAGTTGCTCAGAGTGCTCTGCAGTCATTCCTATAGAGGTTCCAGAAAAAAAAAAAAAAAAAAGATGTTGGTAACTGCTGTTGCATTTTCTTTTCCATTTATTGGGGTTTGCGAAGTCAGCCACCAAAATGTTTTCCAAGTCACTCTGTTTTCAGTGAGATATGACTGCAGTCATCTTGCTCTTTTTACTTGTGTGTATAATATTTCAATAAAAGGCACTTTATGGACACAGAAAGCCCCATGTCCTTTAGTGGAATAAAATTGTTTCTGGGTGACATGGGAAGCTGCTGCCTAAGGATATTCTTTGTATAGCATTGCTCTAAGGAAGTAATGAACAAGTCTCTGGCTGAGTCTGGAGAAATATGTGGGTCTAGTATTTTCCTGTTTCCTGAAAGACCTCCCTTCTGGCATAGAACTGACTACGTAAGTTCAAGACTGACTCAGAGATGGAGTGAATCACATGCAACACTCCCTCCAGTCTCTTAGGTATTGCTTGGAGGCTTTGGGACTGTGTTTCTTTTGTGAGCTTAAATAAGATCATTTCAGCTCCAGGACATGGTAAGTCATGTATTACCACTCTTGGAATGATTTGGAAAACTCTTTATCATTAGTATATCCCAGGTAGGGAAAAAGTCCTGCACATAGTAAACCCTCCTATGTTTTATTATTCATCTGTGTTATATAGGAAGGATTTATCTCATTGTCACATGTCCACTTATGTGTGTATAAAAATTCCCAAATCATATGCCATCTAGCAGTACCTAAACACCTGTTGTTCAAAGGCAGAGGAGTAAATACTAATCTTGCATCCCAGCATGCTGTCAGACTTTCTTGTGGGACACTGGTCTGTTTCCATCTGTACCACAGGTTGGAAATGCATTCTGACAACATTCCCAACCAAGGCTGTATTCAGAATTTAGAAAGTAAATGGTGCAGAGAAAGCAGAAGAAGAAAAATGAGAGAAAGAAAGAGAGAGGGAGAGAGAGAAAAGGAAGGAAAGAAAGAAAGAAATAAATGAAAGTGCTCCTGTTATTTCTTTAAACACAGCATCATTGAAAGAAAATAATGGGTACTTTTTCCATAGAATAGAATTATGGCATTCTCCAATGTTTAGTCATAATCAACTCATTTGAGCGTATTCTGGAAAGAGTTGTACTTCCATACACTTGTAAATGTGGAGAACAAGGGCTTGGAAACTTTGGCAATGTTGTCTACTGTCTCCATGTATCTTATTCAGCTGTGTAACAGATTGTTCAATGCCCACTAAATTAAATGGTAAGATTTCTATTGATTCCAATGCTATATGGCTTCTAAATGCCATCCAATGGCTTATTGCATTGTCATGCTGCTTCATCATCCAATGTATTTACCCTTTCATATGTGTAGAAAAAGAGGTTTCTGTAGCAAATGTTTCATTCCAGTTGGTGCTATTAGGAGAGTCTTGATTTCACGTTATCACATGCACTTGAAACTAGTATCTTAAGTGCAGTGGTGAGCAAGAAGGAAAAGGTAAACCAATGTTGGTTCTTTTTCAATAAAAGAAGAAGATATTTTAAACAGGTGGGGAAAGAGCTTTTGTTTTGCACATGCTGTTTGATTGTGAAGAGGGATGATTTGAGGATTGTTTTTGAGGCATCTTCTCTTTGCTTGATTTTCTGTTCTAACCATTGCTTCCTTCATTAGCTTATTTTCATCTGGATGATTTGTTTTCTTTATTTTCTTTGCCATTACATTCTTGGCCATTAGAAAATGCTTTCCTTCCAATAGTTCTTTGCCCTATTTGTTTCCCATAACAACAACAGTAATAGGAAAAAATACTCTATTTTTAAGAAAATACCTTTCAGTGGGATTTGCAGTCATATAGCCAAAGCTAAAAAACTGGCCTGTGGATCCTAGCCCACCCCTCCATGTGACTACATCAAGCAATTGTAACAAAACATAGCAAGACTTCATTTATGTTTTGAAATCACAGGAATAATTTGATTAATCATCTTATAGTGTTTTCATACTGATCCCTTCTTCACATCCTCTTGTACTGCAGGAGATAGTTAATCTTTCATTGCATCGTGCTTGAAACTTGGCCTACTTAACACAGTAAGTGAAAAAACTCTCTCTGTTGTGACTGCTTGGCCTTTCTTTATATGATGTATGTTGCTGAGAGAAAAAAATTGCTGTAGGACCATTCAACCAGCTCCTGTGGGAAAGGGCCTGGTGCACTCACCCATCCCTAGCGATGGTCACTGAGGAGTTATTGCACTGAGAAGGTCAGCAGTGGCCACTGGGACACATAAGTTGTGTTGAGTGTGACTGACTGTGAGAGTGGTTTTATTAATTCCTAGCCTCTTGGCCCCAGCAATATACATGCCCAAGAGTGCTGAGGGTATCTAGAGAGAAAGGCAAGCCTTCATTAGTTGCCCATAATTTTATTTGACATTACTGGTGAGCAAAAAATGGTCAACAGTAGAAAGTGTGAATGACAAAGAAACCCTTCAGTCTGATCATCCTGGCTATTACAGCCTTGCTAAAACATTGGAATCAGATCAACAAAAAAGAAATTATTCAGAGCTGGAGAGCAGTCTCTCAAAGACGGAGAGCAAAAAATGTGCATTAGGTAAAACAATAATAACATTATTTCCACATCTCCAATTATTTCATACCTATTTTTGTTATACATTAACATCCTGATTCTGAGCCTAAATTTTCAAGGTGAAATCTGGGCAGACTTAATGGTTTTCACAGCAACTACCCACATGAAAACCTAAATGAACATTGGTTTATTTTTTGTTTTGTTAGGAACCAGGCTTAACTGAACTTCCTGGTTGGAATCTAAATAAGTCTCACTGGATTTCTGCATTGCACCTGCAGAAGCAGCTTTAGAGAGCTACTGCCCTCTGTAGATACTGTACACTGCCAGTATAACATTCTCAAGAAAAGAATTAAAGGAGAAAGATGACTGATGATAAATGAAGAGAATTGCTGTAACACTTTCCTGCTGAAGTTAGAGGCAATAGTCCCAGTGAGACTAATGGGACAGTGCAAAAACCACAAAAAAAAGCATTGTATGCAATGTCTTTCTTATTATGTTGGGATATGTTTCTAGGAATAATGTAGATAAATGCAAGAGATTTGGAGGTTTTTTCCTTTTAAAATATTATTAATTTTATCACTTAGAAGTTCTTATAACTTTCTATTGGTTTATTTTTTACAGTAAAACAAAAGACTGAGCTGAGGAAGACTGGGAAAATAATGAAAATATTTCTTCCTCACATAAGAAAAAGGTAAGATTTAGAGGACCGTAGTGTTGCAAATACTTCTTTATAGCATAATATCAACTAAAAGTTTATTTTTAAGTTCCCAAATACTGGCAACTTTTTTACTTAAACTTATCCAGACTTGCCCAGTCTTGGCCACCTAAAAGCCAGTGAATTCAAATACATAAGACTTTATGATTAACTGTGACAATGAGACCACTGCCAGACACTGGATATACCACTGTATTGACCTATTCTGCAATAGAAAAGCAAAGGTTACATGTAATTTTGTAGCTTCATATTAGGGGGGTGTGTATTTCAGGTTCCTTGATTTACATTGTCTCCACTCTGGGTTTACTGAAGGGAGAGTTCATTCCTTTTTTTTTTTTCCCCCTTCCATTCCCAGAAAGCTATAAATGCCCCAATTTTTTTTTCCACTCTTTTTTTGGTCCCAGGTACCCAGCTGTGCATGAAATAATGCTCCCCATATGTGTTCATTGTTCTTGTGGATGGTTTCTGTGCAAGTCACCAGAGTTTTCCTAATAAGGTTGGGTTTGACCTTTCAGAAGCTCTCCAATGAAAAATCTGTGATCACTGTCCTCAAAACAAATGGACTTCCTTGCCACTGCCCTTATAAAACAGTTGTAGGGCACAGTGAACCATGTTTGTTCCAAAACCAGCCAAACCCCAGAGCTGTTCAAGATCACATAAGCATTAGGCAGCCAGGCTTTGGCTGGCCCCTCCATAAGGCTGCCGTGCCAGAGGGAGAGAGATCCTGACGAAGGGGAGCTGACAGCCTGACAGAGAAAGAGACTTAACAATAGAGGAAACTAAAGTGGGTGATGTGTTGACTTCAGCAGGAAAACCCTTTCTGGTGGTTTTAGTGACCCTGTGTCTGAGGTGAGGGTTTTGTGATGTACATGCTGGCTACTGGGGTGGTCAGCCCAAGTTCTGCTCCTTTCTTGTGACAGCAGTGGTAGTAGTGTGACAACACAGAGCGCTAGATGACAGAGCTGACCCACCCATCTGAAAACAAAAATGTTTGGTGGCATGATTTTGGATGGCTAGAACAGTACCTGGTCAGATTAGTTCTTTTAGCTGTCTCCCCTCAACCCCGGGAGCATGCGTGCTGGCAGAGGCTGGAGATACCCAGCACCAGAATGGGTGGGGAAGGTGATGTCACTTCTGTCAGAGAGCTGTGACGAGTCAAAGCTAAGGGAATGTGAAATTATAGGGCATGTCAACCAAATATTTCCTGTGCTCATGAAAATAATTGAAATAGAGGTTGTCTTTTTATGTCAATGAGACATTCTCCTGACTGGAGTCACCTATGGATCTTGCATACGTAGCTCAGGTGAGAAGAGGAGAAAGCAGTTACGAAATGATTGGTTCTTGTCAAAGGAAGGCAATGAATCAGTAATTTAGATTAATACAGTAGATACTGGTACTTACATTTCAGTTGTTGAAAGACAAAACGGACTCACTCATGATAATTTTACATTATTCTGATATTACCTCACTTTAGAAAATAACAAATAAATTAGATAACAATTGTGAATGCCAAGACAAGTCTCTCCAAACTATTAAAATTTACTACTACTACTCTATTAAAATATTGCAAATATTTCCAGAAAAATATCCTGACAAGAAGATAGTGGCAGACATCTAGCTATTTGAACCACCCACTAGAATCTGAGGCTGGAGATACATAGATTTTTTTAGGCAAACAGTAAGACTACTCTTACCTTGAAGCTATACATTTCTGTTGACAAAGCTTTCCCACAGGAAATACAAAAGAAAAGCACATTCATTTATTTTTAAGGCTAAATAAAATGCAGACTATCATTTCTGTACAGTTATTTTACAATACTATAAATTATTATTTTTATTTATTTATTTTGCTCATGTAGAGAAACATCAGCCATAAATTTTCTTGGTTTTATTAAGGCACTGAAAAAGCAGGTACACATTGATGAGTAATTTCATAGTGAACAAAACACAAGGAAGTCAGGATCTTTAAAAATTAATGTATGCTCCCTAATATCTCAACTATTTTAACTGTGGCAGCTTTCTGACTTGTAAGCAAGTTGATTAAATGTGGGTCACCTTGGATCTGCAGGGTGATTCAGCAAAGTAGGAATGAATAATTTCAGTTTTGCAAACAAATTGGGAATTCTGTATGAACAGAGCTTGGCTACAACTACAAGGTGTGATTCCTAGCAGAAATAAGGATGTAATGCCTTTTCCCCTTTTTGCAGGTTTTGACTATAATAAGTTCACTGAGCGAGACATCTAGACTTCTGTCAAATGCTATGAAAATTAACCAAGGCACATTAACTGCAGGAGACCTTCAAAGGTACAAAAGTAAAATACTTATTCAGTAATTAATAAAACTAAACAAACCATCAGCATGTGCTACATAGCCTAAGTATTATGTCAGGTCAATAATTAAGCTGTAGTAAATCTTCTGGAGGTTCTGTCCTGCCAAACTTTAAAGACTCAAGAGTAACCCCTAAGATTGAGGACCCTTAACATTGTGGTGTGCCAGTAAATGATTACACAGATAGCTTCTCAATGCAAAGTTTACTACTTTTAACTTTCTATTTTTTTAAGACATCCAGAAATTGTCTGTTTTGTGGTTATTGAATAATATTCTGTGAGCAAAATGCATGCCTTTCTTGAGCCTAGGAAAATGACTATTTTATAGTGTTGAGTTATGTCAAGATAAAAGTGCACTTTTCCTGCAGGGAAAGATATACATTAAGCAAAAAGTAATGGTTTGGAATTTTCCCTTGTTTATGTGAACACGACGATTATGAAAACTTGAAACTAATCTCACGGTATGCAGCTGGTCATGGTAAAAAAAGCACTCTGCAAGCTGTTTCGTGCATCTCTGCCAAAGCTGTTCCCTAAGATCTGCACTTCTTGTGTGCTTTCAGAGCCTGGCTGATTTTTAGGTGGAATTAGGGAGTCACAGCAAGTTGTGTGGGATGTGGGAACTATGGCACTAGGCTGGGTATCAAATGCTATGTCTCAACAAATAAAAACATTAAGCCACATGACAGAACACAGAGTGGGAAGCTTGAAATGCTCTGAGGTGAATTTTTTTCCTCAGCTATATTATATTCCATCACTTCATTTACATAAAATATTTCTGGTTAAACAGTTTGCAAATGCATGTGATTTAATAGCAGGTATGTATGTGGCAGGAGAAAATATGAATTTAAAATTTAAATATTACTAGCAATGAGAGACAGCTGTTATACATCAGGTTTATGTAAGTCTTTGTATGGAATTTTGTTTGGAACCAGTTACTACTTGACATATTAGATCATAGTTTATTTTAATTACAGAATATTTAAATTACCAGATCTTCAGATAATGTTCTGTAACAATTAGAATGAATATGAGATTATTCAATCTGCTTTATTTTCCCTGCAGATGTGTGTCTGTATATTGGTCCCATATAAAGCACATATTGTTTTCTTGCATACAATGTACCCGGATATCCAAGTTGTCCTGTATCAACAATCTAGTCATTATCTTGAGTTTCAGATTAATGTTCTCTCCCAACTTTATCTAAATTTTTCCTAGGTTTATCTTTATTTTTCCTAGGTTGCTCTTAAGGAGGTTAACTTGAGTAGGGCCAAGAAAATGCATCCCTGAGGTTTCCACAGAAGTGGAAGTTATGAAATAACATTATTTAGTTGAGTGATCTTGCTGTTGTTGAAGAGGACGGATTGGATTTTTATTTGCAGTGCCTTCCATCTCTATACAAAAGAAAAACAAGTGACCATTTTGGTGATTTTTCCCAGTCTACGAAAGGCAGGAAGCACAAATAATCTTATGAAGGACTTTATACTGGAAGATTTCCAAGCAATTTTTGCAGATCCAAAGGTTAATATTTTTTTTTTTCTTTAGAAAAAGCTTGGACGTTGTTTATCTAACCTGAAATTTAAAAGGTTCACTCTTCATCGACTACATCAAGTGCTGTTGTAGAGACATTTCTTAAGAAAAAAATTATAAACAGACTTTTATATAGATTTAGAGTCATGGTATCTCACATAATGAAACTATAACTGTGAAGTATGTGTAAATGTTATTAATATTCGTCAGCATTAGGAATACCTTCAGAATATTTGTTATGAAATAAGGGTGTTATCACTTGCACCATTGATAAAATAGTTGGAAAGCTCCAAGAAAAATGAAAAGGTGGCTTTTTGGCCTGAAGCTTAAAAATCATGTCTCTTATGTATATAATCTGTTAATGACACTCTCAGTGCAAAGGCTTTTCGTGGCACATTATCCATTAACGTTCCAAAAGGCAACTGAGCTTCAGTACATTAAGTTGAATACAACTTAACCCTTGGGGTCAGTTTTAAAAAAAAATCTAATTTCACTATTGCACCCACACACATATCCCAGCCCCAGTTCCAAACAGGCTTTTCAATCCCACTTAATTTTTGGGAAGAGTAATAGTTTGAAAACCCATTTTACTTTATTTGAAATAAGCATGATCCTGAAACAAAATCCAGAGATGCTGGCATTACAACATTTCACTCCAGGTTACAGGGCTTAAGAAAGTGAATCTCCATAAGGGATCTAGAGGTCACAAGTACTGGACTGACCAGTGGTGTCTCCAAGCAATAAACCTGGGTAGATAATCAGATGGGTCTCACAGAATAACTTGGAAAGAAGCCAACAGGTAGTGGATTGTCTGGAGAGGCTGGGAAGCTGAGGGGCAGAGACATACAGCAATTATAAGTAAAGTTTTTTCACAGTTTGCTACATCATCCTTCATTTTACTGGATTCACATGGAGGCCACAGTCACTATTCTGTGAGCTGAACATCCCAATGGAAGGTGTACAGCAGAACTATGATCTTTTGGTATGGTTCCTCTCTCTCTGGTGTGATATCTCATTATGAATTGTCTACAGAAGATGCAGGCAAGTTGTGTTCTGGAATCAGGAGCCTTTCTTTAGACAGTATCTTGAAGAGGGTTTTTATCTCCTTATCTAGAGGCTTTTTCTTTGTCTCCTGCTGAAAGGTTACAAGAAAATACCTACCAACCATAGGCAAGTCCCATGGGGAAAATCCTCTAACACAGAGGTAGATTTCTGTGTTGCATACACAAAGATTATCTGCTAGGAACCATGCACTAACCTGCTTGCTTCTGCATCCCTTCCAAGTGGTCTCTGCCATCAGTGACCTTCATTCTAGCTCATTAGCATATTCCATTTTTTGAAACAAAAGTGATTCATTCTCAACTTTTCTCCTCTCATGCTGTCAATTTTCTCTTTTCTCTCAAGTTTTTTCCTTTCTTGGAAAAGAAGATTACATAGAAAGGAATGATTAGGTGAAAGACAAGGAGTTTTCCCCCTAAATGCATCAGGGTAAACGACTTTTAACTACAATTGATATAGCTGATAAAATGAGATAGTCCAAGGAGACACAAATTTGCCCTCTTTTCTGCTCTGTTTTGTGACTTTCTGCCTACAGCACATTTCTGATCTGACCTGGTAAATGAGTGCCATCTCCATTTGGTTTTCCTTTCCATCACCATCTCACACATAAACTTTTCTATATTTTCCTGTACACACCATTGATCAAGATCCAGAAGGAGCTTTTTACAGCCTGTCAATACAGTAGAAAGTCTGCAATCTTGGAGTTTTTCATTTAGAAGCTGTGAAAGTGAAGATTCTGGGATACTCTTTTAGTACATTCATAACCTACCACATGTCAGTCACACAAAGCAACAGGCACTTGTTTGCCTTGGTGGCTTCTCATCCCTATTAAATTAGTTCACACCAGTAGAGCTCCAAAGAGGAAGTTTGAGGTTTTTCTCCTTCGTTTCCTCCTGCTACTTAGTGGAAGGGGTTCTCAGCTGCTGATTAGGTTGCTTCATTAGTTTTCTTACTGCTGTGTTTCTTTGCACTGCAGGACTTAATGAGGAACAGGCGGCCAGCAGTTTGGTGGGCAGTGTGCTGAGAGTGTGCTCAGGGAAAGGGAGACAGGCAAGAAAAATGTAGGTAGAAAATTTTCCTCCTCAACCTGCACAAAATTGAAGGCAGGAACTTTTGCTTAAGTGTAGTGAGGATTTCAAGATCAAGCTTTCAGAATGCCAGTGTCTGGAAATACTTGTGAACCTTTCCCCACATTTAGGTGGTGGTTTTTTTCCTGCAAGAGCGAAGTCACTTCCTTCCTCTCCATTATCAGTCGTATTACTATGCTTTAGTGGAGAATTGGTGACTGATGATTCCAAGGAAACAAGATGCTCATAGTCTGATAAAAAATTTCTGTATTTTCTGTAAGGAATGTTTTTTTTAAGAGGATTTTGTAAAATGATTGTCTGTGTCATTATTTTCTCTATACCTTCCAAATATTTTGATTCAGACGGGAGATTTTTTTCAGACACATACTTCTACTGCCAGTAACTTGATGCAGAAGTGTCTCACTGTTTTTTCTTTTAAAAAATGCTAAATGTCTTTATTAGGAAGTAGACCTATAGCATCATTAAGATTGTAATGATATAATTAGAAAATGGGGGAAAAAAAAATACTAGAATTAAAACTCTTTTCTTGCTTTATGTATTAAGACCAGAATGACAGAAGAAAGCAGCTAAAGCAGAGCTACATGAACAAACAGAACTGCCTAATGTAACATCAATGGTGAGATAGAGTAATGTTAAAACTGTAGATGTTTTTTGAGTGAAGTGTACGGATAAGTTTAAGATTTCTTCAGAGAGGACATTTTTTTGTCATCTAGGAAAAAAATAACATATCTGGAACTGCTTAAATCTACTTGCAGTGAGAAAAGCACTTGGACATGTGTTTATAAATGTATATGTGTTATTGACATAGTAATGAAGCAAATTACTGACTCTGGGCCAAGAAACAGCAATGGGAAAACTTTCCAGAATTTGTTGTTGCCTTGCAGATTTACAGATCTGTGACAACATTTGTTTGCTCCTTGTTGACACAAGTTGTGATCATTTTCCCTACCTCATTCCATTCCCAGAAGGAAGAGGAAAATGGCCTATTATCTGTGTCACATGAAATCCTTGTAGGTTTTGGTCTTGACAAGTAATTGGATTATCTACTAGTGAAGTGCAGGCTCTGACCTAAAGAAGTGTTGAGAGTGAGGATACTGCTTCTGGGGAAGGATTGAACAATGTTTTAAACTTCATTCCTGTTGTGGAAGAAAAATGCATGGGTTTCCAGACAGTTTCTCAGTTCTTAATAGATAAGATGTGTACAGACAAGGGATGAGGTTACATGAGGGATTCTCTGAGTAAGTCATCACCCCCTTCTCAGGTCCTTTGGTGCTACAGTGCAGTGAGAAAGCTGATGCACTAGTTAAGTTGACTAACCTGGTATTTAGAGGAATTAAATCTCACCTCCTTGCTCCAGTGAAGCCTTCCTGTATGACAGCTCTACAGTCAATGCCCCAGGGAAAACATCGCTTGACCGTCTCGCAGGAGAGCTGAGGGGGAAACAGCTACATAAAAGATTGAGGAGTGCTTGGATAATGCAGTAATGGGATGTTCTTAAATGTCATAGAAAAATCCCAGGCTTCGTGGCTCAGCAGCTCTGTATCTCATAGTGGGCTTGGTTATCTCTAGGAACTGATCCTGGAAGCTGCTGGCCACACCAGTTCCCACTCAAAGTATTTTCAGACCTCTCAGGGATCAGGTCCTGAACTTCTATGGGATTTTGAAATCCTGTGAGATGTAAATTAAGATGACTAAGGCAATAAAATATAGCCACTGATTAACAAAGCAGCTCTTTATGGCTGCTTTTATTTCTATATTTATAAATAGCTGAAGACATGATTGAGTGACGGTGTTCAACCATGCAACTAATTGAAAGCAAATAAAGATATGATGAGACAGTAATTGTAACTGAAATGAAAACAGTCTTCAGCAGTGTTTTGAGATTCTTACAGACACATTAACTTTGTCTTTTAGGTAGGAGGTCTTCCCCACAACTTTCCCACATAGTTTGAACAGTACCAAATTACACCATCATGTACACTGTCTGTTCCTGAGTAATTAAAACTATGCATAACTATTGAAATTATGTAGAATACCTTAAGACAACTGAAGAAAACATTTTTTCAATGGAAAATGGAATTTTGAATTTAGGTTGTGATTTAGTTAAATTTGTAAATATCCTTACTAGTGGCCATGATGCCATGGAAGTGGTGAACTGAGTTGCAGAGCCTCATGCTTAAGCTACACTTAATATTCTAGAAAGTTTATATTCAGTGATGCTTACAATGAGCACAGTGGGTGGCCTTTTCACACATGTGGCATGGGGAGGAATAAAAATAAAGAGAAGTAATACACAGGTAAAGGTGAAGCATGATGATGAAACAGAACAGCAATAAAGATCTATTAGCTCAAAGGATGCTAACTGGGATAGGATGCTTATAGGTGTTTTATTACAAAAAAAAAAAAAAAAAGTGATGAGTGGATCTGTCTCATCCCAAGAATATTTCAAATGCAGAGCTGTTCTATTTGCACTTTCAGAGATCTGAAAAATTTGTGGTTATTTTTATAAGCATGCAGCTGTGCCTGGAGACTATAATCATGAGGTTCCTATGTCTTCTATGATTCATGATTATTACAGCTACCTTTGGATGCTCTATATGGAGCTACTCATTAGATTATCACCATTATAACATCTGAATAAGCCATTTACCTCTAGAAGGACTTGCCTTGCTGTATCTGACAGGAATGTAATTGAGTTAATAAAAAAGGTAACATAAAAACCTATTTACTTTTTTAACATTATTGGCTGGAAAGAGGTACCAGGCAAAAAAAACCCCAACAAAACAGAACAAACAACACCCCCCCAAAAAAACCCAATCCAAACCAAACAAACAAAGAAAAAAAAAAAAACCCTACCTAAACCTTTCTTCTGGTTTTGGCTGTTGGACTAGTTCTGACGTTTGCCTACTCATACACAAAAATTGCTGAATAGGAAGGTGTCTCTTTTTAAGCTGAATTTTCAGTGCAGGACAAAAGTTTACCTGATCAGTATATTATATATAAACAAAATACTTTCATAGATCAGAGCATTAAAATATAAATTTGAAATGTATGCACCTTCTATCTAACCACCAATACAAGAGTTTTCTAGTTCTTATTTTTCACTGACAATTTTTTCTTTTTGTGTATTTTCTAAAAGTTCAAATTTAAAAATACATTTCCAAGTAGCATTGTATGCTACCCTATATGAAGAAAATAAGAGGGATTATTTCACCCATCATTGAAATACAGTCACTTCAAGGATGTGAAATTTTATTGGCACTAAAAAAATAAACAAGACTTTAATCAAGAGAAGAATAATATATACTGTTAAAACTGCCAAGAAAAAGTAAGCAGGATAGAATGCATTTTCTTAATTAAAATATTTTGTATATGTCTTAAGATATATTAATTTTAAAGAGTAGGTATTTTCTTTAGCTATGTGAACTCAAACGCTGCTTTTGTAAAGGAAGATGTTTGACCTGCTTCAAGCTATAAAAGAAGATTTGTGATTCTCCCAAGTCCACATGCTCTAGATTAATGTTAGTGTCAAACTGATTCTACGTTAAGCTCATTTAATGTACCTCTGGGCTATAATATGTTACTTTGCCAGCAGCAAAGGTCACATGTTTTCAGGTATTGACAGTGCAAGTAATGACAAGTTGTTTCTGTGTTTGTGTGGATCAGGATCAGGGTCTTTTTAGCATTCATTCAATGAATTTGGCAAAGTGTAGTCTCTGCCCATGAGGGCTCTGTGCCTTTGAGCATACAGCAGAGGGAATTATTAAACCTCCAGCTCTGAAATCTATAGCTTCATTTAGCTCAGACCTCCCAAAGGAATTTTTATGCCTCTAGCTAAATAGCAAACAATTTTGAAGCTGAGTTTACATTTCTCAGCAAATTTCTTCTGGATGATACAGAAAAACGGAAAGAATCAGTTAAGAATTTATTGGGTTTTTTAAGCACATTTTTTGATTGAATTTATTTAGGTATGGTAGGTCAAACTAGCCTTGCAACTGCAGTTATAAAAAACAATGGTCTCTCTGAAACTTTGCAAGCTTTGGTCCTAAGGAAGGAAGACTGATCAAATAGCTGAAGCTCAGAAGCACATCTAAAGTTCCTGGCTCCTTCCTGGCTTGTTGAGTGACACGCACAAGTTGTGTGGCAGTGCCACGATTTACACAGTGCTATGAGTCACCTTGAACTGATAATCCTGAACATTTTATTGGGAAAATGCTTGGAATATAACTTTGTTATCTAAGGCAGAGGGCAACAAAGGGAGTTAATATAAATAAATTGCTAAGTATTGCTTAATAAATTGCTAATATTTATAAATTGATAAGTATTACCTGCAATTTGTATGGTAGATTTTTTTGTCTAGATTGGGATTTGAGCAAGGGGCAATGAAAAAGCTTAAAGGGATTAGCAAAAGGATGGGTACCCTAAATACCTGTCTTTCACAAACACAGAAACCAAGGATCAACGTCAGACTTCTCTGGGAAGCAGATACTTGGAGTCTGAAATCATGTTCTCAGTTTCAGTGCTTGCTCCTGGGCTGTTTAAACATAACTCCCAAATTATCATTTGATAAATAGCAGAAAAGTCTCCAGAATGCCCACATCATATGATCTAACCTGCAGAACAAAACCCATCTCTTCCTTCTCCTCCTTCCCTGCATATGGTTCTTGCCTGGAGCATCTTTCTCAATGAGAGGTAGACTGAACTTTTTGATACCACTGCCTAGTGACTGAGAAACTCTCCTGAGACTGGAGCTCCAGACATCATCAGGATAAGAAGAGCTTGAATCTCAGACTTTCTTAGTCTCTTAGTGGATCCCCAGCAACCAGTGAATTTCCCATGGCCAATGTGTGCCACACAAATTTGGCTCCTTTGGAGCTTTAAGTCTGTTTTGCATATCCCAAACAGCTTTTGCTAAAAAGCAGGATCTTAGGCAATGAGTGCAACAAAGACAGGGTGACAAGTGAGCAGACCCAGAAGCCTAGCATTAGGTCTCCAAGGAAATTTAGGTATCTTAAGCTGTGCAGCAAGATAGGTATGGATTATTTTAATTGCTCTTCTGAAGTTAAGCTCCTAAATTTCTCTGAGAGGGCCCTGATGTGATTTGTTGCATGCCTGCTGAAAAGCACATCAGTTCATGCTATAGTGACCCAAGTGTTTTTAGGGATTGTTCATTTGTTCACATATGTGTCACAGTTCCCAGAGGTGTCCGTGCAGGGCTTTAACTGCATCTGATTAGCTTAATCAGCACAGGCTTGTGTGTGGACATGACTTTCTCACATCTGTGCTATTTGTTTTGCTGTTTCCCTTTTCTCTTTCCTCATGTCACATTTTTCCTTACAAAGTTTCCCTAACTTTAAACATTGCCCCTAACCGTTTCCTTTTTATTCTATTCCCAGTTGCCTTTTTATGTTTGTAGAAAGCTGAGAAGGCTGTAAAAATGGCAGATAAAAGATGACACTAACTATGATCTGAAAATGCAATAGAGTTTGCTCCCCTGTTCTTCACAGCAAAATTTGGATTCTGGTAATCTTCCTTATCTAGCTTAGCACAGCTGAGAGGAGGAAGAACAGGGCACTATCAACTATGACAGTATATTAGGCTTTAGGAGAGATTAAAAAAAGCATTAGAAGGCAAAATTGTGCCAGGTTTTCCCTCACAGTAGCACTGAGTACTCAGGCACAGCTTCCCTAAAGCATAAGGAAAAGCAGTAAGTGGGTATTTTCAGTGTTGCGGTCTTGTGCCATTGTCACTCTTCCAAAGGCAACAATATTATATTGGCTTTTATTGTTCAAATTCAGGATTACAATTGATGCTTCCAAACACAAGCCTATTTTTTTTCCTCCCAGCTGCAGTTTATGGGACAGTAATATGCTTTCTCTACCCTTAAGATGAAATAAGTCTATTAAGTTATAAGAAAGATGCATATACGAAAGGAATGCATATATATGTGTGCATGTGCTTGTAGGTAGGTATTAATAAAGACATAGATAGATATAATCTCTAGCCTTGTTTCATTGTGGTGATTGTTGACTCCCTAGAAACAAGCTAGAAATTAACAGAAATTTAAGAAACCCTCCTCAGTGTGACTCTTCCATCCCTTTCCTTTTTCTCTGTACTTTTTGTAATAGTATAATAGTAGTACCTTTAAGTCAAACTCAAAGGAGCAACTCCTTTGGGGAGTTTGAGGGAGATTTTAGTCCATGTATTCACAATAGGTTGATTATATCCTAAAACTCTTTCAAATTTGTGCTTTTCAATACATTTTCTGTAAAACGGGTTAGACAATAGCTCAGAAATTACACCAGTTACCTTATATACTGAGTTAGATTCAGAGACTTGGATGTAGATGTTAATGTGTCAATATCTGGTCTCCCATTATAGGCAATAGTATTTGAGTCAATAAAGCCAATGGGATTTGGAGAGCTTCACCTATATAGCCAAATAGTTTCCAGCTTCTCCTAACTGTACAGAGTATATTCCCCTCTGACTGTCATGGCAGCTCAGACACATTCCTCATGTAATGACACCAACATCTTGATAATTAAATCTAGGTGTCTATAATGTGGAAGGGGATCCCACTCGGTATATTATTTAAGTAGATGCAGATGTATGTGTGAAGTAAAGATGGTGACTGGATTAAAACCACTGGGATTTTAACATAAATTATACCTATTCTGTTATGTGGCCTGCAGGGGCCAGTGTACGGATAACTTACTTTTATGTGTATTTACCTATCACAAAAAAAAGAATATATATATATATATATATGCCTGCATTCATAATGTAAGTAACTCTAGAGCATCTTTCTTCTGAAAAGAAGTAATGCTCAGTAAGCATTTAGTAATGCTGACTCCCATTAGACATTACGGAAGTCAATTAAACTTATTCATTTCCAATGAAAACATTAAAACCAGAAGGTAGAAGGCTAGTGCTGTAGAGGCTGAACAATTCCAAATAATGATTAATACCATAAAGTAAGAGCACTCATCACCTCCAGAAGTTGTTTAGCACTAAGCAGGGTGGAGTACTCAGGGGCACGTTCATACTTCGAGAGAGGCTCAGCTTAAGACCTAAGAAGCACTGACAGGTTGTCAAAACAGACCTGAAATGACTCATAGATTTTTGTGCTTGGTCCTGTGCATGAAGGTGAATCCAATTATAAGTAAAATTCCTCTCCTTAAATAATAAGATTCAATCTTGTTTTTCTGTGCGAAACAAGTTGCTGACAGCCTAGAAGTAAGGGATTTGAATTTCTTTTAGGCTCAGAGCTCTTAAATTCTTCTGTTTCAGCTCTGCTTCACTAAATGTCTTGGTTGTGCAGCCATTCAGAAGCAGGATACAGTCAGCACTCGATGACCCATGTGTTGCAGATTATTCATGCCACCAATATTAGCTGAAGCTCAAAGCCTCATCGATGTGACTGTGCTGCTTCCAGGAGCATCCCAGCTCCATAATCAGTACAGCTGCTTTTGCACCACACAGAGCTGGAGTTCGCAAGACATTATGAATCTTACCTGGCCCTGTGGTAAGCAAGTTCCCTGGGAAACACAGAAGCTCTTGATGGTGTCAACCTGTATCCAGCTGGGATTTATTAATTTGGGCTCAACACTGCTCTGCCAAGCCCATAGTGGAGCTGGCACTGATGGCAACCCTGAAGCTGGCATGTGTCGAGGGATGGGGAGGACCATGGTCCATTTTGCTAGAAGAGAAGTTTGAGGTTTATTAGTGGAGGCACAGTGCCACAAGAATGCAGACAGTTTATTCAGTTTGTTGTTTGTTTTTTTTTAATTTTAACTAAGATGTCTTTCTGGAGAGCCAGGAGGAATTGTACAGAACTGTTCAGTCAGAGGTCCAAATGTTCCAAAATCCACTCTGGATATCCATAGATTGAGGAGGTTTTAGTGCTTACTCAGGTTTAGTAGGATAGGTGTTCTTACATTGCCAATAGGAGATTGATTTTAAGGATGTGCATTCATCTCTAAAAAACTGTACTTCACTCTAATTCATCAATCCCGGAATGAGATTTGCACTATGATCTGGGCAGCTCTTGAAAGCCTATGGCACAAAATAGCTCTGAGACACTCATTCTTTCCGTTTCTCCAAACTTTTAACATTCATACACATGTCCTTTCTTCATATGACAGTGACACACATCTGTTCTTGAGTAATCTTGAAAGCCTAGCCTCAGATGTATTAAAATCTTAGTAGTTTATGATGGCTGTGAAAGTTGCTGCAGTTGAAATGTGCTGTTTCCAAACCTGGTGGAGGCATTTCCAAATGAAGCTGTTCTTAACTGGCCTTGATTTTGCCTTTCCAAAAAGCAGGGAATTCTGGACAATAAAATTTTATTGTATTCCTTCTGCATCTTTATGATCGTATATGCAGTTCTATATTTTTACTTTTCTTTCCAAAAGTCTTACTTCAAGTAGTGCAGGTTATGAAACTATAATATTTGCTTGTGTATCAATGAAATCCAGAAACCTCAAACGTGCTGTTAGACAATGGAAAACTGACAACCATGACAAGAGTGAAACATAGGAAAGATGTAACAGGAGAAACATCTTAATGGCACTGAAGCAAAGGTTTCTATGGGCTGCAAATATTTTTAATTTCTATAGTAACTTATAAAGAAAACTAAATTAGAGGATTGGGATTGTTGTGTTTATCACTGGAATACAGTCTGATCCATTTGTGAATGATATTTGACATCATATAGCCTTGTTGACCCAGATGGTAACAATCACATATATCAACTATTTCTAGATTGCAACTGTAGACAAGATTCTGACCCAAACTTCCCCGACATTTAATATAAACAATGGCAAAATGAAGACATTGCCTAAACTGCAAAGGAAACTATTGTCAGTATTGTCATTAAATGCATAGGGAACTCCCATAAATACAGGTAGTTCCAGCCACCTCTTGCTATTTGCCTGGGCAAGTCTCTTAATCTTTTCTTATCAAAACAAGGACCAAAGACATGCCATGTGGAACAGATTCTGAAAGCTCTGTGGAGCCAGAAAAAAATGTTGACTGTGACCCTAGAGAAAACGTCATTAAAAATATTTGGTAAGACTTAATTTTGCTTGTATTTCTTTGAGCCTTTCTGCTCAAAGTGTTGAATTATTTGAACTATGTCAATAATTGCCTGTTTTTCTACATGAGCTAAGTCATTTAAGAAATTACTTATGAAAGCAGTTAATTTGATGAGACTATAAATTAAACTAATTAATCATCAGTTAATCATGGCCTTGTATCTAGACAAGTAGCAGTATTGCAATATGCAGTGCCTGGGGGCAATGAGAAAGAATACTGTAGCTTACATTAAGCTTTGGGGGCATATCTTTTTTAATTTCACTGCATATAGACATACTATAAATTCACTGAGATGTAAAACCCAGAGCATTTTGCACAGCCTCTGCCCTTCAAGTGGTGTGATGCAGATGGACATGTATCCAGCAGGTAAATCAGTCCATCTTCAATTTGTCCCTGTTGCAGAACTGTAATTCAGAAAAGAGGTGATCTGTGGGGTAAAATGCTCAGAACCACTTTTTTTGTAGGTGAAAGTAAGTGCTTTTCACAAAGTCCAGAAGCTGGAAAGCAGAGCAGCTGTTGTTAGTGCGTTTCTATCCTGTAACTCTCCTAGAGCTGAATGTTCTACAGCACCTTGACAGCCTTAGTGTCTTTCTAACTCATAACCACTCATGTGATAGTACTGTAGCTGAGTGCTTAAGGGAGGAAGGATTTCATATTGATAGCTGTGTTTTATCCAAGAGGAATGGTATCAGTGTTTTTATAAGAGAAAGCTTTAAAAAGCCTTTGTTGTCTCTGCTGTTATTTTCACCTAGGATTTAATGTAAGGGCAGTTCAGTGTACTTGGCTTTCATGTGACATTTCCTTTTTCTGCTACTGATGCTTCCCTACCCAGGGAGCTCCTTTCAGATCACCTGAGCAGACTTTCAGTGCACCTGGGTGAAATTCTTTCAGCTGTTTCTGTGGAGATTTTCTTCTGTGCTTGTCAAATCTCACTGAATTGTAACAAAAAGAACAGAGCTAAACCCAAAGCTGTAACTAGGAATTAAAAAGCTGATAATATCAGTGTGGCCAAATGTACTAATGATAAAACAAACCAGTGAAGTTTCACTGCTTGAAAGGCAGCTGGTTTGCTAGTGCCAGTGTTATACATACTCAGTTGAAGACTGAAGAAATGATCTCTTTTTCAGGGGATGATTCAGTTCATTCATACCATAGCCATAGGCAAAATTCCTCAGCACGCTGCAATTTGCTGCGAGAATATCCGCGTTCTAAAGTCAAGCTCAAATGTTCAGTCACTTCAGCCATTTGAAGAAACCCTTTGTGTAACATTTCATGTCACTGTTAACAAAGTTCATTTTCTCTACAAAAATGCTCCCAGTTAATTCTTGAATTTACTTTGCTGGGCCAACATCACTGAACATCTGAACACCCAACGAGTAGGTTCAGTAGTAGGACAGTCCAATAAAAACACATTACTATATTTACCTTAAGTAAATTAACTTTTTAGGAGGGCCTGCATTAGCAGGATGTTCAAGGAACTTAGGGCCATTACGTGATGCAAAGCTGCAGCAGCAATGCCAATGATAAATGATACCTTGCCAGCACACAGTGAGAAGGTCTTCCTGTTGTCTGAGAGAGGAAACAACTCTTCTTCCTATCTCCTCTTTCTCCCTTTCTGTCCTATCAAAATGAACACAAGAACAGCTCCTCACCAAGCCAGCTACATATGTAGGGAACTCTCCTCCAAGGAGGGACATACCAGCTCATGTCTTGGTAAGGAGGGCTGCAGAGCTGGGGAGGGGTGAAATTTCAGCTTCACATGGTTCTGTGGCTTCTTAGATGGGTCCCCACCCTTACAAGTGGGAGATTAGTTTGTCGTGAAGAGAAACATAGGATTACAAACTTGTGATTCTATCCAAATGAAAAACATGCTGCAGGAACATATAGCTGGCTTGGCTCAGTACACAGGAGTGTTCCCTCCTACTCTCTATCTTTAAAAGAGGCACTAGGGAGATGGATTAAATGATCAAATCAAATCAACTAACTAATTACATTAAAGCAGTAAGATGGATAAAAGTGCTGGGTTTGCTTTACAATACTGAGAAGGCAAATTCCCTGCACAGCTTCATATATAAAGCAGGAAAGACTCTTATTTAATGAGACTTGGCTATAGGAGTCTTGCAAAGGATCAGAGCCAGAAATATCAGTCAGAAAGAAATGATACTTCAGACAAAGTGGATCAGTATTCCCTAATAGTTCTGCCAAATTGTTAATTTATTTTAATGTTTTCTTAAGCTCTGAATGATACTTTGTTTTAACAGAGGTAACCTGCTCAAGCTAGCAGGCTACATGACACTGACTGAAGTCATGTTTTGGTTAGCATCAAGATTCCTACATGCCTTAAATTACTTCATTGTACAAATGTACAAGAGTCTAAAAAAAAAAAAGCTCAGAATTTATGTTGTTTGGTCATCCATTCTCCAGTGAAACTTGAAACAGATGAGTGTGATGCCCTTGCCATGCAATGCCATGTCATCAGAACTCTGTCTTCCTGAGGTCTGAAAAAACCAAATTTCTAGCATTGCCAACTCTTTCCTTTTCCTTTTCCTTTTTTTCTTTCTTTTTTTTTTCCTTTTCTTTTTCCTTTTTCTTTTTTATTTTTCTTTTTTCTTTTTTCTTCTTTTTCCCTTTTTTCTTTCTTTTTTTCTTTCTCTTTTTTTCTTTTTTTCTTTCCTTTTTTTTTTTTATATCATGTGATTATAGGAAGACTTATATCTCATTTGGAAATAAAAAAAATTCTTCTTTAGAATTGCCAAAAAAATATTCAAAATGCATAACCATAAAGGCTATGAAGCCAGAAGATAAGTAACAATACAGCATTTATTATTTTTAAAATATCATTATTTTAAAAACAGCTTCTTCATTTATCTAGGGCTTTTTATGCATGCCCTTTTTATTTAATGCATGTTCTTAGCAGGGGTAGAATCCCTTCATGTTTCAGTTGTTCTGATTTTTTCTGTTCAGTAACTTGAACATCTCTGTCATTTTCAACTGCACAGATCACCTTCTTTCTTTAATGCTCCTGCATAAGAAAGAGTGTTGCCAATACCTTCAGAACAGAGCTTAACAAAATATCTTTTGAGAAATTTAAGCAGTCCTTCAGACTGTTTCAGACCGGATCTATTGTGCAGCATGGTTAAATCATTGTTATTCTTTTATTCCCTCTGTATAAATATAATGGCAGTATAGAAATCTTTTTGATGTCTAGGATAGTGTATGGCATCACAGGAAGACTAAGGAGGTCTTCTAAGCTGATTAAATAAAACCAACAAGAGTCACAGGAGGGAAGGGAGGAGGGAAAACACTTGCTCGCCTGATCTGAAATGTTTGCAAAAGCTTCAACAATTCTCCACCAGTTTAGGACTGAGGTTTCCCTGGTGGACTGATGACCTTTGATGTGATAATTGCTGGTTTTCCTGAAACTCAAAAAGAGATTGTGTATAGCAGGGTTAGAAGAAAAAGGGATAAATGTTAATGAAGCATTGGATTTTCATTCAAAACCAGCAGGAGCCAGGCAGTTAAACGTGCCTTTTCATCCCATGAAGCAGGAGAAACTAAGTTCCCTATATTTGCCACATTACTTACATACCTTAATCTCTGAGAAGTTTTACAGTGTTGTATATCTCTATGAGTGAGAGCTTATTCTGTTGCTGAAGAGAATATGAAGAGAATATTAATTCTATTAGACTTTCCTTCTTTTCAACTTGTCATATAGAATTTAATTTTAAAAGTTATTTTAAGTATTACTAGGTTTTACCTTCAGTGTAATGTTATATATATATATATATATATATATATGTAAGGGTATTAATTTTCCATTGGGGTGGCCTTAGAACTTTTATTCTTCAGGATAGACTGAATAAGATGCCAGAGGACAGAAAAATGTTAGGTTTTTTGTTTGTCTGGGGGCTTTTTGCTGTGATGCACATCAAGTTTCTGCCCGTTATCTGAACCCAGATGGACCCTATGTTACTACTTTTCAGCACACAATTCACCACTATCTGCTTGATCAGAGAATAAAAACAGGTCAATCTGCTGCAGTTACTATGCAGTTCACTTGCTCTCTCACAAGCTGAGTGAAAAGAAAAATGCAGAGCAAAACATAGACAACAAGCCCATTGCTTAGCACAAAACCTTTTTCTTCCTTTTGGTCACAGAGACACACGGGTTTTATTTACCTGATGACGTTACCTTCTCCTGGAGTTGTTGCTTTAGTTAGTAGGTGAAAAGTTAGTCAGACTTTGCCAAAAGGCTTACCATATCCAGTCAGATGTTAATTTGCATGTCTGTCATGGCATGGAAAAGATTAAGTATTGGCCTTTCTTCTAGCTTGTCAACTGCATTGTACTGCTATCTTGAAGTATTTTAAAGCCAAATAAAATTGAGATTTTCAAACTGATTAGGTGGTGTGACTGCAAAGGCATTTTTGTCTTCAAGAAATGCCTTTGTTATAGCAGCCATCATATCTGACCTGCTCCCTAGGTCAATAAAGATGAAGGGCTCTTGGTCTGTTGCAGAAGGAACTCATTGTGGTCCCACAACTGGGCTTGCGTTCATGTGCATACACATCCTGCCAACCTAGCAACATACAGGTTCTCCTCAACTGATTAATATAGCACCAAATGAGACATTCTGGAAAACATCCTTCTAAAGCTGATTGAAATGGGAGGTTAAATATCAAAGAGCAAACACAAAGAAAGAGAATGATCAAACAACGAGACTATTTTGTGATTTCCATGGGTCATTTTGCTGATGATTAAGTAAAGAAAAACCTGCTGAGATGAAGAGTAAGCAATTACACGTTGAGGAAACTCTCATACTTATTGCCTTACCAGCAGTATTCATAGACTGAGAGACCCTCCACAGGGTGATCACTTGCTAATTCCTTGTAGCAAACAGCTTTGATGTGCTTCCATTATGTCATTTTCTTGGAGGAATGCATAACCACTGAGCATCGGAGCAAAACTGCAGAATTCAGGGGACATTTGTAAATAAAGAAGGCTGTACTCTTGCCCCTCTTCAACTGTAAACATCCATTCCTAGAAGGCATGTTAAGAATAATGTGTTAATGATAATCACTGGTTATTGAAAGATTCTTAATAATTCCCAGAAGTGATAGGGAGATAATTTGTTGTCAGCACAGCTAAGAAGAGCCGTAATAGTTGGCTGTGGAAGTAGAGAAATATTTGATTACTAGCCCATAAAATTTTTACTGAAGTTTCAGTGTGTTACGTGTATAGAAAAGAAGTAGGAAAATTATTTTTTAACAAATATTTTCACCAGAAGAGTAATTCCTGGTTCCTCCCATCTCCAGTATGAATTCCTTTCTGGTTAAGAACCTCACCTGTATGCTGACAGTGATTGTAAGCTGCTTTCCTGCTGCTGGGGCAGGGAGAAGGTGTTTGAGCAAAAATTAGGTTCAGATATCAATTGATATTGTCAGATTAAAAAACAATTTTAGTAAGGGTGGATAGAAGAGAACATCTTACCTGTGTCTGTGTCTGTATGAACCAAATATTAAGAGATGGTGAGTACTGCTCAAGTGCCAGCAAATACTGTTTCTCATTGTGAGGTTGTTTGTTTTGTTTGTTGTTGTTGATGATGCTTTTTTGGTGGTTTTGTTTGTTTGTTTGTTTTGGGGTTATTTGTTTGGTTTTTTGATGCTTTTTTTTTGTTTAGTTTTGTTTGTTGGTTTTTTTTTTTGTCGGTTTTTGGTGATTTGTGGTTTTTTTCTTTTTCTTTTTTTTTTCCAAGGGAATGTAGTCTATGGACCTGTGATCAAAGTATGAAAATAATAACAATTGCCTGACCATGGGATCAGCAATTTCATCTAGTGACATGACTGTGTTAATTTACAGTTGTTCAAGATTTGCTGCACTTGCTGCACTGGATGACACGCTAGGTTAGCAGATGATAAATCTGCCATGAGAGTCAACAGCACAGCAGCAAGTAATATGCCATATCTTAGTCCCCACTGGTAGTGTCATTACCAAAACTTGAATGCCCTGCAAATGATGCGATTTAAATGCCCTCTGTCTCCAAAGAGAGAAAAAGCATGGTGTCGAGGAGCATTTAAATACAGAATATATCTGGTGGCTGTATATTTATACATGGCAGAGAACTATAACACAGACGAGGACTTGAACATCAATCTGTCTGAAGATTTTGTATTAGTAAATAAGTAAATATCACTATATTTTTTCCGGTTTCTTTTCTTAGCTCCTAAGTTAACCTGCACCATACATTAATGAAAAAACCCAATTTGTCTTATATTCCTACAGTATAGAGCAGTAAATGAAACCTTTGAACATTAGCACAAATATGGCATTGTTAATTTATCACGTATCTTAATAATTTCTGAGCAATGTATGATCAATTTGCAAGTAAAGATATGAATTAAGTGCAAGACTGTCTTAGCTCAAATGCAAGGCTGATGAATGGAAACAAGTCAGGAATGCATCTTCAAGAATGACCATTAAGGATCCAAGCTCATGATCCAGTCTAGCTTGACATGTCATCACCCATAATAAATTACAAAATTATGTTAGTTTTGGAAAGTCCTTCTGGCATAACAGTCCACAGTAGTAATATCATTGGGTTTTAAGGGAGGCCTTCTACTTATTACTGTTGTCAGCTAATATTGTAGGGATGTATGATTTCCACTATTTCTTTCATTAGAGGTAGAGCAGTCCAGAGGATGGCAGCTTAGCTTTCAAGGATTCAGATTTTTTCATTTCACACTGCAATGAAAACAAAAGCCCTCTAGTGTTCTTGCTTTTTCTTTCCACAATATGAAATAGTAATGAAATTTATTTTCAGATTTAAGTTAAAGTTTTCCACCTGAGTCTTGAGTCTGTAAGCTGATCCTTCTGTTTAGCTTTAATGTTATTTCATTGGTACCAGTGCTAATCAATTATCTAATTCTTTGCAGAGTGAACCAAGGAACTTACATGAAAGGTGTTATGTAAGAAAAAGTGCCACATACTGAAAGTCTTGTATCAAACACATAGTTTACAGAGAATGACACATTAAAAATTTGTCCACAAGTCCTATTCAACAGAATATTTCAATGACATATGGCAGAAGGAGTAGTTTTTCAGTCATGAGCCTTTGATACTAGATGCTAACTCCATCACATTGTCTAGGATACACATGTGATTCACACCAGTCAGTCACCTGCCTTGATTTTAAGCAATTTCATGCTAAAATGAAAATGTATTAGCAAAAACTCTTTGCTATTTGGTTACAGTTATTTGCTTCCTGAAATTGCCTTCCCACTGTGTCCTCACCTGTAAGCTAAAACCTGAATCATTTGACTGCTAGCAGTTGATCTGTGTTTTGCATAGCTTGCTAAACTGAATGTTAAACCACAGAAGACAGAAAGTCATAACAAACAGATCTCTCTTCATCATACTACTAAAGGTGATGACGTGTGACATGCTCCATTCTACTGCAGTTTTTGTTCGGTGTTTTTTTTTTTGTTGTTGTTGCTTACACCCTTCTCCACAGAACAGCTGATTCTGTGGATTTATCCATAACAATTTCCTGGTGAAATGTGCTTGTCCATCGCAGCTTTTGGGGCAACTTTTCTGCAGTTTCAGATAACGAGGTTTGATTCTCTGGATAGATACTTTTTCACCCATTTGCAACTGATGCCCATATGTGTCATGGCTATGAAGCACTGCCAGCCCTGCCTACCCCTGCTATCCAGGGCCATCACCTCCTAAGACCTCATTCCAGCCCCACAGGGCTCCCCCACCTGCCTATGTCCCAGGATACCACCCCAGCCCCCTGGATCTCCCCTCAGCTCTGCCAGGATATAGACCCAGCCTGTCCTGGTTGTGTCCCCATCCTCAGGAAGGTGCCTGATGTCCAGGGCTGGGGATACCCCTCTAGCTCCCCTTGTTCCCACCCCTGGCCAGGGGTGGGACAGGAGAAGCTTCCTGACCTTGCCTGGCTTCTCCCAGCTGTGGCCCACAGGACTGAAACCGTGCCTTGAAAATGTGGTTATAGGTGTTACTGGAAACACAGGAGGATTTCATTTGCAGATACTTAAAAATTACATTAGCGAGTGTAGGAAACACATGCCAGCACTCAGACATTTCATTATATCTCTTTCCCAGCTCTATCCTGTGAAAAGCTGAATATGTAACTCAATATTGTATTAAAGGCCGAGCACTGGCAGAGAAAAACATGCAAGGAAATGTGTGAGACTTTCACAAATAGTTGCAGTGTTAAGATAAATGTCTCTGGCCAGAGGTCAACAAGAGATAACCTGGTGCCAATATGATACTTAAACCATGATGCATTTTTGATTTCAGATTCTTTCTGGTTATACCCTGAAATATTTGGTATATTTTTGTCCAAATTTTGAGATGTCTATAAGCTAAACATTCTTTACCACCTAGGGAAAAGGTATGTTTCTTGGAGCTTTTAGTAAAATGGAAAAAGAAGAAGGTGGGGTAACCTGAGCAGGCGTCGAGTAGTGGGTTATGCTATGTGCTATATGGGTGCTGTCATTCCCACCCTGCAGGGCTGGGGAGGGGACTTAGGGTATGTCACCTTCCCAACACCACTCTACTTCCAAAGAAGATGCTAATGAGAGCTAGGAATTTTATAAAAGCACATTATAAAACTGAGTAGAACAACAGAGAGAGGAACATTTGCAGGATATCCTCCTTTCTGTAGCTTAAAGCTTTTGCACTGCCTCTCTGTTTATAACAGAGCATTTTCAGTCTGGCAGTCTTTTTTCTTATTAACCTTCTTCTGTGTTGAGTTCTTCTGCCATGAAGGCAAATGTTTGAGTACAATGCAGAGGGAGATTATACCATGAACTTCCTCATAGAATTCAACCACTGAATTGGTCAGAATCTCTCTGTCCAAGAGATGTTTGTTCATCACTGTAGGGCATGAAAAGCACCTCTGATGTTGAAGCAAAGTTTTTTTGGGGGCTCTGTTAGTCTAAGAAACCTGTGAATCAGTCACAAAGAGCATATATTATTAAGAGCTTATGATCAGAGCTGCCTACATGAGTATTACATCTTCCCTTACTATGGGAAGATTCTTCGGGAACAAATTCAAGTTAATAAATTCATTCCTACTGTAGAAAAGCTCTGGGAAATGCATTAAACATTGTCTTGTTAAAAGATCATAATGATATGTTCAAGAATAATCTGCGTCTTAATAGATTTTAAGGTATTAAGAAATGAAAAGGATTTGCAAAATTTTAAATATGCAGGGCTGGTTACAATTAGCCTTTTTTTCCAGGAGACATTTCCTATGAAGCTGCTTTTTTGTGGTTATAAACCTTCTGTCAAAATTCTTAAACTGAATCTAGAAACGAACACATTACGCAAATGCAATGCCATTGTAAATACAGGCTTTGGAAGACTATTATTATTCACTGTCTGCAGGCCTGTGTTTAGAGTTTTGCAGTCTTCTAAGAAATGAATAAGCAGCCTAAATGAATGATATTTTCAGGAACAATTGGAACTTGTTGACAGCTCTAAAAATTTGAAATTCCATATTTTAAAGCAATAACTGTTTCATGTAGTGAGACAGAGGATGTAGCATTTAAACTGCCTGCATTTCGACTTTAAAATCAGCCATATGGGACAGAAAAGGTCCCTCTGGAAAAATACTCGTTTAACTCCTGATAAATTACTCATTTTTGCTTGTTTATTTTAAAGGATAACATACACAGGAATGTATTCATGGCAGATGAATTAGCTCCTATATTATGAGTGTGCAGTGTGGTCAGTGTGAAACATTTACACCACCCAGCTCATCAGAAACCAGTCAGATCATTTGTTTCATTCCAGATGTACTCTACATTTACATGGGGCCAGGGACAGAGGGGATTTTGAAACTCTCTTTTCTCATACATAAAGTTGAACTTCTTTTCCAAATCCTGACTATTTTAATCACTCTGTTTTATTGACACAATAAACCCCGAAATTTTATCTAAATAAGTTTTAATTTCTGCTGTAATAATTAGAAACACTGAAAAATAATTAGAAGCATTCTCCCTAGCTCAAATGACTTTGGTCAGCCTTTAACTATAGCAAAACCAGATTTTTTTCATGGCACTATTCATTTCTGGTCCCGAGAATAACACAAAAAGTTCAGAAATATTCAGAAATAGGAAAATCGTGGGTTTGGTCAAGCCAACTATTTGCAGATCTTCACTGATTCATTCACTTCACAAGTGAAGCACTCTGTGGAGTTTTTGTTTCATGGTGTTCAGCTCAATTCTCCCTCTTTAAACAATAGCAATGCCTCTTTAAACAGATACTAAGATGTATTTGAGTCATCACTCATTAGCATCTGACAGTTCTGGATCCTTAATCTGGGAAAGACTTCAGTAAACTGGAGTGATTTAGCAGAGGGGCACCAAGATGGTTGGAGCTGGAGCCCTTGCCCTGTGTGAAGAGGCTTTGGGAGCTGGGTTGTTCAGCATGGAGCAGGGACAGGTTTGATCTGACAGCATCCCTCCAAACCATCCCTTTCAGGAAGGTCACTGAGAAGACAGAGCCCTGGTCCTGATGGTTATGCATGGCAGGGGGAAAGAGCCAGTAGGCATAAATTTAAAAAAAAGGATGTTGAAAAACAGAATTTTACCCTCAGGAGAGTCAAGCAGTGGAACAGGGCCCCAAAGCATTTGGGCAGTGTCCATCCTTGAGGGTTTTCAAGGCTTGACTTGGTAAAGCCCTCAGCAGCCTGGTCTGACCTCACAGCTGAGCCTGCTAAGGACAAAGAAGTGAATTCTCTATATGTTGGTCTAAACATTCCTGAATTGGGTCATTGACACAGTTTATGAGACACCTTTCATGTCAGAACAGCTCATCTACATTTAGGAAAAAAATATTCAGTAAAGCACGCATTGATGTTTTCCCCACAATAATCACTGTAAACTGGGTTTCTTTTCAAATTCCTTCCTATAAAAGTGAAGAAAAGCACTACAGTTCTATCCCATGCCTTTCTATCTCTGTTACCTGGGAGTGATATGTCCTGGTCCTTGTCATTCCTGATCCATTCAGTATTATTCAGAAGCTTCTATTTAATGATTACCAATTTCCATTGCTGTCTTCCCCCTGTGTGGAATGCACAGTCACATGCTGGGACATAAGGCTGACTGCCTCCTTCAACACTGCTAGAGAAAATAATTCACTATGTGCTGTGTCAGGCATCTGAGTACCTTCTCAGCTCATGAGAAGTTCCAATTAACTATCTATAAAGCTATGATATACATATAATGTATAAATATTATACAAAATCATGTCTCTTCATCGTTAAATAGGAACTTTGCGTAATATGAAGTGCATTGGAAATAAAAAGTGTGTGCTTGAATGTATTCAGCCTTGGCTTCTGTGCTTTAAAATTGCTTTCTCACCTACAGAAGCCAGGACTGTGAAATTGAAAGTAGCTGTATGTGCACTTGAAAGAGGAAGAAAGTCTTTCCACAGGCATTTTCACTTAGAAAATGAAGGTGCATTTATATGTGATACCCTTTCAAAATATTTTCAGAGATCAAGTTATTCGCAGAATAATTTCAACAAGTCATTCTTGAGTCTGTTAGATCTCAGACTGAAGATTATTTTCAAACAGCTCCTTGAGAATGGATTTCCAGGACTCAGGCTGAAAGAATTTGTATTCCTCAGACAGATAAGCTGTATATGGTATATTCTGTCCTTGAACAAGGAAGTGTAACTCTAATTTCAGGGTTTTTTGACAGGTATAATAATTTTCAGATTAAATTTACTATTCAGATGCGTCGTACATTTTGGCCTTTCCTCATGTGCCAGTGATGATTAGTGTCTTTTGAAATACTCAGCAAAGATCTTAAAGCATCCTTGTACCAGAGATTTATTGAAGAGCCTGCAGGAGGCTGGTTTAAGGAGGTGAAGAGTCCTGTTGACTCCAGCATAAATGTTTCTCTTGTGCAGCAGAGCACGGGTATCAGCGTCTAAGCTTGAACACCTTTTTGCAGTAAACTCCATCAATTGTATTCTTTGCTCATACACTCTGCCATTCCTCTGCAAACTCTTTCCACCTAGTAGGACATGGCCATGTGGAGATGACTTTTTGAATTTCCCTGTGATGGGTCAGTCACAGGTCAGCCCCGGAATCGCCAGCGGGCATGTGCAGGTGTGTGCTTGAGAGGGGACTGAGGGACAGCGAGGTGATGGGAGGTGAAGGGACTGGAAGGATTACTGTCAGAGCAGACACAAGTCCCTTGCATTCCTGGGCTGGGGCTGTACCTTGTGCCCTGCAGGTAACACAGCATCAGGGAGGCCAGAGGCCTCCTGATTACAAAGATGAATAAAATTAAGATCGACAGCAAGAGTTATGTGATTCTTAGCAGTGCCTCACCTTCCTCACTGACTGCTCTTTATGGAAAAGGATATGAAGCATCTGGATTTTGTAAGAGATTGTTTTATTTGGTCTGACTGTTTACTATTCCTAGTAGGCTGGTTTCTCTATAGCACAGGTTTGTCAGGGAGCAACTTACTTAAAAGCATACTACTCGGTGTGTCAAAGAGCTTTTATATGTATATTAATGAAGGTAAAATTTAGACTGTAGCAGGGCTGGAAAAGCTTCTTGACAAAGAGAAGCAACCTGGTAAGGAAGATCCTGTTTGAAAAATGGTACTCAGAGCCTGATCCATTGTGTCTCTTTTAGTAGTCCTGTTAAATTCAGGTTTAATGTATGAAGAGTAAAATTCATTTGAGCATAATGGGACCATTAAAAAATAAAATTTAAAAATAAATTATTAGACTTGATCTCCAGACCTGGAAGTGAAAGAGAATGTCAGCAGCTACCCCATGTATTCTGCAGTGGAACTCCATGCCCATAAGCACACTCACTGTGCATGTAAGCACACAGATTACTGATGCTACAAATATATTCACTTTTTTCACTGTACTATAATAGAGAAAATGTTTTCAAAAGCACTTGTGGGAGCTTCCTGGCTCTCCTGGTTAGCCAGGGGATGGCATCTATCTAATTCACATGGTGTTTCTGAGCAATCAGTCCTTCTATGTTACAGCTAAAAGTACATCAGAGATTCTCTCCTAGGAGTGTAGGTGCTGCTATCTGTTTACGTACCTACACTTATTTAGATTTATACTGCCAATTTCTCAGATTTCAGTCTTTGCATAGACCCCTGTGGTCTCCATCAGCTCCTGCTGCTTCCCCTGTGCAGTCAGCAAGGAGAGTGGCCAGGGCCAGCCCTGCATTGGGCTCAGCTTCCACCCAGGACCACACACACACATGATGGCAGAACCTCTCCTAACTTACTCCTATGATAATGTAGGAATGTGCATGAGGAAATGGACATGTTCTCTGTGTTCTTCTAGGTAGGTAGGACCATAGATATTCTGTGCTAAAGATGCTGTGCTCATATTCAAGTTAATCATGTCCATTTATTTGGTAAAACAAACTTAGAAATAAAAAATAAAAAATCTCTCAATTAGAATTGCAAACCTTTGAGGGGAAGTAAACATATTTAGGAAGGAAGCTTCTTCAATAAAGAGTTCTCTAACTAAAGGAGATATGAAAAGCTATGCTCTTGCACAGTTTCTAAAGCTGGTGGACTTAAGTAGCAACTTAAAGAAATGTGCAAACTGTGTTGCTGTTGTTCACCTGTGTAATATGATCTTCCAAATCAAGACTGCTTACTGGATCACTGAATCATGAGTGTGTTATTGTATGCTGTGTTTTTGTAATGTGATATAGCAAAGATATGTGCTTTTAAAATGGAATTTTACTTTAAAGTCCTTCATGCACCAAAGTTACTCTTTATATTTTCAAAATACTTGGAAGTCTTTTAGAAATTATATTACATGGTAGCTAGAAAGACATTTTTAAAGTTTAAAAAAAAAAATTAATCTAGTATCAGAGCCTGTTTGGAGCTTGGGGCACATCTAATTATCTTTTTCAGTCTTAATTATTTAGCTAGTGCTAATAAATTGCATGTATCATGACACTCACATTTAATAAGCATATAAATTTAATTGATTTTTTTTCCCCTCTCTTTGAAGACCAACAGATATGGAATTCAATCACAAGGCAGTGGCATTATAACTTCCAATATAACATCAGGTTTTAATAAGCCTCCTGTTTGCTGCACACATGTGCTTAAGACTGCCTGGAAACCAAATCAGTAGAGAAAAGGGATTACTTAAGATTACTTTGAAATGTGCATTGTTTGAAATGGCCTCTGGTGACCAGCTTTCATGAATGGCTGATTTTACTTGTGGGGCACGTCATCTGGCTCAATTATAACAGGCTCTTTTGTATGACAAGTGCACTTCGTGGCTGTGTTGAAATATGAAATTCTAAAAGAAAGTAAATCAGATGCAGAGAAATAAATTTAAGTACCTGTATATTATTAGAAGCTTGTAAGTTAAGAGCAGGCACTCTTCTTAATGAAGAATAGGTGGGAATTTGCTTTTAAAAACTTTGCATATTTGAAGTTGATATAAAAATAATATTTTTTTGTTTTCTTTAATGTTTTTTTCAACTGTATTAACAGCATCAAAATTGAAGACATATTTTCCTTTTCTCAAAGGCAGAGCATTCCTTCTACTTTTATGTATTTTTAAAAATGGTCTTGGAGTTTTTTGTTTTACTCTATGACATATGAAGTGCTGGAAAATTTTACTTACTAAGAATATCCCTTAACCTGTACCAAGTTATAAAAGTGGGTTAGCAAATGTGCATTATACTTGCAAGTCACTGCAGGTTTTTTCCTTTCCTGTCTGTAACTGTTTGCAAAATTACAATGTAAAAACGTAATGTAAGGTTATGAATCTCCCTGCCTGCAATTACTTTAAATTATAGTTACTTTAAATTAATCTAGCCTGAGGCACTGATGATACATCACTATAATACCCAGATTACATTTTGGTGCTGAGCAGACAACTGATTGATTAGGAAAGCGTGTTGGAAATCCAATAGGTAATGATTAGATTAGACCCAGATAGGAACAACATTCTTTGTGTTCACTGTAAATCCTATACTTGACAACTAAGATTAGGGGATTAACCTTTAAGAAGAGATGGTAGGTCCTACTTTTTCCTGGCTTCTCCTGTACTGTAAATGTTTCCCAGGGCTGCAGGCTCAATATTCCCACAGGAAACTGACCCACAGATTTACGCTGTCATGCCTGGTAGTCTGAGATTGCAGTGTTTGCCTTTTAAATACAAGATAGAAATGTAAGATGTGAGAAGAACATCAACATTACTAAACTTAAGAGTCATCTGTCAACAGCTTTTTCCACTTAAGTGCTTCACTATATTAGTGAAACTGAGAGTTGTTATTGTTGTTGTAGGGTGTTAACAATCCTCTAGTCGTCAAGGCAATATGATTTAGTGAGAGATTTAAGACTTCTGAACCACCAGGTTGTTTTGGTGCAGATGAACATCTCTCCTCTCTGACCTTTAATTGTGTAATTTCAATCTGTCTGCACAATCTTCATGCAGTTACTAATCTCATGAAATTGCTAATTTTCTTAAGCCTCTAACCACACACCTGCTATGATTCAGACTATGTGAGAATTTGAGACATCCATCCATAAACATTGAAGGTTCACAGAAGTTGTATATTTGTGTGAAAGAGAAAACCCCTTTCACCTTGGAGTTTCCATGAATGCAAAACATTTCTGAGTACAGCAGTGTTGCTGGGCAGAGACATTTCACTTTAAAGCAAAGAACTGAAAATGATAGATGTAAACAACCAAATCTGACCTTCATAGGAGCACTGATTGGTGAAGACACCTCCAGGTATCACAATGTCACTGACAGCAGCTTCTGGCACTACAGGCAGACTGTCAGGTTTTTGAAATGTGTTGACCAGATACCTACCAATGTGACCAACTTGCAAGGTCACATTGGACATTCTAAAGCATTGTGAATAGCAGAATACCTACTCTGCTTTTTATGAATTATGAAAATTCTTGTTGTTCTTTGCCTTTCTATTTTTCTACTTGTGTAGAGTCTAATTTTAAGGAAACAGAGAACACTGGGGTCACCTTCCTGTGAAAAACATACATCAAAGTTAAAACAGTGAAGACAGTAACTCATAGGTAAAATACATAGGAAGATAATGCTTCTTCACTTGGAGTGGAGAAGAAGAATTCAATTTCTTGTGGTGACTGGAATCTGAGGTTTTGTTTGCTTGAACATCTTCATCCATTTACTTATTAGAGAAACCCATAAGAAGAAATTACCCAAGATGATCTTTTGTACAAAGGAAATGAGGCAACTTATCACTTACAATGACAAGGCCTTCTGCTTCTTTTTTGTGCTTTTGATAGATTTTTGTGCAAGTTCCTAGCACTTGTCAGCAAATCTGAAAAATGTTCTAAGTAGCAAAATGTTAGTTTTTAGACTTTATCATTATTATAAGCAATCATGTCAATTTTTGGAGGCAGGCGAGTCTGAAGTACAGTGAAATAATAAGTAGGGTACTCGATAGTAATGAAGAATAAAACAGTTAAACACAAAATCAGGTGGTTGATTACTGCATGAGGAGGTTTTAGATTTAGGATCCCCCTGGTACCTTACCTTCTCAGTTGTGGACACACTTATTGCTAATATCAGAGGAATAGAAACTAGGATTTTGGTTTTCAAGCTCCATAGTAGAATCACAGAAGCATCAGACTTGGAAGTGACCTCTAAAGATCATCTAGTCCAAGACCTCTGCTTAAGCAGGATCACACAGGATTGCATCCGGGCAGGTTGTAAATATCTCCAGAGAAGGAAACTCCACAACCTCTCTGGGCAGCCTGTTCCAGTGCTTTGTCACCCTCAAAGTAAGGACTTTTTTCCTCATATTCAGATGGAAGTTCCTGTATTCCAGCCCTTATTATTACTAGTACTAATATTAGTGCTCTTTCCTTTACTAGCCAAAGTTGACCCATTTTGGTTTCTAAGGAAAGTCCACTAGAACAGCAGGCCTTTGGATAATGTGATATCATCAATGTTCATGCACAAAAACCCCACAAAATGCTGTGGTGCAGAGGATACAAACTCATCTGCCCTTTGATACCACTTGGTCATGAACTGCTGCTGCAGAGCATGGCATGGCCCATGGTATTTGGGACAGCCATATGTCCAGTGTCCTTCCTTGTTGTCCCCACATTTGATTTCAGTTTTACAGAGAAAGAAATCTGTTCATTTAAGACACATTCCCTGCACAAGGGTATGCAGAAGCCACATTTGTAGAACATAAAATTTGAAGAACATCTTTAAAGCTTAGAATTGAATATTTTTCTGAACAGTCAGATTCATAAACAAAAGGTCTGAATCCGGGCATATTTTTATTGGCCAAACACAAACTTCCAATTGAAGTGAGAGTCATAAAAAATGTGGACGTGAAAACAAAGGGGATTTTCAAATGGGAAATGTTCTTTTGTGAAAACAGGTTTTCTTATGTTGTTTTGCAAATTAAGCACTTTCGGCCAATGTACTGAAAGATCTTAAACATTTCTTGGCCAAAATGCATATCTATTAGTAGTTTCAAAAGACAAAATAGTAACTTTTGCTTTTTTTCCAAGTCACTGGAAGACATTCTCTTAAGAGGCCTAGAAATAGTGTCTTTCTAGTTTTTATGCCTCAACACATGAAGTGGCATTGTAGCCCATCTTTGCAGTGCCCTGACAATGTAATTCAAGTTTCATGGGTAATTACTTCTCCATGCCAACGAGTCCTTGAACTGCATGTTATAATACTAGCAGAATAAAATCAACTAAAGATCCAAGTTTTCTGATTTTACCTTATGAAGGATGAGCATAAATGCTGAATTTGTGCTCCTATGATGAAAAAAAAGAAAAGAAAAAAAATGTGACTGAAAAAAATTGTATCTAGATGAGAAAAATAGTTTCTTTTCATTTCTCTGGTTTGTTATAGGTTTGTTATATAGTTGTTATAGGTATGTTCTATAACAAAGTGGAATTTAAATTTTTAAAATAGCATACATAGAAGTTATGTTCAACTTGTTTACTTAGCTAGAGAAAATTATTTTACAGTACCATCTTGATTTCTGAAGACTGCATTAAAAATGTATTCTACTTCCCCATGTGAATTGAAAAGGTCCCTTTTATAATTTCTCCTATTTTTGTCTGTTTCTCAAGAGAAATTACAGTGTCTGTAGAGGCACTTGTAGACTACCAGCCATTATCCAACGCAAACATTGCATCCTTGTCTTCCTTATCAAGCTTGTATTTTTAGTTTTCTTTACCTCATTTCCTGCTAGAACTCAGAAACAGGCTGTAAATGGACACACTGCCAAATATCAGTTTTTAATAAATATTCGTAGCATACAAAACTGTTAGTTATGAGCAACAAAAGGTGGCATTACTGTGCTGTTGCCATTCAAGAAAACTTCGATCATTAATTTTATACAGGTACATATTCTCCTTTATCCATTGAGGGGAAAAATTAAGGTTAGAAAATAAATCTTCAGTGCACTTTTTCCTAAACAAGAATTGCCTAAGGTGGCCCTAATTTGCGAAAGGAGGAGGATCTTTTAAAAGCCAATACAGTCCAAAGAGGGTGAAATGAAGAATACTTGTTAATATTGATTTGGATTAGTGTAAATTTTATTAGCACTGAGGTCTAATCATCAGGAACTTGCAGTTTCATACTGTGGGGGTTTATTCAAACATGTTGGTGCCAATGTTTGCTCAGTGCAGTCAGGATGACTGTGCTTTCTGGGTCAATATTGTCTGAAAAAGTTTGCTGTACGGTACAACTGAGGTAAGAAACTAAACATTGAGTCTCACTTCACGTAGTCTTTCATGCTTTGTGAAGTGAGTCAAGGTTTTGCTATTTAAAGATCAGACGTAGAGAAATTGTGTTTCTGCTTCTGCACCAAGAGCATGTGGTGTCTGGTGTCTGTCAGAAGAAAGCTGACTTCTCTGGTAACCCCCTTCTTCAGGGCTTTTGTCAGCTTTTATGTGACTTAGAATGAATATATGGAAATTGAATTTTTTTAGAAGTCAGACCAGACTAATTACAGACTTCCAGTCTACTTATCTAAATGTTGTGTAATCACTGAGATGATGTTTAATGTTAAATCCCTATCCCATGTATTGGCTTTGCAGTGCTCTAACGTTAGTTGGAGGCTGGACTGTTTGTTGATGCAGAGACAATGAAAGACAGGATTTCTCTGCAACAGACACTTGGATTTTCCTTTTAAAGACATTCACACTCTTCTGGTGTAATTACAGCCTGCCAAAGTGAGGAGCATGAAACTGTTTAACTTGTGAAGCTTAAAATAAAAGGTGTATGTGAAAACAAGAACACGATCATTTTCAAGCAGTCCAGCACCAATCCCCATCCCCTCCCTCTCCCGTGGCTTCTTCCCCTGAAATTTAGAAAACCTTCTTATTAATGCATTTTTAAGTGAGTGATGAGGCCCTTTTTCTCTTCTGTGTTGTTTTCACTAAATTATTTCTGCTTATTAATCTGTTTGTAGTTAATGTTGCCTATCTGAATATTGAAGTCTTTGGTGTGGGTGAACTGATCTCTTTGTGGATCATGCTCCAGTCTAATTATACCATGTGCATCCCAGTTCCCATGCAGGTCTTGGGAAGACCTGAAATTTCTGGGGCTCGAGTAGGTTTGTAGTGTGGTGGGTTTTGTTGTTGTTGTTTTTTCTTAATTGACTGATGTCACTGTGCATTCTCCATAGTCCCAAAATAAAAACAGGAATGTATGTGACAGGTCAGTTCCCTAAAAGGAGCAGGCATGACTCTGACGTTCCTTTCCCACCCTCTTCCTTTTTACCCCCAAATATCCCCTCCCTTCCCTTGTGTAACAGGACAGTTCTGCAGAGCTTCAGTCAGTAATGCCAAAAATGTCACAGTGTAAGTGGCTGCCCATTCCTCTGCGGGCCAATCAGTCGTTTGCAGTCACAGGTTTAAATCTGCTGCAGCAAAGCCAAGCCTCTGTGCTTGCATCAGGTCTTACAAAAGCGAGGCTGTGTGACTGACAGGCAGAGAGAGGGGGTTCTGATAACATTCTGAGCTGAGTCTGGAAGCGGAGTATCGGGGACAAGGCTGTGCCAGAGGTACTGTGCATTATGGATGAGGCACTCAGGTCCAGCGTTGATTGATAGAGAGCCAGTTACGCTTTCACAATGCTGGGTAAGATCATCTGGACTGTCACTCAATATGGGCTTTCTTCTTAGTAGAAAGATGACTTTTCACATAGAGATCCAGTGCAGATTTCAAATGACAGCCATGCTTTCCCCTCTGCTTTGAAAGGGTTTAGGTACCCGTGCCGGTGAGTTAACCTAAAACAGTTTTATCCTTGCCAGGTGTCATACGCTGGAATTCACTCTTATTCTCCGAATCTCAGGCTGACTGGATGGGAAAGCACTTGCATTTGATGACATAATGTATTTGTCCTTTATCCCTACCAGCCAAGGTGTCATCTACCAGCTGCATAACTATGGTATTTAATTAAGGAGGTGAGCTGAAGGGAATACAATTTTTTTTTTCACTCTTTTCCTTTCAGGACAGAGAAAGAAGCTGTAACAAACAGTTCTGGAGACTTTGAAGCACAGCCACAGTGCTGAGGTCTTTGACTGACAAGCCTTCCGCTTTCTTCTTCTTACAAGACTCCTCCTACAGATGTTCTGAACACGTCTGCATCCCAGCAATTTTTTTTACTGCGCCCAGGTACGGTATGTAAGGAACAAGCTGCATAAAAAGAAGCGTGGGGTGTAGGAGAAGGAGGACTGTGAGGAGTATACCAGAAGTCATGCCTTTTCAAAATGCAGGCAGTAACATGACTTCAAGCAAAAATGATTTGAGAAAGTGTAGTTGCAGAATGACCGAGTTTATTCTTAGAAAACCAGAGAATAAAGCTCTTATTCAACAATATGGCATATAATCACGTTAAATGGTATGTGTCAGCCTTGAATTCCCTTGGTGTCATCCTTTCACTGTGTGACTGGGGGTTTATTTATTGCTTGAACAGAATTTCTTTTCCTCCATACAGGTCTTGAAAACTAGAGCCCAGGCACTTCTGGATCAGACTTTTCCTTGAAATACTGGAACTACTATGGAGTCTTCTCGGTTTGCACT
This sequence comes from Calypte anna, assembly GCF_003957555.1. Taxonomy (NCBI): domain Eukaryota; kingdom Metazoa; phylum Chordata; class Aves; order Apodiformes; family Trochilidae; genus Calypte; species Calypte anna. Next base: position 117,929,099 of record NC_044245.1, read on the forward strand.
CATCCTGGCAGTGCTTAGTACTGAATTGCTAACAAGTCACTGTTCCACCATCAAATCCCCGAGGTTCAGAGGACGTGTGCAGCAGGAGAGAAAAAATATCAGACCAAATATCATCCTTGTACTCACAGATGATCAAGATGTGGAGCTGGGTAAGAAATAATTGTTCTTTGCTACCTAATTTTGTCATGTGTCTTTCGGTAATTTCTGCTAAGCAGAAGGTTCTGATCCTGGAACAATATCAAAATGTGGGATGAGTTTGTAAAATGAGTTGACAAATGTTATTTAATAGCATTCCTCACATTTAATTACAGACTTTAGGAAATGTATGATTATCAAAATCCACCATGGAAAGCTTTAATCACCACAATAAAAGCATATTAAATAGAACAGGACCTACAGGTAAAAAACTTGCATCAAAAGCCCTTTTTCAATTTGTGACTTTCTGTGGCATTTAAAAATTTGAGTTTTATGAGCTCAACCTTTCCTTCAATGCTATGTAGGTGTGTATCTGTATTCTCCACCTATGTCACATGCATGTATGTCATCTGCCATGTTTATGCACACAGACAAACTACTCTGGTTTCAGAACATAAACTTATTATTTATGTGAATTGTTACAGTGCTTAAAACCCATCTGCTTTAAAACTATGCTTTATGTATAGAAATAGGATAGTTTTGCTTTCACAAATGTACTAAATATCTGGACATTACAGCCAGGAGTGATTTTCACATATTTTTCCCAGGGTGGAAAAAGTTAAAACACTTGGATGATGTTCCAGGAGGCCTTTGAATGTTTTCCATTAAGCAAGTTAGAAAGATATTAATGGTAGTTACGCATATAACTGATTTTTTGGTTCACTGCCCAAAGTGAAAAATCAAGGAGAGAAAGAGGATCGTTTTAGGTTACCCCCAAGCAAATAGTTTAGTTTTGGGGGTGGGAGAGTGAGATCAAAAAGGTGAAAAAATGGCAAATCAATTTGAAATGAAATCTTACATTCTTAGTCGTTTTTAATGGAATACATGTTTTTAATAAAAGTATAGTGAATTTCTGAACACAATACCAAAAGACATTGAAAAATCGAAATGCTCCCTTCCAGAAAATTTATAACAAAATGGTTTATTTGTTCTTGAATTCCATACTTTCAGCCAGAAAGTTGTAGACAAGAAGTGATCTAGATCTAAAAGCAATTCTTTTGTTGCTAGCATTATAGTGTTTTTCATGTTGCAATAATAATATACAGTCCTTCAGGGTTGTGAGAACATAATTAATAAACAAACTATTTCAGGACTGAGTACTTTTATGTAGAAAAGTTCCAAGACCAGGCCTTTAGATCTGAGCACATCATATCTTTTTGATTTCTCACTCTTTGGAATCTCTGCTCTGTGTGGTTGTGCTGCATAATGTATGGTGGTTCTTGGCTCTATGTTCATCCTGAAAATACAGCTATTACTATAGGAATGTGTTTCTTCTTGATAGAGTTGTTCTGAAAATTTTGTTAAAGGGGTCAAAGTCATGTTGCAGATTGTACTGCCTCAAAGTCATGTCTTCCTTTTTGTGATCTCTGAAAGAGCTTACTTTGTCCAGGGCACTGGGGAAAAGTCAGTGGGCAGACCTACCCCTGAACGTTACCAACCTGCTGTCTGCAACAGGGTCTGCAAGTGGTGAAAGAGCAAGAAGGATGTGGAAAACCACTTTGTTCATGTTGTGAACCTCCTCTCTTTGAAAGCTGCTCTGGATGTTTTCAGAGCACTCTGGCTCCTCTTAGCAAGCAGCTGAGCAATAGCCTGGATGTGTATTGATTCCCACTGTACTGAATGAAGACACAGGTTTCCCCTTTTCATAGATCATTTCACAGGAAACAGGATTCAGCCCCAAGACTTATTCACACTTCTACTAATAAATCATTCTGCTTATCTGAAAAGTACAGCCATACTGTTTTCCATGTGTGAATTATCCCCTCACCCATCAGTGATTCCTGAGAAAAATCTTAAGTTTCCCAAAGGTCAATGGGAAGTAACACTTTCTGCCATAAAAAGAAAAAAAACTTAAGCATTGCTATCCAAAAATCACAAGGCTGAAAGCCTCTCAGTATAGATCATTTGCTATTGTATTCCCAGCACAAACACTTCTAAAAGCTCTTTTAAATGAATGCTGGAACATAAAAGCACATAAGGTATGTTATAGGCTTCAGTCAGGAAGAATTTGTCTCCACAGCATGTACAAGCACTGAACCAAAATATTCAGCTGCCTGAGTTCAAATGATATACAGCCAAGTTATCCAAAGGAAAATTTGCAAGAGGCAGGGAGTTTGCATTTAGTTAGAGCTCAAAGCACAGGATTATGTGCATCTTCTATTGATCTGCACCATCCCTCTTGAGTTTTGCATTCTGAATGCAAAGAAGCTGCAGCAGGGCTGCTGTCTTATTCAGCTTACCAGACAAAACCCACAAACTGCTTCATGACTCTAGTCAGTTCCTTTCTATGCTGGGAGGAATAGGGCTCGCAGGAAGGATACTACTGATCAGTTGGTTGATGGCAGCTTAAGTGGTATAAAACAGCCTGGCCCACAGCTCTTGAAGACACTCAGCAAATACCTGTGCCCAGAAAATGGGAAATGGCCAATTAAATTGTGCATCTCTGCCCTTTCCCCCACCAAGATCTCGAGGGTAGAGAAATAACTGCTTAGCACTAAGGCAAATTAGCAACTTGCTTAAGGCAAAGCACCAGCTCCCGGAACCCAGAACTGCCCAGAACTATGGACTCCCTGCAGACACCCTACTGCTGCTTTTCAGGGCAGCAGCCCCAGTTCTCACTGGGGTCAGGTCTGTACTCTGTTCAGGCATTAGTGCAGGTATTTACAGCTTTTTGCTCACTCTTTATTATATTCCCCTGTCCTCCAGATTCTCTGTAACTTGCACAGATAAGTATGTCAGAGCATCCCCCAGTTATTCTGATAATGCTCACTATGAATAATATCTCACATAATGTCAGAAAGGAGTCAAAAGAGGGCAAAATCCTTCTGAGACAACTACTTTTTTCTGTACCTTGTTTACAGCCTAACACGCCACCAGTGAAATCCATAGAAACCATCTGCAGAGTGCTGTAGTGGGTGAAGAGAGCACAGCATCATCTGGATAACTCATATCAGGCATAAATTGCTGGTTTTCTTTCCATCTTCACTAAAACTTTCAAAGCACTAGAAAACACAAAAATGCAAATATTCTGAGATCTGGGAAAGTCCATCACCTTCCTGGGGCCTTGTGTATAACCCGAATAAAAAGAAGATGGCTATAGCCATCCCTTTATAGAGATGCCCACCTGTGATACACTTGGTTGAAAATCCATAGCAAATTTAAGACTTGTTACGGAACCTTGGTTACCAGACATATTTCTTAATATTTAAGAATAGACTGCTAGGTGACACTGAATTTCTTGCCTGACAAAACTTGCCAACTTCCATGTCCAAAGTGGCTGCTCCCAGTTATCTGGTTCCCCTCAGGTGCTCCCCAACTGGTGATGTAGAGCACGAGTATCCTGCTGTCAGACAGTTCCTGAGTACATGTGCCCTGAAGACTGTGGGCCAGATGGTACAGAGCACAAGCTGTGAGGAGAGCTGGAGACAGCAATGGATTATAACTTATATCAGCAAGTTTTATCTCCTACTTGTGTTTTGTTTTCCAAATGAGGAAGTCTCACCTGCTTTGAAGTGCCTATTCCAGAATTTCCAGAGGGGCTAAATCTATTATCAGTGTCAGTAAGTGCATACCTGGAGGAAAAACTTGCTCATAAACAGCAGGTTTGCAAGAGCAGAGGGCTGACCAAGCAGAGGAATGAGGAAGCTCTCTAACAGCCACTCATTTATAATGCAGAGAGGCATCAAAGTACACATCAGCTCTGCTGCTCTTACTGTGCATTAGTGTACCTGAACAATGCACTTGCCATCTGAGGACCTACCAGCTTCTTACAGCTGAGCTGTGGCATTTCAAAAACAAGAGATGTATGGGGGGAAAAAAAAACAGCCAAACAAACAAACAAAAAAACTAGAAAGAAAAAGAAAATGCCAGCCTGGGGTCTTTAGATAAACTTATGTAGAATGAGGATGATCTCTCATTTGACTTCTACTCAAACAGCTCAGTGAAATTCTCCCACTCATACAGATAAAGACCTGGTGCATTCAGGGACCTCTCCCACTTCTCTGTATCTCTAAACATGTGGGTTTTGTCTGGATTGATTTCAAGAAAGCATGAATGCAGATGCTCTGCATTTAGAAAAGAGGAACTGTGAAAAAAGAAGAGTCAAAAGTTATGGTGACATATTCAGGGTACTAAAGGTACCTGTAAGACTCAGGCTTTGGCACTGCACCAGGAAATGCTGAAAAACTAACTGCCTTTTTGAGTTTTGTTATCAAACAGTTTTGATGCAAAAGATTACACATTTTGTGCTGTCTCCTTAGCACAAAAGCAAAACAGAGCATGCTTAACTTTAATTAGTAAATTAATTCATAAGATTTTACTGCTTGTACCTGAAGTTGAGCCACCTTGGCAGTTTTGTGGTTTTACATCCATGCCTTTGATGGTTTTAAGAAATTATTTTTATTGTTATTATCATTATCATTATCATCATTATCATTTGATTTTCAAGTGAACCAAACAAACCACCAAGAAAAACTCTTGTTTTATCAGTGCAATTAATTGACTTAAATTTAAGCCCACTCTGTCAGCTGTGCAAAATGAACTGTAAAACTGTAGGAGAAAAAATAATAAAAAAGGAAGTAGAATTTCAGAAATCTTTTTGCCATCAAAAGTGTGCAGATGTTAAACTTCACAAACTTGTTTCCTGGGTACATACCAATATCCACAGTTCACCCTCACCCTTCAATCTCTGCTGTGTTGGATAAAGGAAAGAGCAAAGTTTGACAGCTGTCAGCAAATACTGACAGACCTTGTCAGGATCTGCTCAGTCTTCCTGCCAGCAGAAATCTGGAAGCTCTTCTTGTGTCACCTTGTTGTTCATGAAGATGTTTTAAAGGATACAAAAAGTGCCTCTGTTCTTTAAACTGTATCTATGTGATTTCTTGAGAAAGGTGCTTAATTTTGCCAATACTTTTTGTGGAGAGGTTTATCCCCTGAACTTAATTCTGGGCACAGTGATGTAGTAGTAGTGGAGCCAGACATACTGATTCTGTGTCCACAGAAACTTCGCTCTTGAAAAATTGTTACTGAGTTCTGTCTCCTCCCCCCATCTCTCACTCCCTCCTTTATCTCCTTCCTCTCTCTGATTATCTGATAAAATGGAAAGAATTGTACCAGATTCATTGGTAATTTCAGCATTTTCCATATTTTACTAGCATATTGACTAATGCCATCTGTGTAACATACTGTTTCCCTACAGCCACATTTAAAGAACTATTGGCCTATAAATCTGATGGTTTTAACATTGTATTTCTACGTTGGTCTTCACTTAAATCTGTTTTGAAATAACTCAGTCTCTCTGCAATCTTGAAAAATATTTTTGGTGATATAAAAAGGATTTATTCTTTCCTCCTAAAAATCTTCCTACACTATAGAGTACAGACTAATATCCAGAGGCAAGCTAATCACCAATACTTCACTTTTAATGGAATAACAGCAGCCAGTATATTCTAACTATATTCTGCAGGGCAGTGATGATCAATACCTCTTCTTGCAGGGTCCTTGCAAGTGATGAACAAGACCAGACGCATTATGGAAAATGGAGGAGCCTCTTTTATCAATGCGTTTGTAACCACCCCAATGTGCTGCCCCTCACGTTCCTCCATGCTGACTGGGAAATATGTGCATAACCACAACATATACACCAACAATGAAAACTGCTCTTCTCCCTCCTGGCAGGCTACTCACGAGCCACGTACCTTCGCTGTGTATCTCAACAACACTGGGTATAGAACAGGTAAGAGGAAAATCAACAGTGGTTCTTTGTTTAGAGAGGTGGTGATGGACATTCGGTGACAGCTCTTGGATTTGCTGTGTAAAATGAAGGAATTATTGCCCCAGATTGTGTTTACAGAGCAGAGATTTAGAGTTATGGAGAGGGAGGGTAGTACTGCCTGCTGGTCTAGATCTGCAGCTAACCACCATGTAAAGAAACTCACTTGTAATGGAGCAGCATATTTTCACGTTTGGATGTCCCAGGTGGGAAATAAGCTGTTGGGTAGTTACACCTTGTGCAAAAGAGGTGCATTTTAGTGGCACTGTGGTTCTGAACTGGCAGTTCCAGCAGTGATTATGGTCAGTATTATAGCCTGCTTGTGGACAGCTGCTAACAGTTATGGAAGAAGATGTCAGGGCCAGGATAAGGACTGGTGCCAAAGACCTCACAGGAGCAAAGTGCCTGTCATGGGAGTGAAACAAGGTGAATGGTATAATTTAAGCTTTGCCACGGGGCGATATTTCATTTGCATTTTTTGAAAAGGAATAAAAACATATCTTTAAGAAGGATTGTTCTCCTGTGCACCAACAAGATTTGATAGTTTTCTTGTAAATTCCTGGTGGCTTTCCGTAGTCAGGAGATCCCTTTCCTGTCTACAAAGAGCTCTTCTTATACCTCTCGTCTACGTTTCAGCTTGCTGTAAAACCTGATTCATTTCTGCATCACTTATCCCCTAGATTCAATCTGTAGACATGTTAGGCTCCAGCCTGACTTCCCCTTTGCAAGGTACAGGAATGGGGTGAGGTCATCAGGGTGCAATTTGTCCAGAAGTGTCATTCGACTACAAAGACTTCCCTTTACAGGACCAAGGAGGCACAGATCTCTGTGCCAACTCTGTTCCTTACAATGTAATTGGCAGCAAAGAAATTTGTCTCTGTCAGTGGCTTTAGCACAAGAAGGGATCACTTTCAAAACACGTAGCAGGCAAATGTCTCCATGCTGTCTGGTTGCCCTAATTCTTTTAATGCTGCTGTATCCAATGCCTTAAATTTATTTGCCTGTTTGCCTTCTTTTCTTTACCACACAGAGAGCTGGCTTTTTTCTCTGTCTGTAGTTCCAGAGAGCTTCTGCATCCTGCTTAAAAAGCAAAAACAGACAAATATTTAACTTCTTTGGACCTGGTGTTGGCTCTGACACGTGCTGAGTAGTACTTCAATCTATTAAACAGGTTTCAGTGAAGTTGCCATCTGAGTGCAGCACTGCTAAAGCTGAGTAAGGGTCAGCACAAAGGCTTTGGAGGAGAAAAAGAGGGGAGAGAGAATTGACAATCACTGATAGGAAAGTTGCTGAATTTGCCCTAAAATATAAACTTTGCCTCATGGCTTATTTCTTAGAAACTCTTTCTTCTTGATCCATGGCTGCTTCACGTGGGACCTGGCTTTCCTGTTCTTAAGGAAATTTAGTATCTTACTGATTCATCTAACACTTGCACAACTAAATGCCTCATTTGTAAACTGTCACTAGACCTCTCTGCCTTTCTAGGGATAACCACTCTGCTTTGGGTATATCTTCTTCGCTACATTGTATTATGAAGGCATGTGGAGATACCTCCTAAATGCAAATTTGTCCCTACTGAATGAAAAGGAAAAGGGGTTAAAAGGAAAGGAAACAGGAAAACTCTCTTTCCTAAAGCAAGTCCTCAAACTGTCAGGATAGGTGAGTTTTGACAGGGGGCAGGAGGAAGAAAAAGGAAGTGGAAACAAATGAAAATACTTGGATGAAACTGATTCTGACCAAGGTACATTGTTTGACCCTATAATAATATGGTGACAAACAATTTATCAATTTACTCCTTGTGAGATGAGACTACCTTCTTCTTATCCCACAGGGTTGTTTTTTTTGTAGTGGCAGTTTAATTAAAAGCAGGTCTGATATTACATTTTTAAAGAACAGTGTTGCCTCATTAAAAAGTCATCAAAAATCCACTAACCAACTAATAATCTACACTTCACAGCTAGGAAGTTTCATAAAATTGTAATGGCTCAAGAATACCTGGGAGTAAAAAATAATTGGGACTGAAAAAAAGAGAACTGGGAAGGGAGAGTGGCTGTATGCCCCACAGACTAATTGTACAGACACTGTGAGTATTTACCCTGTGCATTTCTATGTGGTTTGAGAGGAAATCAACATTGTCCTCAATGGGAAACTGAGGCAGAGAAAGTTTGGTACCAGTCCTGATAAAGCACTGGCCCAGAGTTTCACTCCAGATGAGACAATGTGCAGTGTCTCCAGCCTGGTTCTCTGTTTGAAATGATGAAGATTTAGCTCTCGTATTTTTCATAGGATCAAATTGTTATATAAGCTGGTAGAAGTAAGGGGGTGTAGGAGTGTTTATATAATGTCCCTCATTATGTTCAGTCCAGGTAGTTTCCAAAATCTATAAAGCATCCACTGTCTAAATCTGCTGCATCCTTAACTAAACCCTCTGTACTGCAATTGATCACATGGGTAGACTGCTTATGAGAGGAGTCCTGCTGAAGCCATGAGGACTTCTTGCAAGCACAGCAGGCAATTTAAAAAGAGGTCTGAAATGTGCTCTGATAAAGTGATGATATAATTGGAGCCCACTGGGAAAACCCAGCAAAGAACAGAAGGGTTTTTTTCTTTCCTTTTTCTCTTTTACTCTTCTACTCCTACTCTACTCTGATGGGACCTAATGGAGATGTTGCATGTCATGGAAACATCCCTTTTATGTCCATGATGAATCATAGGCAGGAACTACACTGGGTGCTAGCAGGGCAGGCAATATTCAAAATCAACACTGCCAGATAAAAACACTTTTATTCCGTTATTCTAATTTTTTATTTTTTTTTTTAATGCCAAGACAATTAATGATGTTTCAATGATTACGGTTTCCCTTGCTCACAAACTGTATACTAATACAGCAATAAGTCAACTGCACCACAGCTTCCTGGTTGCTGAAAGTCTACAAAATGGTAATATTAAACTAGAACGCATAGGAAATAGCAATGAAGACACACTAAATAACTAGCAAGACAAAACAAAGCAACTCTGGAGAACTTCAGAGAAGTGAGATATGTGTTTTAATTACAGCTTCTTGTATTGGGCAGGAAATCACTGTAACCATTTTCAAGTTTTGTGGAAACTGTGAGAATGTCTTGAGTTTTCTTTCATATTGTAGCTTTTAATGTCAGTAGACACCCTTTTGGCTATTTTGATTCAGAAATTTAATTCATAAGATTAATAGATTCGGGAGTTACAGGTTTTCCTTAGCACTTTCCAAAGTATTGGCTGTATTTTTGCTGTTCTTGCAGTCTTCCCTTCAGTACTGTTCATGCCTTTTGCTTTCTTTACAATCTATTATTCTGTCCTAACCCTACAACATGTAGCCTTGCCTCTCAGATTGGTTTTTTAGTGTTGTCAGTTCACACTGCAATCCAGCCACACAGAAACAAAGGAATCTTGGCTTCCTTGAGAAGGAACAGTGGACTGTGCTACATCTTAATAGCAGAACAGTAGCAGTAAGAGAATTATCTTTGTATTTCAGAACAGAGAGCCAAGACAGCAGCATAGCCAATATGCAAGGAACATAAATGCAATAATCATTATATTGTTAAATAGTGTGCTTTGTATACTGCACTCTATATTTTTCCTTGCTGAAATTTAATCACTTTGCAAATGTGGAGAGAAATGTAGGTTTAAGATTCTCACGCTGACTTAACATACCTATGCATTCAGATCCCATTCTGCTTAGTGTTACTTTGCAGAATTACTTCCTTCTAATCCTCCCTCCTCTGAGCCCTTCACAACAGCATGACTGTGCAGGAAAGAACAGGAGCCTGTTCTGAGCCCTGGCTCAGTAGCTGCTGCTAGCCTCACAGCAGCATGGGAAACTCAGGACCAGGGTCTCTCCTCATGGAATCCCACTAGAGACAACAGAAAGCCCAGAGTTAGGCAATTATTTGCTTTTTTTTTTAATTATCTTTGGGAAGATGTATTTCCCAATGTTCTATTTCTCACTCAGAAGTGTCAACTGACCAGAATTACATTCAGGATTCATGCACGCAAGTGTCCTGATAACCTTTTGTGGGACAAAAATGGTAGCAGCAGAGTCAAGCAACTTGAACATATATTTCTAAATGCTTGCATTTGTAGAATTCCAAACTCAAGAAGTGACTGGACATCAAGATGTCACTGTCTGGAATGTTTTGACATTACTCAGACTTCTGTGTGGCCGTGAACAGAAACAGTCACTTACTTGACATCTATTTAATATGTTCAGAAGTTCATGTCACCTTCTGGTGCCTGTAAGTTGACATCTGTCATTTACAGGTACATTGCTTAGCGTAGTGGCCAAAAAACTAATAAAATACTGAGATGACTGAAAGTAAGGCACTTTTAAACTGTGCACCATTCCCATCTGACACACAAGTTAATCTTTCATAAGGGGAGCAAAAGCTCTGCCTGCTGAAGGTGTGGGCAGACAATACATCTCTTCTGGAGGCAAAGCCAGCGTGCTTCCTGCTCACAGCCTTACAGTCCAATTCAGTGCCAGCACACCCTATTTTTAATCTGCATCCTTTCAGTGACCTAATTTGTATCCTGCCTCATGCAACATTTCAAAACAGAGAGAGTGACAGAATATGATACAGGGGTGGAAATGAGTGTACAGGGAGCTAGCCCTGGTTTTCAGAATATTTCTGAAGTGAACATAAGGAAAGACAGAAAGGGATGAGAGAGAACTCTTAAGTATTCAGGTTCTTCATTGGCATGGAAGAGGCTGAGGAGCCTCAAACATAAAGAACTTGTAAATATATTCAATATTTTAAAAAATACATCTGACTTTTCAGATTAAGATTACACTTTCACTCACCCTAAGAAATGTATAAACAAAAAATAAATATACTTAGTGTATTCAAATAGTCCACAAAAAAGTAAAATGTAGAAGAAGGAAAAGGCCAAAAAGGTAACATTCTATGGTATCATGTGAAGTGAAACTTTTTTTTGTTTTCTGTCCAGTATCTCATCAAAAGCCACAATGTTTACCTACTTAAGTTTCAAAGAGACTGCTATACTATCAAATATTGTACAGAAACCCGTACACTAAAAGATTTTTAGCAAGTTTATGCATTTAAGTGCTTCATTTAGGAAACATTGTCTGTGCAACTACTTCATCTCTTGTTCACATGGCAGAATGATAGTTTTCAACTACACAATGGCATACCACCTTTTGGAGCACAAAATTTCCTCAGTTTGAAAAGATAAACCAATATTATCAAGATTCATGATGTTCACATCTGCAGCAACAAGAATGTGGGGTCTCAGATCCCTTCTGCAAAATTCTGCTGCTTTCTTATTGAGTTATTAAACAGAGTGGTGGTTTTATCACAAAAATGTCAGCTAGGGGCTGGGGACAGGGAGGGACAACTATATTTTTTCATTTGTCTGCTGAAAGGAAGGCACCAGTCAGACACAGGAGTCCTCTCCAGGTACTGTTGTGTTATCCCCACTGTCCAAACATGTTTGTTCTTCTATTCTTCTGGCTTCCTTCACCCTACCCCTTTAGGTAGAGCAGTCTTCCCTCTTCAGTTTTCTCCTCCTAGTTTTCTGGCTATGCAAGACTTCCCCTCAGCCTCTGCTCTGAGCCTTGTCCCTCAGCCTGTCTTTTCCTCAAGTTGTTCCCACCCTCCCTGCCCTCCTGGAGTCCAGTACAGTCTCTGACAGCCTCATCCTGTTCCCACCACTTACCATCAGCAATCTCCTTTCCCAGCCTGCTCAGCAAATCTCCTCCTTGATCAGACATTGGAATGGGCTGCCCAGGGAAGTAGTGGATTCTCCATCCCTGGAGATATTTAAAAAGAGGCTGGATGTGGCACTCAGTGCCATGGTCTGGTAACTGCAGGGGTAGTGGATCAAGGGTTGGACTTGATGATCTCTGAGGTCCCTTCCAACCCAGCCAATTCTATGATTCTCCCACCCTGCCTTGTCACTAAACTTCTTTCTCCATTCTGCACTCACTATCCAGTTTCTCAGATGACATTGCCAGCCCCAGGCCCCCCACCACCCACTGCTTTCCATCCTCACTCAACTCCGTCGCTGTGTCTCCTGTCATTCCCCAAAATGCTTGTCACCTTATCTCATCACCTCCTGCCCTCTGCATTTCAATCAATTTTCTCCCACCTAATGACACCTCTCACAGGTGGGCAGGGAATAAAGTCCTGAGATGCCCAGATCTCCAGCACGTGCAATCAGCAGGGAGTTTTTTTCACAACTCAGCAGACTTTGGACAGATTTTCACCAGGATAACAAGAAGCCTGCTTGACAGAGAGTCAAGCATCCACCATATCTTTAACAGAGTTTGTGCTCTCAGTGCAGAGCATGGCAGGGCTATCAAATGAAAGCTCGCATAATTTTTTTCAGATGTTGAACATAATTCTTTTTCCATTACTGTGGTTCTTAAAGATGGCTACTGTTCAGGCTAAGAAGTTTCAAAAAATTCAGCCTGAGGCAGACATCCAGTGTGGAAAATTTCAGTCCAAGTGTGAGAAAGTTACAACCAACTGAAAACAGGGTCTTATAATGAAAAGTGTCAGACAACATCAGTACTGGAAAGTGCTACCAGCTTGGCCCATAATGCAGGCTTTGTTAAAGACATCACCCAGGCTAACGATTGCTATATCAAGTTATAGGCTAATGCCTTTTGCAACTGCTGAGTTATAAAATCTTTAATGCTCTTTTTGGTTGCAATGGTAAACCTGGCAGCAACTGGGAAATACCCACAAAGCTGGAGAAAAAGTAGAAAATCTGAGGTTTTCTACTGCGGTTAAGTTACAAGACTGGGAACTGCTAAATCTGAATAATATTCTTGGCAATGCCACAGGCTTCCTGTGTGACTTAGGTCTAGCTGAAGGTTAACCTCTTGGTGCCTCAGTTTCCTCACCACATTTTTTGGACAGTGCTTACTTCATTTCCTAGGCAGTGCTGGCATCCTGAGCTGGGTTTCTGCACTTTAATGACGTGATACTCTAATCCTCTGTAATTTTTCAACAGAAGGGAAAAATCAGACTTCTTAGGTTTGAATCTATCAGCTGCATAATGGGAAGAAGCAAGGCAGGATTTACTGGAATAATCCAGAAATTGCGTTTTTGTTGGGCTCCGTCCCCACAAACACATCATCACTGTGTGTCAACCCTGAAATGTCATATAAACAGTGCTTTGCAACTCCTGTAAATGGTTTCCTGACTTTGTTAAAGGAAGTGGGCTGTCTACTTAAAGCTCTTGTCTGGCACAGTGACTAAACCTTACTGCAGAATGCCTTTTTGAAGGTTTGGGTTTGTTTTGAGTTGGAAACATTCCCATAAGCCTCACCAAATAACAAGGCCACAGAATAGAACACACGTCCTTTGATCTTTGGAAGTGCAGAGATGTCTCACCGGTGGATGTAGCCCAGTTCACCTGTACCCTAATGCACTAATGCTGACAGGACTTAGGGGACTAGTTCTGTTGTGTAGTACTGTAAACATTAGTCATAAATACGTCTCGAAAATACTGGGGTAAAAAGCACGGGGAGTTACGGGAGTCTGAATCACATTCAGTTATAAATATCCTGGCTTCAAATTGAAGAGATGCCTTGGCTCAAACTGCCTTGTCTTGATCCCATTGCAGCCTCCTGGATCTCTCAGTCCAGTTCAGGACTCCTTAGCTAGTTACTAAAGGGGAAAAAAAAACCCTATCTTAAGATAACTATTAATGTCAGGTGCAAAACATGTGCATTCTGCAGCCACTCCTGAGACACACAGACGTCTGTATAATTGTTTGCCATGCTGTATTCTTGTTTGTATAAACTTAATTGAACATATTCATACGAAGTACAATTATTCTGACATACTAAGCTACTCTCCATGTGATTAAAAAATAACCGTGTGTCGTGGGAACAGTTAACAAAACTGACAGAATGGAGATAAAAACTGCCTTATGAAAATGCAGAAATTGGCATTTATCTTTCCTGTTATCCCTGTGGGGGACCTTATAACTGATAATGAAAAGATGTCCCTTGAATTGGCATTACTTTTTAATGAGGCTTTTACCCATTGAGTCAGAATCTCTGTTCTATCAATTACAAGCAGAAGAGGCTTCCTAAACCCTGTAACTGTTGAGCACAAGCAGCTTGGAAAGCTGAGCATTCCCAGTCAGTAGTCAGACTTGGGCAGGTCAGCAAGTGTCGGGCTACAGCTGAGTTCAGGATGTTGGTTGACTCTGCAAGCCAAGCATGTGAAGATCCAGCAAGGACATTTGCATATCATGGTGTCAGCTCCTGGGCAGCTCCGTGACGTGTTCTGTGGTGCTTTAATTGTTTACAATCCTCTGGTTAACAAAAAAACAACTAGGACACCCGTTGTGATTACTTGCTGATTATTATTTGGCTCCACAGACACTTCTGCTTTCCTTTTACTCTGACACTTGTCTTCATTCAGGGAGTGAAGTGCCAGATACAAACTGCTGGCTCCTGGGCTCCAGCTCTGACTCACTTGTCCTATCCTGTACTCAGTGGTTCCCATGGTGAAGGGGCTGAACTCTTGTGTTTCAGTAAAAGCCCTTCATCTGTCTAATTACTCATATCCTCCTGAGCTTTTGACCAACAAACCACTCTCGGTTAAAGAAATTTGGCAAATATGATCCATTATCATGGCTGCTGCTGCTTCTGCTCATATGCAGGGCTTTGCTATACATTCAACATGGGAACTGTTTTGTTCTACAACAGGGGGAAACATCTATTTCTGCAAACTGTCACTCAAGGAGCTGTTTTAAACTTGACAGCTCTGAGATTATTTTTATGATAAAACATTAAATCATTGCCAACACAAAGGTGAATGGTTCAAGCTGTCAATCCAAAGTCTCATAACATGCACCAAAATAAGGGGTTCAGGGGGCCAAAGGGGAGCTAAAAAAACATTATTAAAGGTAGAAAATTAAATAATCTAAAGCAAGGAAATTCCACGATTAATTGGTCCCCATCATCTCCCTTTCCTTTTCTAAATTCAGTTGATATTTCTCATCCTTATGGGCCAGGGCATTTCAGCTCTATACTTTATGCTGGTGGCTTTCGATCAGGTAATGTCTGAATATCAAAAGAGACAGGAGAGAAGGAAGCAGAGAAGCTGGCTGGTTTTGTTTTAGTGCCAAAAATGCAACTGAGGACTTTCTCAGGTCCAGAAAGGAACACCCTGTGGTGACAGTGTTACACTGAGAAGCTGTAGTAAGTCGTTCCTGATCATCTGTGTGCTACAGTTTTTCAGAACTTGGCCATTTTGAGGCAGATACTCACAGTCGCATCTGTTACTTAGAAAGGCACTACATCCAAGAGACACTAGAGCTTCTTAGAGGAATATTTGCCAATTATTTTTAAATGGGCAAACCCATTTATTTTTCCCTAGCATTTTTCTTGGAAATTGCTGAATGGTTTGGCTAAAATGTTCCAGAGAGCAAAACCCAGCCTGAGTCAGATAGCATGGAAACTATCATCACTAATGATTGAAGTTTGGCAAGACTGTAAATAGCAGAGTTCAGGTCTCACTACTAGTCAATCTTAATTATAGGTGGGTCTATCAAACCATCCTACATGATAAATGGCCATAACTTCCATTTCACAGCCTGAAAGCCTCTGATCTTTGTGGGAGGCAGGCTGGCAGCAGTGTCCTTTACAGATGGGTGCAGCACGCAAAGGTTCCCCAAGGTCATGCAGTAGCTGCTCTTGGATCTGGGATGACATTCAGGAGGAGCTGACCTCAGATCTCCCCTGTAACCACAGACAGTCCTTGGTTTTGTTTGGCTCAGTAGTGCTTCCTCTCACTCAGTCACATCATTCTTCCATACTTTTCTTAGTTGTTGTCTCTCTCTGACTGCTCTTTCCCTTCTTCTTTTTCCTTGGCTTCCTTTTGTACAGTATTTTATCCTTTACAGTTTCCATTCTGGGAGGCAGTGATGCTGGGCATGTATCCCCTCCCCACAGTCACCCTCTTCACCTCAAGCTTCTTGCCTTCTGGTTGGTCTCAGGAGAA
This sequence comes from Calypte anna, assembly GCF_003957555.1. NCBI lineage: Eukaryota > Metazoa > Chordata > Aves > Apodiformes > Trochilidae > Calypte > Calypte anna. The sequence continues at coordinate 117,945,086 of NC_044245.1, forward strand.
AAAAAAGGAGAGACACTGGGTTGCTTTCTTAGTAGCTGTGGGAAGAAGATCTGAAAGTCTGATCTAGTCTCTGTAGGACTTGTTTATATGTCACATTCCACGTGGTGTAGGAAAGTAATCTTATGTATGTCTGTAACCTCTGGCTGGTGACATTTGGCAGTTACAGTATTCAATTGCACCATATTTATGTTGCCTCAAGCAAGCCTTAATGACAAACGTTTTGATTTTTCCACCAGTGTTCCCAGGAAGTTCACCGTGCCCACATCAGTCAGATCTGAATTATTTAAGCCCTTCCACAAGCCCTTCCTGCTTTTTGGTTAGATTGATGGCGTCTAGGTTGCATGTGAGGTTTTCCAAAGTGATTTCATTTCCTAGTAGGAAACAAGTGTGGGGGTTTGACGTGTGTCCTGAAGGCCAGCCAAGGAAGTGACGCTGGGTGGCAGCTCTCTGTGGGCAGTCCTGGCTGCCAAGACAGAACCAACAGTGAGGGCAGGGCCTGAGCACCCTGAAGGACAGCTTGAGGTGGGCAGCTGATGCTCAGAGAAGCTCTGCCCTTGCTAAAGAAGAGGTCTCCGTTGTTTCCTGCTCCTCAGGGGGTGTTTCATTTTGTGAGCACAGAGACTACCTTTGTGCTGACTTTTGGGGACAAAAAAAAAAAAAAAAAAAAAAAGCTGCTGGCACAAGGTGACCCTTCAGGGTCTTGTAAACCTTAAGAAAATGAAAAATGCAAACAGTGAATTGAATTCAGACAGCCCAGTAATTGCTGGGACTGTGCTGGAGCTAATAAATCCCTAAAAAGCCAAGTTGCAGACCTAGTCAGGTGTTTTGTCACATCACTTACCAGGCAGTAGAAACGCAACAGAGAGCCAGACAAAGTGGCTTTTTCATCCAGGCCAAAGACCATACACAAGCAAATAAAAAACTTCCACACCCATCTGTCATAGAAGCAACATGGCTGCATTTTCTAGGGTGCCACACCAGCATAAATCCTTTTTCTCATAGCCAGTTGTCTGGCTTTTGGTGTCTGTTCAACTACCAGATAGCTGGAAGCCCACTGCATCGTGAGACTGTTTTTCTTTCTGCTTCCTTCCAGAGGAATTGGCAGGAGCACCTGCTAAACCTCCTGGGACCAATGGCAAAGGCTGAAAATTTCAGTCTAAGTGGTCCCTGACTTGTAATATGGAAATAATGGGGAAAAATACACATAGTTTGATAGGCCAGGTGGAAGTGCATGACCTCCAAGTCTTTGTCTCTTCATTACTTTTGCCTAAAAGAAGCTGTGGTAGCAAAGCAGGGCAGGGCTTCCCTCTCGTTCTACCCAAATGTAGCCCAATGGGATGGAGATCTGGACTTCTCAGACCTTTATTAAATCACCAAATGTAACTAGGTTGCCAAGGCCAAGCTTTCAAGCCAGGATCCAAAACATCACAGGACTTGCTTAAAATCACATGGTGTTTCTCAGATGTTTCCTCTGGGAACTGAGTTTTTATTCCATTTTCAAGTGGAAACCAGGAGAAACATACTCATTCTAAAAAAAAAAAAAATAAAAAAATAAGGAACCTAAAAATATTCCATGTGAACACTGGATTCCAAAAGATTAAGAAGAAAACTTTAAGTCATGAATTCTTTCAACTTTCAACTCTGAAAATAACTTATTTTCATTTCAAATCCTTCTAAGGTATAAAAGGAAAATTTTGGATAAAGCAACTCTGACTCATTCTAACACATTTCATCTTCATTCATGCATACTTTAGACTCAGACTAAAGAACTTGTATTGCAAAGCCTCATGTGTGTTTGTGTGTTTTGTTTTTTGTTTTTTTACCTTCACAGCTTTTTTTGGGAAATACCTCAATGAATACAATGGCAGCTACATCCCTCCTGGGTGGAGAGAATGGATTGGATTAGTGAAGAACTCTCGCTTCTATAATTACACAATTTCTCGCAATGGTAACAAAGAGAAGCATGGATTTGATTATGCAAAGGTATTTCCCAGACACCTAAATGCTCCATCATTAATCCATATAAAAATCACTTTCAGAGTATTAAATAACCATGTGATTAATTAATTAACCAACTGCAACCAATAAATTGAGATGTCATTATCTCTCCAGGGCACTGCAGATCAATTTCTGTGTGAGGGCATTAATTGCGCAAAGGAAGAAAAATTCCAGGGGCTCTTCAGTGCAGCCTGGTGATTCCTCCCTCCTTCTCTCCCTCTCTCTGCTAAAAGGGATGGTTTGGTGGCAGAAGCAAATAGTATATAGAGTCCTTCCCCCCAAATAATTGTGGCCCCTGCACTATGAACTGTAAAGCTAGCTGGGTGTTGTTAGTTATTACCAATGTAAGAAACCTCCGTTAATGTTGTTCTCCATGGCAACAGTGCACACCAAAAAAAAAAAAAAAAAAAAAAAAAGCCTCTGTGCCTGTGGTGTCTGCTTCTCAGTATGACTGTGAGAATAGATAAGTGCGAGAACATGGCCTTTGGAAAACCTCAGAGCTTGTTTATGCTCTCAACAAAGTTTGGAAAGTATGCCAAGGTGACCTGCCCACTGCTGTGGAGTTTCTCGGAAAAGCTTGGGGGTGCAGATCGCAGACTTTCCAGCCTACAGAAAGCAATCTGGAATTTCCTCAAACTGTAGCTCACAGAAGATGATACAGATGTTGCAGCTATGGTTTCTGACCCATGTAATGAGATTTTATTGGAAGCTCACAATGCTTGTTTCTGATTTCCCCACCCACAGAAATTACATGATACTAATTATATATTTATATAGATGGGGGCCAGGGGGGGAGCAGGGAAAGATAAAATAAGGAATAGTGGTTGGTTATACATTCCTTACACAACCTGTGTACGTAGCTAGAATAAATAGGCAAATAGGAGGTGAGAAGATCCTTTGGCAGAATAATCATACAGGCATTTCACTTAACAGGCCACAAAACCAGAAATTATCACAACTTCCCTGTCTTGTGCTTCTTGCCCATTTTGTACACCAAAATGTCCCTCGCTGTCTTTTCCTTATCCCTCATATCCCTGTAAGAACTGTAGAAGCCAGGGTTGCCATGTGTGCTCCCAGCATGCTAGAGGAGAGGGGAAGGGGCAGGGGGACAGGGAGCGAGTGAGCGAGGAGGTCACAGCTGGTTGCCTTGTCCTAACACCGAGATGTGACACAGACCTTGTCCCTCAGGCTCTGCTTTTGCAGCTGTTCAGGGCCTCGAATCCACAACATATGATTAGTCATGCCTGGAAGTGCTTGAAATTACAAACATTGTCTCAGCACTTTCTCAATGAAGCCAGGACTAGACCTCCAGGCCAACAGTGAATACTCCAAGGTGGCAGGTGGTTTAATTTAAGTTTTCATCCTTTTTTTTTTTTTTTTTTTTTTTTTTTTAGTTCCATTTCCTCCCTTCGCCTTGTAGGCTTCCATTTGCCACCTTGGCTGTGGGTTAAGCCAGTTTATTAGCGAGTCACAACCTTAATCTCAGCAGCTGCACTGCTTAAAGTTGCACAATTAAATGAACAGACCCTGCAGGAATTCAACTACTGCCTGCATTCACATTTGCAGTTTCTTTGATAAAGATTTTTGCAGTCTGTTGCCTTTTGGAGCTTTCTTCCACTTTGTGCATATGCAAAAGTATATGCTGAACAAAGAGCATGCAAGAAATGTTGATGTAAAGAGAGTCAGTGATGTCTTGCAGTTAGAAGCCATTACTTCGTGGAAGTCTTTTATCAGTGAAATTCAAGAAACATATCTTGTCAGTATAGCCTGTCATTTTAAATTTTATTTAGCGTTATATTACAAAATCTGGCAATCATATTTACTTAATGCCTTTTATTGTATTTGATTTGCAAAATACTCTCTGATTTTATGAGGCATCACCTGCTTAAGAAAATAAGTATTGCTCAGTCTCCCTCTTGCTCCCTGGAATCATACATCTCTTTGATGTTATATTTTTACTTCCTGATCTTAGCTTTAACAAGGACTTGGAAATAGCATAATAACATGATAGTATGTGATGTGATCTAATTAATCATGCACTTTGTAATTTTTGCATTGTGTTAATCATATGTTCCAGGACTACTTCACAGACCTAATCACTAATGAGAGCATTAATTACTTCAGAATGTCTAAGAGGATATATCCCCATAGACCCATAATGATGGTCATCAGCCACGCTGCACCCCATGGCCCCGAGGATTCGGCACCACAGTTCTCAGAGCTCTACCCCAATGCTTCACAGCATATGTAAGTCAAAATACCACACTGCCAGACCCACTTCTTGTAGCTGCTTGTTCTGGGTTATTTTTTTTTATGGAGACATTTCAGGAAAAGAGAATTCCAATATAACTCATAGTATGCAGTGAATATTTGCTTGTTTCTTTTGCTGTGTGTGCTCCTTTCAGGGAGGAGAGTGACAGCTCTGACTATTATTAAAGCAGAGAGAAGCTCTTTTCCTCCTGGGAAGTTGTGGGAGATTAAAAGGTCAGTATTTGGCTTTGTAAGGGCAGCTTCTTACAATACCCTGAAAATATGTAGACACAGGTCAGGATCTGTTGGAAAGATATTACTTCCTTCATCTTCCTTTAAGATATGTGCTTCCTGGGCTCTAACTAACTAACATCAAGAGTAAAAACAGTCTTTTGTAGCTTTTGAGTGCACCAGATTTGTTTATAGACTAGATACTGGAAGATTCCCAAAATAGCCTAATAGACTTCATTTTTAAACAACTTGCTTAAGCTTTCCTGGTGATTATACTATAATATATATATATATATTAAAAAAATAGTAAAAATCAAAACAAAACAAAAACCAACCCTCCTCATCTTGTTTCTGGAACTGAAGCCAAATTTAAGTAAAAATCTAAGGATAGTCCTGGATTTCACATCTTGCTTTATACCCTGAATATTCTGAGTCCTTTTCCTCATAGAGAGGTGTTAGGGAAGCTTACCATCTCCCTTCTGTCTGCCGTGGGCATGTGGATCACTCTTCCCATTCATGTTTAAACAGTGTCTTTGAGGCTCCTTCCACACAGAGAAAGCATCATAAAATGTCTTAGCTGGATTGTGCATTAATTTGGATTCTAAAAATGAGGAGCTTCACTACACTGCAGAAAAGGTCTGTGGTCTACAAACTGCATTTTGGACACTGCATTGGCTGACACGCAAGGATATGTTTGGTACTTACATTAACTAGTTTAGAATTGCAAGTAGCAGCAGTTGCTGTATAAACTGATCATTAGCTGGGCCCAGAAAAGGAATAGCTGTACATGACACATGGGTAAATATTTATTAGTTTCTATTTTTGTGTCCTCTTACTGGCTGCTACTTTCTAGATATACCACTTTTCCTGACGTTACAATCTTAACTGTATTTTTTTTATCCTACATTCTCAACACTTCCACATTCCTGACACTAAACTTTGCAAGTTATGCAAAGCAGTCAGCAATGTTTCATGGTTATTTAGATGTTCAGGATAATTCCTGCCTGTATACAAGAAGTGATGAGATTGATATTTTAGTGTGTAAATAAGCACTTGAAAAGGTAGATGGTTCTGAAGTAATCATCCTGAAGAATTATCATCACATTATTGTAGCCTAGTGAAAAATATGATATACTTAAAAACATGGAAACTGTCATATTGAGTTTTATGAAAGATCTCTCCAACTCAGTATCTGGAATTATGTCCTTCAGATGAAATCTGCCAGGAATGCTTACAGAGAGAAAAAAAAACCCAGGCAAGATTCCTTTTCCTTGTTTTTCTAGCCTCTGAAAACCACCAGTTCAGTTGAAGATTCCAAACCACTGTGCCTTGTTCCCTTTTCATCTGTTTGAGCACTTTCTGAACCACAGAGCCAGCTGCACCATCCTGTGGCAACAAGTCCCACAGTGGTACCCCACGCATCAGGGACAAAGGACAACCTTTTCTTTCCTTCTAAACCTGGACCTTGCCACTGGTGTCCCCTCCTTCCCATCCTGTAAGGAACAATGAAGAGTCACTACATCACATTTAATGGACCTCTCCTCTGTCTTCTTTCAGTCACCTCTTTTCAAAGCAAGAGCCTTGGATCCATTTGTTCTCACTCTGTTCAACAGATTGCTTCCCCTTTAGTGGCACAGATTGCCTGGCCTCAGGCAAGCCATCCTGTGTGCTGGGGGACAATCCATCATATGGGAGGGGAGGGTTCAAACTGTTTCCTCTTAGCTGTGGGGACCACGGCTGGAAGAAAAGCACTGAATCACCCTACCTCACCCTACCTCTCCCCAGGCCAAGGAAGCTCATTTTAGGCTGCATGCTCCTTGTCTTCTAACACAAGAGTGCTTGTAGGAACTTGCATTGGTTTATCATGCTTCTTACACTCTCTACTGTTTGTTGTTCCAAAATTTTAAACTCCTCTCCACCTTATACAGGCTGCATTTCACCTGCAAAGAACAAGTGAAGAGCCTACTTATGTATTTCCAGGTTTAGTTTCATCTCAGTACTTGTGTAAATTAGTTTTGGTTTTTTTTTTTTTTTTTTTTTTGTTTTGTTTTGTTTTTTTTTTTTGTGGACTCCTGAGGTCTAAACAAATACCTTGCTCTGCTAGACTACTTGTGAAATAACCCAAAACATGAGACTCAGCTGTGCTTCTTCTTGTCTTATGGTGTTCATTTCTTGGCAACCTTCTTGCAAAGATTTTTTTTTCTATAGTGACCGCAAGAGATTCTTGCTGAGTTAGTTTGTGTCTCTTATTGCACTGACTGCATGTGTTAGAGTTCAGTCTGCAGACTAAGAAATGAGACAAATTGAAGATGAAATGCCAATTTGGGTAGCTGAGACCTCCAAAAAGCTGATTTCTCTAGCAAAAATATTAGCATCGTGCTCTAAAATATATAAGAAGTTTAGTTGTCACAGAAATATTCAGTGCTCCCTGTGAAAATAGCACAAGAACAATAAAATCCCTCCTGCCAAAGTTTGTGTAATTTGAACGTTTAACCCTTAGGTTTTCTTCCTTGGTGGTCAAGCACCATTTGAATCTTTCTTCCTGACCTTGGGTGACAGCCATCTAACCTTGGATTTTGTTTTTAAAAATGTAGTTGCTATATCATGTTACTGTAACACCTACCTCCAACAAAGAAGGGAAACCAGGTCAAAAGCTGCTTGCTGGCTTTACAAACTGGGATGGAAGGTTATACCTACAAACCAGGGATTAAGATAGCCTGTCAACCACATGTGAGGGGAAGTTTTGCTTAAGAGGACAGTAGCTAAAACAGACTCTTAAATTATGTGAGATATCTTTGCTGATAAAGTGCCTGCCATTTGATTGAAATAGTGCCTTTATGAATTTTTTTAAAAAATACCTTACACCAAAAGTTTGTTTAGAAGATTTCCACAAGCACATATGAAGAGGGGAGCAGCTAAGGAAGGAAATACTCCAGTTCAGGGAGAGTTCTGTCCTCAAACTATTTCTGAAAATAAATCATACTAATGCATGTATTCTAGCTATGCCCAGAATTCATTTCTGTAGAAGAAAATGAGACTGTAGAAGATGTACCAGATGAAAGCAATATGTAGATCTTTGCTCTGGTAATGAGCAACATCTGTTGAGGAGTGAGGTTGCGAGACCTTTGGAAATGCTTTAGTTAAATATGAAGTTATGACACAAGATATGGCTCTCTAGGTGTCCCTGGAAGTTGTTACAGGATAATCTTGTTCCATCATACAGCTGAGCAGGAGAAGATGGTCTAATGAAAAGGATGGTCTAATGAAAGCCTGAATTCTCAGTAATGCTCAGGGTCTCTGACACTCTGGCTTTCCTTTTGCTTTCCAAAGTGACCCACTCCAAGGGGAACTGAGAGACAGATCTAAACTATTTAAAAGCTGTGAAGTAAACAAATATTAGAAGCAAAAAATCTACAGAAGGCAGGTGGAAATGGAAATCTAAAACACTGCTGGCTGTGCTGAGTTAAAGATTCTTGGGCTGGCAAGAGGAATAACAAACTGATTTTATGATTACCTGGAAGCAATTCTATGGCCAAGCTAAAAATTTTGGGAGGAGCAGCTTGAAATGGTGTCTGGTGAAAGACTGGAGAGCTTCTGAAAGTAATGTAAGAAAATGTAGATGATATGAAAGGCAGAGCCTTATGTTTCCATTTAATTATAACGTGAAAAGTGTTGAATGACCAGGTCTGGTGGTAGCAGTGTGTTTGCATTACTGAAGCATGAAGAGCAATGCTGTTGCACCTCTGGATCCCCAGACCAGACTTAGATGTGAATTTGGGATTTGAGATGGCTGCACTCAAGGTGCTTCCTAGTCACCAAGGCAGCATCTCAAACATCTGCCTCTTACAGTGATATTTCTTGTAATGTGGGCACTTACCCACTGGAGTGGGATCACACATTTGCATCAGTAATAAATCTTGACAGTGTGTCTTGTCTATGAGGAGAGGCTGAAGGAGCTGCTATTGTTCATTCATGGTGAAGAGAATTCTCTGGGGGGACCTTATTGCTGCCTTATTGCTACCTGAAGGGAACCTACAGGAAGGCTGGAGAGGGACTTTTCACAGGAGTGTATGTGACAGGACAAGGGGGAATGATTTTAAACTGGGGGAGAATATGTTTAGACTAGATATTAGGAAGAAGTTCTTCAGTAGAGGAGTGGCAAGACTTTGGAATAGATGGCCCTGAGAAGTTGTGGATGCCCTCTCCCTGGAGGTGTTCAAGGTCAGGTTGGATGAGGCCTTGAGCAACCTGGTCTGTTTGAGAGGCAGCCCTGCCCATGGCAGGAAGGTTGGACTAGATGATCTCTAAGGTCTCTTCCAACCTAAGATTCTATGATTCTATGATTCTATGATGATGATTGCCACTGTTGGCCTGAGGCTTGCTGGCTTGTGCTCTTAACTTAAAGATAAATGGTCAAAATCATGCAGTGTATCACTGTGAGTGTGACTTTAAGTAGGAGTAGAAGAAATGGTGTGATTTAGAAATGCAGTAAGATTCTAGTTACCTAATTAATTTCTGCAGGAGCAACAAATAATTTTTTGCTAAAAATAAAAAGGTGTTATATTTAACTGGTAACAGCTTTTTTTCTTCTTTGTTCCAAAATACAGCACTTGTGTGACACTTCAGGAGTGAAACTTTCATACCTCACATATACATAAATATACCCGAGTTTAATAAATTCCCTTTTTAAAAGGCAGAGAAAGTAGACCCAGAATGGTGAAAATCAACTTCACTTTAATACTGACTGTACCACTGGTTATGTTTTTTTGACTTTTAATCTTGTCCAGGACCTAGGCTTCCTGCTTTCCAAGAAAAACATCTAGACCTGGAAGTCTGCTTTCCCTGGAACAAAGGATTTGCTTCCTTTATTTATTTGCACTTTTTCTAAAGAAACATAACCACTTATGCAATGTTTGCTAATCATATTTCAAAGAATAATATAGGTGTTAATTTTGTACAGAAACTATTCATTTTTCACAATGAGTTTTGCCATAGGTATTGTTTTAAAATGTTCTTGACCTTTAATTTTATTAAATGAAATTGTTCCTGGAGCATATAAGTACTGTATTATTTTCACTAACTGGAAGACTCCCAATCTAAACAGATTAGCCAAACACTTTGGGGATAAAAACCTCTGAGAACTCTATGTAATTATTCACAACTAACATTCTTCGGCAGTATTTTTATGAACAGGATTTTTTTGCTGTTGGATAAAAACAGGAGGGAATAAGGAGATTGCAAATGCAGATTTTTAGTATGAGCAATTGAACAAATGCTTGTAAACCTGATTGTTTCTTTCCATGTTAATGCACCTGAAACAGAAATGTATATATTTAGATCAAAATTTTGGAAAACAAGTTTTAAAGTTGCATTGAATTCTGGGAGCTCTGAAAACATGCTGTGTTCTGATTTATTTCTTTTCCACACAGACACCACAACTGTGTAAGCAGCATTAGCTAAGCTGAATCTCCCATTTTTTTTCTTAATCTCTAAAGTATCATTGTGTAATAACGACTTGTAGAAGGGCTTTATTCCATTTTTTTTCATTGAATATCATACAGAAAGCAGTTCAGTTACTAGTAAACTATAGTGTAATTAATTTCTGAATCATTTATTGTCTGAAGACCTTATCTCGGTAGGTTCTCAAGTCTAAGCATCCATTTTTTTGGGTTGCTGGTTTATTTTATTTTTGTCTAAGTTAAACTTATTGTGGTACCTTAGAGGTCAAATAAGGTGCATTCTCTCTTTTGAACTTTGAATTTAGATATTTAAATATAGCAAAACATGTTGTCAGCATAAAATGTATGCTAGAAAATAGAGATTGTTCATGTAACTGAAGGTCATTGAGGACTTCTGGATTCAGACCACAAAGCTGAATGCTGATAAAATTCCTTTCCTCTCAAAATAACTTCAAGTATTTATTTGAACAAATGCCTACAGATAAACAAGTTATATCTTTTTTTAAAGAGAAAAGTGCAGTATGCTTATAGCTGTTTACTCCTTCCATATCCTCTAAAACACTATTATCACCACTGTGAGCTTGGCTGCTGCAGTTTAACAGGTGGTAAACAGACACTAAATGAGATTTCCATGATGTAGCAGGAACAGAACAATGCGCATCAATGCAGAGAGTTTAAGTGATAACAGAACCTAAATCACAAGTCACTCTCTTCCCCTGAAGAGACTGTAATCTAAGGCCAGAGAAGGCTGATACCAATATATTCTTTTTTTCAAATTTGCATATAAAATAGGATGATTTCTCTGTAAATTTATTCACGTAGATGAGTGATTACGGAATCTCAAGGTGAATTATTTTCCTCATTATGAGAATGCCTTTATGGAAAAGGATCTGTGCTAAGTAGTCAGGATTTTTTTTTTTTTTTAATTACTTAAACTGGGGATCTCAAGTTGGAATTTTATAAACCTGACACCTTCCAGTGTCCTGACCAGTGCCAGAACAGACAAGTCATGCAGTGCCAACAAGTCTCTGTGTAGTAAATTCTGCGTAGTGTGTGTTGGCTAAATGCAGCAACTGAGCAATCTAGATTTGCCCAAACTGGCATAGCCTACAAGAATGACAGATAGCATACTGTTTTAGGAGCGTAATAATTTGTTTTCTCAATCCTTACCCTCTCTACAGATTTAATACTCATATAATATGTTGATGGACGTTTTAGAACTGACCTACGTGAAGGGAAGCACTTTTTCATGTTACCTATTTTTGTAACATGTAAGATGAACTCCCAGTCAGTCTCTGGGCACACATTTGTAAGGTTAAATGCTTTACTATTTGCTGAGCATCTAGCAACAGTGACCTTGATATCAGGAACTTCTTATTGCACTCTGGAGCAGCACCTGAGCCCAGCAAAGTCTGACCAGCGACTGATCCATGGACACCCTGGAAGTACTGGGGTGCTTGGCACTGTCTGCTGACCATGAATCAACAAATGTGAATAAGACAAGATAGCCCCCATAATTGAGAAAAGAGGCAATAAATACACATATATTCATATATGTGTACGTATATTCAACCTTGTATTCCCAGTGCTAAAAGGAATCAAGGAAATGTAGATGTTGGTGTTACTTTATAGCAATATTTGCCAATACAGAGCAAAGCCATTGCAAAAATGAAAGAATGGAAACGGAGACAGACTGTGCCAGGATGACTTTCAAGGGTTTGTAACAGCTGAACATGTAGCTGATATCTCCTACTGTTTCAAGAAAAAAAAAAAAAAAAAGTTGTGATAAACAGTTATCATTGCCAGGGATGAGGAAACTTGGAAAGGTTTTCAGAAACCAGCAATATCCTCTCAAGAATTCATCTCTGTTGCATTTGTTTTGGGATTTTTCACTCCCCCAGAAAAGACAGATCTGAGGTCACTCTCAGGTCTTGTGCCTGGAAAGAAGTGCTGGTCTAGAGGATTTCTGCATGGCACAAACAAAGAGGACTATACAGGGAACACAGACAAGCTGTAGAGTTTTTTGATTCCTTTCTGTCTCTTCCATAGCCCTGTTTCCCTCCACTTGGGAGCCCCCATTTCACATTTCTCCCACTAGTCACTGGCACTGGATATTTCACAGAAGTGAACTGTCTGGGAGGAAAATTCTGCTTACTCTCAGCCTACTGCATTTCTCACCCAGAAAATTCAACGTGCATTTGGAAAGTGTCTGTGAAAGGTTTTAACCACCCTGCTAAAACTCTTGAGTGCTGCTTTTAAGGACTTATCCATTATGTGGAGGAGGTTTTTGACAATGGCCTGGGAACATGAGAGCAGAGGCTGCCTCAGCAGCTGGATCTCCTTCATGGCACAGCAGCAGGCTGTCACATAATGGCAGGCTGAGAGGAGCTCACAGCCACCTCATCCCTCCATGGTGGGGCCACTCAGGAGTCCACCAAAAAAAAAAAAAAAAAAAAAAAAAAGGGAAAAAAAGGAAAGAAAAAAAAAAAAAGCAGAGGCTTTCTGGAAAATGCTGATTTCTCAAAACTGAGCTCTTTCAAGGGAAGGCATCTCATTTGACAAGTTTCGAAAGAAAGAGAGGAAAGTTTGCACTCAAAGCATCTTTCTTTTCTGTCAGTATGCCTAATAATTGATAGGTGACCAGAACTGCTGAGATTTGCATCTTCAAGGTCTAGGGCTCTATTAGTCCATATGCTAGAGCTTCTGTCTAGCCAACAGCCTAGAGGACTGCACTCCTGGGATCATTTTCTTTAATTTTTTGTAGTATAAGTTTCTTTTTTTAAAAAAATAATCATACTTCTAGCATAGGTAATGTCAATATTTTGACTTTTCAACCTGAAATAAAAGAATTTCCAACAGAAAAGGTATTACACATTATGTTTGTCTTTGCTAACCTTTCCATACTTCTTAGGAAGGAAGTACTCAAGGAAATGTCCACAAATGCTGTGATAACATTGCCTCACTTATTTTTTTCCCTTGATGCTACTGGTTAAGCAGGCCTTTTAAAATTAGCTGTATGTACTAGAGCCATAACAGGCTTCTCAAAACTACGTAAAGTCTAAAAAATAATCTCAGTTTAAAATGTGGGCTTGATTAATTTATTGCAATTGACTACCAGTGTATTATGCTGCCCATTTACCCAACTTTTATCCTCAGAATATGTAATTGTAGGTTATGCATATTATAGCTGATACAATAAAACCAACTGCTTCCACCATTCTGTGATCACATGCAACCATGTCAAAATAACTGAAAGCTAAATAAAAGACTGTTCAAAGTGTTTTTAGTTTATCACAGAATCAGAATCAGAGAATATTAGGGGTTGCAAGGAGCCTCAAAAGATCATTGAGTCCAGTCCCCCTGCCAGAGCAGGATCACCCAGTATAGGTCACACAGGAACTCATCAAGTCTATATAAGTCTCACTGAAAGTATACTTATTAAGTATACTTGTCAGCATACTATGTTCTGATATTTTTTGTACTACCTCTTAAAAAAAACAATTACACATAAAGCTTTCTATGGGGAAAACATACCTTTGGATAATGCACATATTTAAATTAGCAGTATCTAAACTGTAAATTAGTATTGAATTGCATTTTTGTTATAAATTGAAAAGAGAAACATAGAAATCAAAGTAATCCAAGCACAAACAGCATTTTGTCATTTTCTATTTGTGTTTATTTTTCAGAGGTAGTGCTACACCGTATATATCCTGTACTGCAATGCATTAAAAACAAGGAAAACCAAAACCTAGATTATCAAAGCCTGGATGTGCAAGTGTTAGAAAAAGGAAGTGGTCATATATAGGTGAAACCATTACAGAACATGGATTTTGTGTGGTTTCTCTTCACCTTATAGTTGTCATGTATGCTAGGTATAAAAACAGGACTGATGGAAAGCTTTTGTACTGTGCATATTTATACAGCAAATTTATTTGGCATATTTTTTGCCATATTTTTTATTCAGAAGTGATTTATCTGTTTCTTATATTCCTATATTCTTGTTTCTTATATGATATCCTTCAAACAGTCATGGGCTGTGGATATAACACCTCAAATCTTCCCTTTGGTGTTTGAAGTCTTAAAATACCATTCTTTGTTTCAGGAGAACTCTGTGCCATATTTCTGAATACTGATGTATGAAGCAATGAAGCTTGGAAGCCACCAAGCTGATATTTGTGATATTTTACATTAGGAATACCAGCTACTACGTGGGATGGTTGGTTTAATTGTTTGTTTGATAGTACTGTCTTAGAGGAGCTCCCACTTTCCTGTCATGCCTGTGATGCTGCTCAACTTTTCAAATCCTTTCTTTTCCTCCCAGCACTCCAAGCTATAACTATGCACCCAACATGGATAAGCACTGGATCATGCAATACACAGGGCCCATGCTGCCTATCCACATGGAGTTTACAAACGTCTTGCAGCGCAAAAGACTTCAGACCTTGATGTCAGTTGACGACTCTATGGAAAGAGTGAGTTGAGAGAACTACTGTGAATACAAACTTATTACTCAATTACAGAATTAAATGAATTCTTTCTTTACCTTCATCAACCATAGCCTGGGGAAAGCCCTCGAGCTACAAAGAATGACTCATTAGAAATTAATTGCGTTTATGTTCTCTGAAACATAGTGCCAAGCTTCTCTTGAAGTTGTTGGATGAATAAGCTGGTGGGTTTTTTTAAAAGGGAAAAGTCACTGAGCCTGATATAAAACCTGGTGTTAACAGAAGATGCATCACCTGCATGCACACATGGAGAGACACAGTGCACACATGACAACTTCTGTTCATTTCACACACTCCTTTCACAGTTCATCCTTCAGATGAAATCTGGGAATTGGCAATTCACAGCAACTCAGGTGTCAGTGTGCTGGTGTTTGCAGAAGTTAGGCAATGCAGTGTACAGCTAATTACAGGTAACATGATACATGAACTATTAGGTGTACTCTGCATGACTTTTTGTTGAAAAATCAAGAACCATGACCAAAGATCTTCCCCCAGAGAGACTTCTTTAAACTTTAATAAAAATTTACAGCTTTTTCCCAAGCCCACAACTGTAAGGAATGAGAAAGTTGAAGACTAACACAGTAGATCAAATCTGAGTACCATTTGCCCTAAAGCTGCAGTACACTTTTTTTCCCAGGCTGTGTTTGGCTACACAATGACTTTTGGACATACTAATGCACTGTATTAGTATTAATATGTTTTGCTATTTTACTTTTCTGGACCTGTTTAATTTTTCCCTCTGTGAAAAACAAAACTGCACTTGTAAGTTTAATTTTTTAATGGCAGAGTAAGGATGACAGGTAAAAATGTCTATCCCCAGAATGTCTGTTTCCACAACATTGATGTCGTGTTTAGTTCTGTGTGTTTGAGGAAGTAAGATGTTGGTTAAACATGATTATGCACAAAACATGTTTTGCAACATTTAATCCAGAGTTTTTCCTGTGCTGTATTGCAGCTATACCAGATGCTTGCAGAGATGGGAGAACTGGAGAATACCTACATTATTTACACTGCTGACCATGGTTACCATATTGGGCAGTTTGGACTGGTCAAGGGGAAGTCAATGCCATATGACTTTGATATTCGAGTTCCTTTCTTTATTCGTGGTCCAAGTGTAGAGCCGGGATCAGTGTACGTCCTCTTATGTATCTAGCACAGCTGCTGAACATGATGTAAAATGTTTCTAAGAGCATGTAATTATCACTCTGACTAGTTTCATTTCATAAAAGATGTCCCATTAGTGTAGTGAAATGAGCCTTATAAAAGAGGCATGTCTTTCATTTTGTGTATTATTACTAAGTTATAATGCGGATGAGAAAGTCTTATAATGTGCAGTCTTGTAGGGTTAGGCTTTGAGTTTTTCTTTGAAAAAGGAGACATTCATCTTTACTGCTTACCTTCTGGCTTAGCAGAATGGATGGTGAGATGCCCTCAGTGTCAATGAGAGAAGTCCAGTGGCTACTGCATCTCCCTGTTTTATTGTGCTCAACTCTTTTTGTGTGATGGCACTTGGCAGTACTGGCCTGTCATTCTCAGAACTGTATCCCTCAGAGGAAAGTTTCTAAACTTAGCACTTCTGTAGAGCTTTAAATCTTCAAAGCCCTGGTAAACATTAATTACCACTCTATTTCCAAGAGAATGTGAAGACTTAAAATATTGAACACATGACAACTATGACCTTTTCTGTTGATTTGCAGAGTGCCTCAGATAGTTCTCAATATTGATCTTGCTCCAACAATTCTGGATATAGCAGGACTTGACACACCTCCAGATATGGATGGCAAATCTGTCCTAAAGCTTCTGGACTTGGAGAGACCAGGAAACAGGTGAGACCCAATATTTTTTTTTAGCCAGTTCAGAATGAAACACCTAAATAAATCAACAACTCTGTGAAAAAAGATTCTGCAGAAATGAGCTGTGTCATGTCAACAACAACAGCTTTTACATTTGAAGAGTCTCTGAAATTGTACATCTATAAAACTGCAGATATAAGTGGAGAAATGCTTTTTCAAAAATAAAATGTTAAAACTGCAGATGTAAGTGGAGAAATGCTTTTTTCAAAAATAAAATGTTAAAAATACCTAGATGCCAGAGGTAACTGTTATTATTTTGCTTTCAGGTTTCGAACAAACAAGAAGATCAAAATTTGGCGTGACACGTTTCTGGTGGAAAGAGGGTAAATATTAGGGGTGAGAGAGTCTTGGGAGAACCTGTCTGCTAGGAACACTCTCTTGTACATGTTTTCCTTTTTGCTTCCTCCTCTTCCTTTTTATGGTCAGCGAAGTAGTAAATTTTGCAAGCAGATTTACAATCCTGACTTGTTTCCTAGTTTCTCACCACTGGCTTTCCAAGCTGCTGTGCTCCCAAACCCCTACCACTGAAGAAATTTGAAGGCAGGCACTTCTGGTGACTCCTACTCTGTACCTCCTCTTTCTCCTAAAACCGTTCTTATGACCACTTATATCATTATCTGACTCATTTTCTTTTGAAATCCATGTTTCAAATCCAGAATCCTCCTGTCAACTCATTTTGTATTTTCCATCATGCATTTGGAAGCATTCTTTTTTGTTGTGCTAGCTAAGAAAATGCTTATATGTAAACGAATTGACTGTAACTGCTCCACTTTTCACTGATACCTCTTTACATCCTCTTGCCTTATCAATGATTGCTGTGGAAATTTTCTCTCTGTAAAAATTTTTCAGCAGCTTCCTTGTGGCACTTCATAGCTTTAGAGATTGTGGAAATTTTCTGTGATGTAGCACAAAACAGTGCATATCAGGCACATTGTAATATAAGACACATGCAATAAGATACAGCCAAACTAGTGCTGAGTGAATGTGGAAGCCCTTTAGTCTCTTCATCTGGGCTTTTCAGCCAGGCAAGTACTGCTTCAATATGTTTTGCTTTGTGAAATGCATACATTTATGTGTGAATGGTGCTGAGCTGTATCAGTTAGGCATATTTCAGCAGCTCTTATTTCTCTTTGGGTAATTTCCAGCAAATCACCTGAGCTTTTTTTTTTTTTTACTATGTGACCTACATTGAAGGTCAGTAACACAGAAGTGTGGGGATGTTTTTTCCCTGAGAAGACATTAAATCTTCCAGTAGCTTTGCCCTTCCAGTTAACTTCATCATCTTCAGAGTTCAGAGGAATGCATCTGAAATATTCAACTTTATTTTTCTTAAAGCAAATTTCTACGCAAAAAGGAGGAACCCAACAAAAACACTCAGCAGTCTAATCAACTACCCAAATATGAGAGAGTAAAAGAATTATGCCAGCAAGCAAGATACCAGACAGCCTGTGAACAACCAGGACAGGTAAGCTACAGACAACTGCAGTCTTCTACATGCCACAAGGAAATGCTTATTTTCTATTATGTGTTGAAAGAATCTGAAAAATAATAGCATTTGGGAGATAGCTAAAAGACCATTATTCTGAATATCTTCAGAAGAAAGAAAGCCAGGCACAAATTACTGAAAGCAAAAGTGCAATTCAATGTGTTAGAGGGCTAGTCCTTGGTTTGCTGTTTCTGTACAGGGCTTATGTTCAAATATAACTCCCATGTTCAAAAATAACATTTGATAGCTACTTTTTTGGTTCAGTGTATGGCTAAATGTGCAAGATAATTCTATTATAATTATGAATAAGGAAGAGAACCTTTTTGAGCAGTGCAGGCTTGTACTCACTAATTCAGAATTACCAAAGCAAACTGGTTAGTCCTCTGGTTATACATGATTTTATTTGCTGGGGTAAACAACTGGTTTATACACTTGGTATGTTATTATCTACTGAAACAACTTTAATAGAAGGGTAACTTGCTCAGAAACACTTGCTGTTTAAGGTCACTGTGAGGAATCGGACTGTGATACTCATACCCAAGCTTATTCTTGAACCCATACTTGTTCTTCTCATATCCTTAATAGTTTCCATCTAATGCCTGACTGATGCAAAGGTCTAAGTGCCTACTTACAAGGCCAGAAGTTACTGCACCCCTGACTGGTATGCTTACACCTGCAGTCCTGTGGTTTGGATACAAGGAGGGGGCTTGTCACGGTTTAACACTGGACCAGCAATTAAACCGAGTAACAGATACTCTCTGTTAATCCCCCTCCCCTCCCAGGTAAAGAAAGAAGAGAGAATAAGGGAGAGAGATTACTACTTACAAGAGACTTAGCTGAAAGCAAAAGTACAAGACAGAAAATTACCTTTATCCTGGCCCAAACCAGGACAGGGCTAAATTAAGAAAAACAGTGAATCTGACCTCAAATTGTTCTGAATTATTCCTCTACCTACATGAACTTACTGGGGAGGTGTAGAAGGGAGCTGTATGCCTACCCACCCACACCACCTCCAAGCAAGCCCATGCTGGGGGCCCTGGGCTGTGTCTCCTTCCCTCCCTCCCTGCCATCCTCCCTCTCCATCCCCATCCCCAGACACCTCCCTGGGAGGAGTGTGAGGCGATTTCTCCCAGGCAGGCGCTTGCACCTTTCCCTCAGATGTTTGCTCAGACTGCTGTAGTCAGCTGTAGGCCTGGCACTGAAGTCTGGGAAAGCTGTTTTGAAGGGGAGCATAAAGCCTCACTGTGCTCCCCTTCCGTCTGTAGCCACCCAGGGTGCTTTGCCCAGGGCAGGTTGGGCTCTGCACAGCAAAACGGAGGGTGATGGGGAGAGAAAAGCTCCCTCCCCACCTTTCGTCTTCTCGTTCATTAGAGAGGAGTGTTACAGTAAATCTTGGTTAATCCTCAATTGGACTGGAATATGTTTTGGCTGGCAAACCCTCGGTCAGGTCCTCTGCAACAGCTCTCACCTCACACATGCTCCTGAAATGTGGCCACTTTTGAAGGGGTGTACACAATATCCCACTCTCACCCAAGGGCAAAGTTTTCAGGAGTTCAAACAGTGCCATTGTAAACAGAGATTAAATTTGAAAAAATGAACATTTTTATTAAAACTAAAGGAGATCAATGGAGTCATTTAGACTGTTAGACGCTAAAATGTTTAGTTTTTAAATACCAAAATATTTTCTTTGCAATTATTCCTTATATTTATTACCTCTTATGCCACAATTTAAGTTTGGAGTAACATTATTTTTCCACACATGAATAGAAAAGGTTAAGTGTCCTGACCAGATAGCACACCTGGAGCAGTAGGAAGCATTGCTCCCAGCCCTGTTCCCAGCCCACTGCTGCAGACTTTTCTTTCCATCCCTTATTTTAAAGATTCCTAAAATTATTCTGTGCTTTCTTAGGCTAACCAAGCCTCCCATTTTCATTGTTCTTCATTTGTGCAGCAGGTAAACTCGGGTTCCTTTAGCTTTCCGTCTCAGTTTTCTGCACAGTAAAAATTAAGCATCAAACAGTAGAAGATCAGCATTAGAAAATCAACATTTATCACTTGTCTCACCACAAGATGCTCTGAAGATTCAGAATATCCATTGCCTCAAAGCAAATTTCAGTGCTTTGTAAGATCATTTGAACAAATTAAAGATCTGCTGGTCTACATTAGTTGATTGGAAATCTTTTATTTCAAAAATTATGGTTTTCACAACATTTTTTTTTTCCTTCAGTTCCTTGGACATTCCTTCTGCTCCATAGGTGTGAGGCCTAGATTAGCCACCTCCGTGAAACAGATGGGCAATAATTTCATAGAACCATTAATGTTGGAAAAGACCTCTAAGGCCATCGAGTTCTACCATCAACCCAGCCCGATCATCCAACTAAACCATGTCCTTAAGTGCTACATCCATACATATTTTAAACACCTTCAGGGACTGGTGAACCTTGTTTGGTCAAAGGGCAGAGGGAGAAGAATCTGAGCCAGCCAGGAGCTTATGAGAGCAATGGTGTTTGATAGTGTCTCTCCGACATACAAACCCCCATTGATGTCTTAAATTCTGGAGATACATCAGGTCCACAGAGCCATCCTTCACGGCTGAGCTGGCCTCATCAGGACCAGTTTTCAGACCTAGCCATCACTATAGATATTTTCTTAAGCAGAGACCAGAGTTGCCCCTGATACTTCTAACACTCTGAAGGCTTCTTGCAGGGATGCCAAAGTTAAAATGTGCCTTCAGAAACCTCCTGCCAGGACAGAGCAAGGATGGTTTCTCTCTCAGGGACCAGATATATGCCATATTTACAGGAAAGTCAATAGGAAGGGTATGAATTTAAAGAGTAACACTGAAAATAACATGAACCCAAACAAGTTATTGCAGTGTGAAATAAGTGTCTGTAGGTTTTTTCCATGTAGAAAAGTTCTTAAAACTGGAAGTTAAGAGGCAAAATCATGTTAGCCAGGATGGCTTCTGATGTGCAATATGAGGCATCATAGTTTAATATGAGGTTCCTCAGCAGATTTCCCATAGTAGTTTTGGAAAAGAGAGAGAGGAAATTCTGCTATCTGAGTCTAAACTTTATGTTTTGAGTTTGGTGCCTTTGATTTAAATTACATAGGTGCATATGCAGAGAGAATCTCCATTTTAATTATGATGGTTTATAATACTTCCTACATTTATTCTAATCAGTTGCAGCTAACATCACTTACATTAAAATTGCCTTCACAGAATGAATGATTGCTGACAGGTTTTTAAATCATGAAATTACTGGTCTGTGGGAAGTTGCTATTAAATGTCTGAAACTAAGAGAAAGCACTTGGTGAATTAATACACCAATGCACTGTCAAGTACGTTTAGAGTTTGTTCTTCATTTTAATTTACTTCAGTCAATATCTAGTTCATTTGAAATGGAGAGCCCAACTGGGAGCTGAAAAAGAAGAAAACTTGTTGTTCCTATATTGAAATGAGGTGTGATCCTGAGACCTCCTTGTTTCAAAATCTCTAAGGGTATGGTATTCAGGAAAAACATTTCTACAGCTTATTTTTTTATTTAATTGGTGTCTAAATTTAAAAAATAATAAATAAATAAAAATGAAAAAAAAGAAAGGAAAGGAAAAAAGAAAAATTAAGAACCTGGCATAAGTAAAGACTTTTTCTATGCCCACTGTCCATCTATGTATGTAATCATAACAATTAAAAATAGAAGAACAGGAAAAAAAGAAAATATTAAACATCTATACAACTGCTATACTTATTGCATAACTTTTTAGTTTCTAAATGACTGCCAAAAAGAAATAGAAAATTAAGGCTATAGCTTACATTTAGATGCAAATCAGTAAGCCTTATGAGTTACCAAAAAAAAATTCATTAAGAAAAAATAGTTATAAAATTCACATACAAAATTAAGTTAAACCACTTCCACTGTGATTTTTTTTTTTTTCCAGTTTTTTAGCACCATTAACAGGTTGCCTCCTTCTCATTGTAGATAGCCCTCCTTTTGCTATTGTTGCATCATTATCTTTCTGGAGGATTTCCAAAAGTTCACTCACCTCTTTGAGAAGGTATCAGAAATGGGATAAGTGCACAACTGCCTGGATAAGTGCACTTCTGAGTTATGTGCAGCCAGCCATTAACTCAGGTCAGCAGCGAGCCCTTGCATCAGTAAGCAGAGAGCTAACAGGTCATGGGAAGCCAATGTTTGCCTCTCCTTGGTGCTTCTGGGCTGGGTTGGGACCTCCATTAGCAGAGGAACTTTGGTAAGCTGGAGCAAGTCCAGTGGAGGATCTCAGAGATGATCTGGAAGTACTGGGGGGGAGCAGGGGTTTGTTTACCCAGAACAGAAGGCAAAGGGAGAATCTTAATTCCTTCCTTCAACTAACTAATGGATAATTAGAGAGGAGACAGACCCAGGCACTTCTTAGAGGTGCACAGCAAAAGGGCTGTGACAGTCCCCCGCATTGCAGTACGGGACAGTCTGACTAGATGCAGGTAAAAAAAATATTACCATTAGAGTGATTAAACACGAGAGCCCAACGAGGCTCTGGAAGTTCCATCCGGGGGTACCTTCAAACCCTAATAATGTTGTTCCTACCTTGAGGAAGAGGTTGGGCTAAACGATGATCCAGGTGTGCCTTCCAGCATATGCACATGCTCCCAATTTTTTACTTGCTTGTTACCTGGATTCGAGGATTTCCTATTCTTTTCCTGATCCTCAGCTGCATAATTTGGGGAAGTGCTGTTCACTTCGTCCATTTTGTGAATTATGGGTCACCTGCCCATATCAAATGTGGACACAGACTAGATTTTGGCCTTGACCCAGCTCTTGACCTGTACTTACCCACAGCACAGCTGATCCCATCACAGCCAGGCCAGGTTCCTTTCCCCTGCAGTGGGAGCAGCAGCTCCCTGGTGGACACTCTGCTTAGCTTTGTGGCTGGTGGCAAGATTCTTTTGTGGTCCCTCCTTCACATCCAGAGAGCTGCCAGAAATTCTGTTAGGAACTGGAGGTTTCTTTTGTAGGTTATATGCCAAATTTGTCATCAGTTTATGTGGTGTAACTTACTGAGGTCACCTGATTGAGCCCAATTGGTTTAGTAGCCACTATCAATGGGTTTTAACACTCAAATGACATGCAGGGGGGTTTTATATTTCATTGATGCATATTTTTCCTCTCAGCTTTACTCTAATAAAATTCAAAGAATAGAAATATGTAGCCAACTGCAACATTGCTATCCTTGCTGTTATTTTAAACAATCACTACATATTTTTAACCAAGACTTTGTTAGTTTTCCAATAGAGTGGATATAATAGCATGTGAACAAATATTTCTCCAGATTAATACAACCTTATAATGACACAAATCTCTCAGATTCCCACTGAAATAATCTGAGATGAGAATATATGTTAGTTCAGGAGGTTTAGCGACAAGCTGCTCTTAAATCCTCTGGCAGGTTATTTTTGTTGAACTCATTCCATCTTCTCACCCATGAAATTCTGGATACTTAGCAAATATCAAATAAAAGCATGTTAACTGTGTTTTCATTTATACTTTTTCCTTCTCTCTTCCCATACCTAAGCATGTAATTAATGAGTTGAGTGAACTCATAAGTATTTTATTCTTTTTCTCTCCACCAGTCTGAGTCACAGGAATTTCCTGGGGCATAATATTGACTTCTGGGACTTCAGACTGTTTCCCAGAGAGCAGTTACCTTTTGAGGTCTGTTGACTGATAGGTTGGGTGTTTCCAGAGTAGTGCTCAATCCATTATTTGTAATCAGTATCAAGTCCATAGCCAAACATTCATTTTTATCCCCTGACAAAAATTACACAAACCACAACCTTATTCTGAAAATTTCCCAACAGGGGAGGAAAAGAAAAGGCACCCTCCCAAGATGAAAACTGTGAAGGTTTCTGTTTAAAATTTCAGCTCTTAGGTTAGATGGCTCAGCAACCAAACCAGACCCCAGACACGGGTCTGTTTATTTTATGGGCACACATCTACCATCTGCTTGGCACTACCTGCCAGTTTGGGAACAGCAAAGGTCTGAAACCTGTAAAGATGTATAGTCTGCTGCCAGCTTCAGTGAGCATTGACAGTGAGCAGAACAGAAAAACTCATGTTGCCTGTGTTTGTATAACATGCATGCCCATGAACTCAGATCAAGCTAGAGAGGTAGAATGCCATGGCTGCTAACCTTTCCCAGTGCTTTTGTCATGCATTCCAGCTTTAGAGATGCAGAATATTGTGTTTTCTTCAAAAGAAGTATATCCCCAAACCACTCTATAGAAATAATGCTCCATTTGGAGAATACACCTCAAAACAGTACAGGGAGATTTTAGTTAGATCAGGTCTCAATGTAATTTTTTACAGTGATTTAAAGCTTTATAGATGGTCACTGGAGAGATGTTCCTGAACCCAAGCATCAGTTCTGCGGTAAATGTGCAGGATTCTTCTGGCTCTCATTCAAAAAGGATGTTATGTAATCTGTACATACCTCCTATTTCTCAGGTTATCTCTTCCCATTTAGAAATCTAGCATAAGAATTTAATTTTATTGTTCATATTTATCACATTATCATATCAGCATGCAGTTGAAAGCATGTCTCTTTGTAAAGCTGAAAGACCACTTGCCATCAATCAGCTTGCAGATAATATTGTAAAGGAAATTAGAATGGGGCTTGTTAGGTGTAGTCTGGTTTGGCTCAAGTATCTATGTTCTCATAAAATAAATATCACAGACCATACATTTGTAAAGGTCAGCTTTATGACCAGCTGCAGAGTATGAATAAAAACACATAAGCCAGTAAGAGCTGGCCAGCAGTGTCAGATGGCTGGCCAGCAACTCAGAGCCAGACTCAGAGCACTACCACCTAAAATTATGATATGGTTTATAAACATCACTCATGGATCCTCCCAGCTTCAGAGCACCCTCTTGGCGCTTACAAAAGTTGAAAGGCACTGCTGATCCACCTGCTTTACCAGAACATCGTTTTGAGGCTGACTCTTCTTTGCCACCTGCCAGTTGACAACCACGTTTTCCTAATCATAATTCAGCAGAGCATTTACACACAGGCTTAACTGGAAGCATATGTGTTTGGGACCAGCCATGTAGCTAAAACTAAGTACATACTTTATGCTTTCATGGACAGTTCTTGCAGCTATTGCTCTCTTTAGACTCTGCAGTCGTCACTCATGGTTGACAGAAACATGCCTACAACATCGTTGCTCAAAAATTCATAGGAATTGCCAGAAATTATGTTATCCCTTCTTAAAATACCATCCTGTTCATGAGTTAAATCCAAAGAAGAAGATAAGCTCTTTTATCTCTAAAAATAATCTTTCAAAGCATGGTATTTCATATGTCAGCCTAAATATTTCACATTTCAGCCTAAATATTTAAGTTTCCTGTTAAACAGAGGGCAGCTTTTTCCAGATTTGACAATTCTTCAGATTTAAGCAATTCTTAGTCTGAAGTACCAGCTCTATTCTGGATAAAATCCTGAGATTTTCCAGTCTGGGAAGATCACTGGCTTCACCAATTTCATGATCAAAGTTCTTCAGCATTTTTACCACCATCTTGTCAATGTTCTCTGACAGAAGGTCTTTTTGGTAGAATGGCACATTAAAAAGTTATTTTAGACACATATTTTTTAAAAGGAAAACATAGATTATGCAAGAATAATTTTTACACTTTTTGTAGGTCTCTTTTGAGGTTCTCTCTGCAGAATTTCCATTTTAAAGTATCCAGTGAAATATAGTATAGACTATGTCCTCTGCAAATTAAACTTATGTGACCTCATCATAACTGATTATCAGTGTTGCTATTTATAACAGAAGAGCTGAATTTATCACTTTATTGGCTCATATTCATTTACACCTTAGTGTGGACATTTACTGAATAATAACAGAAGTCTTTTGATGTTGTGTTGTAACTACAGACAGGCTAATAGATTTGGTAAATAATGCTATGGAGGTGAAATATTTGATGTCTCAACCTAAATGCCTACGCTTCTAGAACTGACAATGCAGTCCGTGCATGTGTTATAAACTACTAGTGCTACAACACTGACACTTAAAATCAATCTTATCTATATGTCAAAAATGTGAATTGCGTAGTCTGTAAACTTCCTATTTTATTTTATCATACTGCCATTTCTTCAAGGTTCTAATGGAGCTCAAAACTGGGAATTTTCTTATATTTTTTGCTGAACAGAGATTAATTTCTTCATTCTTTTTCCCCTCCATTTCTGTCCCTGTGCATTCAGCTGGATGTATTTCTGTCATACATTACCCCTATACCAGTTCTCACAGCACAAATTGCTTCCCTGTCTGTTGAACCACTGACCATTGCACTTTGCAGGAACACTTTCTCATAGAATCACAGAATCATCCTGGTTGGAAAGGACCTCAGAGATCATCCAGTCCAACCCTTGACCCACTGCCACCATAGTTACCAGACCATAGCACTGACTGGCACATCCAGTCTCTTCTTAAAATCCTCCAGGGATGGAGGTTTTACTCATGGAGTCAGGATGTATATAAATAACCATTTTTTAATTAATTTACATCAGTAGACTCTGGAGCTGGGCTCTGGAGCTGTGTGTGATCCAATAGAAGTTACAAGGTCCAGTTATAAGGGAGTAGTGCAAAAACTGGGATGAACGAAGAGACATTTGATCCACAAAAATGCAGCAGTTCCAAATTCCCTGAGCGAACCTGGCAGACTATCCCTGTGAAACAGCTGCACTCATGCAGTGTTCCAATGCTGCTGAGCTGTAACAATAGAGATTGATATTTCCAGGAGCATTTAGGAGCTTCGGTCAGGACCAAGGTTCATGACTGCTCTGCAGGAATCTGTAGAGGACACAGCCCATAAACATTTCTCAGCATTCAGGTCCAGTTCAGCAGGAGCAAACTGCTGCTGTTCTGTACTGTTTACCATAGCCAGATAATTACAGGGCATTTTCAATACCCTGTGTGGCATGGCCTCTGTGATTGGCACGGAGAAAACAAAAGCAGGACTCAGATCTTGTTGTGGTAGCACAGCCCTAAACCAGACACCCTTACTGGCAGCATCACACCAGGTCCCCTGATGCTCGCCCAGATCTGGTAACTGCTAATAGAGGAAAACAGTGCATGCATACACAGCCCATGACAGTGTTTTCATCTAAACTGTTTTCAAGTTTAGATCATACCATTTGAAACAGGAAAAAAGGGAAATGAGGTCTCAAGGACATGTTTAAATTCATGAAGTCTTCCTTTTCATGCCTTATCTTAACATTCCCTAGGTTGAGCAATGATATTTCAAGTCAGTCATAAATTGCTGAAGTGAAAAAGCACCTGTAAAAATATTGTCTCTATGTTGTATTTCAGACTGCATGTTTTTCAGGGCTTCAAGCTTTGTGATAAAATCTGACAAGATATTTAACACTGAAGTGTTTGCTGCAAATTCAGGGTAATTATGTTTCCTTGAAAACCTTAGCTCGCCTACTCTTAAGACATTTTTTCATGAATTTACTAATTAATTCCCCTTCTTTTTAAGGGGGCAGGAGCTCTCTCTAAGCTGTCATAGAATATTAACTAAACAAAGTTGTTTTGAAATCCTTCTTAAGTGGATATTTCCAGCCCATCACAATGATTCCTGCTAAATGTATATTTCTATACCTTAATTATAGTCAGCAATAAGATAGATTCAGTTAATTTTAAGGCAGTGGCACAAACTGATTAATATCAGGAAACTGAGACCCAAGATAGTTATCAAGTCATTTGCTGTTGTGTTACTCATGTAGCTCTAAGTCACAACTGGAACCCTGCCAGCAGCAGTGCAAAAGGAAGCCACCAAGTACAAACAATACCCTTTTAAACAGCTCATTTGCTCCCCTTTGCCTTTGAAATGACTTTATAAGGGCAGACTTCAAGTCCTAGAAGAAAATGCATCATGCCAATGACATCATTCACGGAAAAGTTCCTGCTGCAGTCCAGTGGTTGCCTCCCCACTGAGGAGGAGGCTGTGTGCTTACGTGGTTAAAGTTCATGTTTGGCAGAGATTGAAATAATTTGAGCTCCTAAATGATGCAGCAGAGCAGCACGGCATGGCATGGCACAGCACAGCATAGAATAGAATAGAACTATTTCAGTGATCATCTGGTCCAACTCTCTGACCACTTCAGGGCAAACCAAAAGTTAAAGCATGCCATTAAGGATATTGCCCTCTCTTGGAAGTTGGTTCCAGTGTTTAACCACCCTCTCAGTGAAGAAATGGTTTCTGATGCCCAGTCTAAATATCCCCTGGCTCAGCTTTGAACCATTGCCATACATCCTATCACGGCATCCCAGAGCGAAGAGCTCAGCAGCCTCTCTCTCCTCCTCAGGAAGCTGTAGAGAGCAATGAGGTCACCCCTCAGCTTCCCTTTCTCCAAACTGGAAAAGCCCAAAGTCCTCAGCTGCTCCTCATAGGATGCTCAGTCCTCTTACACCTTTAGCTCTGCTAAGCTGTCTCTGTGATTTGCTGTCAGAGGCAGGGACAGCTCTGGAAGATGTGGCAGGCAGTACATGGTGAAGCCACCAAGGCCACAAGCACATGTGCAGAACAGACCCTGCTTCAGTTTAGAGCATCTGTGAGCCAGCAGAGCCCTTTGGCAGTGGCAGGGAGTCCCACCAGGTTTCAGGTGTGGGGTTTCATGACTACATTGGTGTGGGGAGTACTGAGGATCCTCTTCACCGTTTGCTTCCCCTCTGAAGTTAAACTGAGGCAGAAGAAACCTTGGAAGTGGGGGGCTGAGGTGAGAGGGAAATAATTGCTGGAGGGTAAGAGATGCAATGAGATGAAAGAAAAGTTGAGTCAATGACAGGGAAAAAGGCTGACACAGGTTAAGTTTCACAGCATGCCTGAAATGATATAACATCTTGCTGCAGATAAATGGCAGGGTTGTGCTTTTCCTATCCTATTAGTTGTGGTTGGGTTTTTTGGTTTGTTTTTATTTTTTTTGATCCTGAGTTAGTTGTCTTTTCTACTGAGGGAGGGAAAAAAGCAGTGCAGAGTTCTCTTAGACAGCAGGCAGGCAGATGCAGGGACTATCCCATATTCCTATGGCAACAGAGAACAGTTGAATCAGCTTAGGTGTCTTGTGAAATGTTGCCATGAAAAGGAACATAAACATGAGAAAAACAAAATAAAAAAATAAAAATTAAGAATTAATGAAGACTAAATGTTTGTGTATGTGCCAGTATTTTTTTATTGATGGAGAAATGAGGACCCAGAAACCAAACCTAATATTCCTGGATTTCAAAGAGTAGTTTAGTATTCATTGCTGGAAGAAAGGTAGAAAACAGGGGAGGGAAAGAGACAGTGCATCAGTCAGAATTTTCTTTTATGTGCATTAATGCATTTTATAGATCTAAAGATGAGCAGAAGGACCATTATGAATTACTGCATAATGCATGCTCAGTACCCAATTATGCTGGCATGGGCAGGGGTTCAGGAAAGTTAGTCTAAAAATTCCATCTTGGAACTCTGAAGCACCTTTATAACGACACTTTTAAAGGCAAAATTAAAAATAAAAATAAAAAAAATAAAGAACTGAATCACATTTAATTCCCAGTTTTAAATAGAGAACTATTATTGGCTTGTACTAGACACAGAGAGTCTTGTTTAAATGTTAGTCATAATACTGCTTAAAATGATCTAAATGTCTATTGAAGCCACTCGTGGAACCTCCTGCTGTAATTAGTGTTAGACAAAGACAATACTTATTTTACTTTAAAACAAGGCTTTTGAGACTCATTAAAAACTAGTGCCATATGTTTATAAATGTAACATGTACCCAATAAACACAGGAAATACAGTGGTGCAGTCAGCTCATATCCTGTAACAATCTTCTCTTGCTGCTGTAAGAAGAGTGCACATGCTGTTGCAGAATAAAACCCTGCAAAATGTTATAGCTCTTGGACACCTTTAATTGTAGAATGTCACCTTATCACATGTAGGGGTAGGTTTACACTGAAAGTCTGGACACGAGTAATTTCTCAGGCAGCCATCCAGCACGTGCAAGTCTGTTACACGTGGTTTACCATTCTGGGATCAGAGTCATTCCAGTCCACAGGCAAAGTCTCTTAGCATGAGATCCATCTTTTAGTTGAGCCCACCTGTGAGGCCAGAGAGTGCTCTCTCTCCTGGTGCTGCAGTTCAGAGCCACATAGAATCATAGAATCATAGAATCATAGAATTGACTGGGTTGGAAGGGACCTCAGAGATCATTGAGTCCAACCCTTGAACCACCGTTGCGGTTGCTAGACCATGGCACTGAGTGCCACATCCAGTCTCTTTTTAAATATCTCCAGGGATGGAGAATCCACCACTTCAGTGGGCAGCCCATTCCAATGCTTGATCACTCTCTCCATAAAGAAATTCTTTCTAATATCTAACCTAAACTTCCCCTGACACAACTTAAGACCATGCCCTCTTGTCTTGTTGAAAATCATCTGGCAAAAGAGACCAACCCCCATCTGGCTACACCCTCCTTTCAGGTAGTTGTAGAGATCTCACTTCTCAGGCTGTTAGTTCAGCAAATCTATGTAGGGCTGTTTTCTTTCTTCATTCTTCAGTCAGCTTGACAGCACCCCCAAAACAGCCATTAGTTAATGGAACAGACTTACCAAAATATGTGCACTCTGATACTAATGTCCATTTCAAACACTAAGGCAGAGAGGGACTCCATGAGGAGCAGCATCCTAGCTGTCCTCCTGTTATTAACAAGGCAAGAGAAAATTAAGCTATTCAGTCACAGGGACTAAAAAAGAGCACATTATAGGGAAACTTTGGTGAATCTGCAACTAAAAGGTTCCAGTTACCAACAGAATTACAGTTTTGTTCACTACACTGTTCAGCCAAACTTAATTACTTAGTATTGAAAGTCTGGTCATTCTGGCTTCAGATGCACAAGTAAACAAAACTCACTGGGTAACAGTCATTTATAGCTGTATTCAAATTATAAATAAACATAGCTATTTCTAGTTCTCCCTATTGTTATTTGGACTACAATTGACTTAAAATCTTCACAGGCTTGTTAGCTTGTGTAGGGTGTTACCAGTGCCAGCTATAACCCAGCAGCCATGTATGGCAAGTTTTGGGCATGAGCAAAGGAACTCTGATCTGTCAGCACCTATCCATGCTTTTAAAAAAATGGCAGTTAGCTTTTTTAAGAGAGTTCAATGTGGAAAGGAAATTAAAGTCCCAGTTGCTTTTGAATTTGAACTGTGAAGGCAGTGGGATCCACTGGAAAAATTCACTTGGAATCTTCCATCTGATTCAGTGATGTTGATAACGAACTCAGACAGATACTGTGCAGACAAGCTGGGAAAAACTGTTTCCTCTCATTCTCCCATACTTGCTCTGACATTCAGCACTTTTATCAGCCTCCTTCTAGGCTACACTTTTTTTTCCCAAGTCTAATACAAATCTATGACTTGGATATCCGAAGGATTTTATCCAGCCTCATTTGTTTGTTTTCTGTCCCTAAGGTTGTTCCCTTCACTTGCACCTGCTGGATGCAGAGGGTGGCTGGGGGTATCATGATTTCAGGCTTTCTGATGCAAAATATAGAGCCAGCAATGTCTGCAGGTCTCAGTGGCATGGTCTGCAGGGGCATGTCTTAGGGTGGAGGTCCTAACTCTCATCATTGGTAAAAAAATAAATGACATGTTGTTAGTGGTTTCTGTTTTTCTATAAATCACATCCACAGTTTGTTCTTCTCTTTGCCAAAGAACTTTACAGCTGAACCAGTTCTTCATCTGTGTGGATTTTTTTATTTTCCCCTGAATCATGTTAGAAATTCCAAGTCACAGAACAAAGAAAGAAAGTTTGTTTTTTCAAGGAAAAAAAAAGAGTTGGTGAAAACAGCCCTGACAGCTATACTCTGCGGCTCAGTAAATTAAGACTTTTTATTTGCTCCTTTCAGGGATGTATTTAGTCTAGATGCTCATGATTTATATAGCTTTTTTGGCTCAGTTGTATTTTTTTTTTTTATATGCAGATTTACAGTGATTTCATTCAAGCTTATGTTTGCCTAGTGTGTTGAGTACAATGTGAGTGAATTTAGGCCCTTAAAATATTTGCCTTCTTAGTTTGCTATTTAAGGGACTGATTAATTTTTAAAGAAATTTGCTTGTCCTGTTTTACACTTGGAAGCAGCAGGGGTTCGGAAGGGGGAATCTTTCTTAGGGGAAACCGTCTTCATTTCTCTCTCTCACAGAAGTGGCAGTGCACTGAGGATGCTTCTGGCAAACTTCGAATTCACAAGTGTAAGGTCTCTAGTGACATACTTGCCATCAGGAAAAGGACACGCAGCATCCACTCCCGGGGATACAGCAGCAAAGACAAAGACTGCAGCTGTGGGGACCCTGATTACCGAAACAGCAGGACCCAAAGAAAAAATCAAAGACAGTTCTTGAGAAACCCTAACTCGCAAAGTAAGTCTTGGCTGATCTCTTGGGCTCTGAAGCAAGGAGCAGGGGGAAATAGGTAGCAGAGTGGTGGCTTTGCCACCATCGTCCTGCTTTCACCTCCGTGTCTAATTAATACATCCATAATTGGCGGTCGGGTCCTACGTAATTGCCTCTGTAATACCGATAATGACAGTATTTCTCTTGTGGATCACAGTGGTCACCAGCCCTCAGGCTGGCGGGGGGGGTGGTGGTGGCAGTGGTGGTGGCGAGGGTGGCGGGGTGGTTGGTGGCGGTGATGATGCTCTGATGCCACCTATCGCGCTGTTTATGCGTGACAACGCGGGGACAGCTGCAGGGCAATGGGAACCGTTCTTTTTTGCGAAAATGGCCAGAGCAAAGGTTTGCTTGCACCGTGACTGCTGAGTTCTCACACGGTTCGGTGCTGGCCCGAAGATCTGTTTTCCATGAGGCCCCACGGTACTGTGCCGGCTCTCGGACTGAAGTTCTGCCCGGCAGGATCATCCCGGGCTCCCCGAAGGGACACGCGTGGGATTGCAGTGTCCTCTAGTGGAGCGTGGGCTGAAGCGAATGGCACAGCAGCACTTGGATTTGTTTCTGCCAATGATTTCTACAAAAGAAGCCTATATAAAGAAGCCATTACATTAAATGGAACAGGGATCAATCTGCCTAGCTATGAAAGTGAAGTTCTGTAGCTATAAGAATACAAGTGGACCTGAATTTCAAACTTTGTTCAAGCCCAGGCTGTTTTCTCCCAGTCTATCTAGAATACAAGACTGAGGAATGAAATGAGAAAGGGTCTTTAGAACAGGAAGATAGGGAAGAATGCAAAATTTAGAAGATTCTGCACGCATATGAAATAGGAATATATTGTCAGCATACATTAAAGTATTTCCTGATTTAAAGCCTCCATCATTCTGGATGTCAAAAAGAATTCCTGGTATTCTCTGTACATTCACACACAATACTGTCTGTCTTGAGCTGTCTCATTCAGACTAAATACTGCCTTCCTATCATTTCTTCCACTTATTTAGTGTCATGGAAGGAACTTTGCAGCATGTACAGGCAGACCCCTGCTGGAAGTCTGCATGTCACAGACTGCCAGTTTGATTCTCAAACTGAGGAATGTTCCCATAAGTGATATTTTCATGGGGAGATACCTCTTGTGTACTGTGGAAAGAGGAGTTGCCAGCATACCAGCAAAGGGTGAATAGGGAATGCAAGAGGGGAAGGAGTGACATGGGGATAAAAAGAGGCAAAACTTCTGAAAGAAGCATCAGCAAAAATCCTTTTGTTACAGCTTTCTTCTTTACAAAATTCTTATTCCCTCCTCCAACTCCTCCAAATCCACCCTGATGCTCATCTGACTGGAGTAGAGAAAGATTCATTGGGATGAATCATTGTTAAGGGAATGACTAGCTCAGGCCTCAGTTTTTAGATGACACTTGGATAAGATGCCTATATCTTCCAAACCCTTTCGGTGACTTAATTAGTAAGTAATATCATCAGAGAATGTTATAATGGCAGAAATAATCCCATATGACCCTATGATTCTTTCTACATTATTTTATTAATGGATAATATAGCTATAAATCAGAAAGATGCTTTAAAACTTCCTTCTCTTCAGGAAGATTAATGTCTTCATTGACTTGACTCCAAGCCTTTTTTCACCTGCCAGCAGGCAACCACTGAAACAGTTTAGAAGCACCAGGTGGTTCAAATGAATCACTGAGTGAGGCTCACTATCTGCATTTCTGAAAGATTCTTACAGGAAAGGTTTGGTGTGAGTCTCTCAAAGACATGAACATAAAAACTGCAGTAGAACAGACACCACCTGCCAAAGGCAGTATTTTTTTATAACTCCCATTTTATTCTGCTGCATCAGTTGTTATTATCTGCCAGGTGACAAACATGTGCTCAGCACAGATGTAACAAATGGAAATGTCCTGCAACTGATTTTTACAAGATGAAATATGTATTCCTGTGGTTCTGTGTGGCTTTGCATTGGTATGCTATTGACTGTGGGGTTTATCAGCTTGGTTTGGGACAAGTGCATTCAGCAAAGAAGTAAGAGTGTAATGGCTTCCAGGATGAGCTCAGTTCTCACATATAACACTTAAAACACCTCATAGAGTTAGTTGTTTTAGATAATCTGACTCATATACACTGTTGTACTTGCAAAACTCCAAGACAGCAACTGAAAGAGCTGTAGCCCTGCTGAGCTCAGAGCTTTCAATGGGTAAAATTGACCCAGTAAATCTCACTGTAGCTCTACAATGCAGCACATTTTTGGTGGTCTATGATTTACACACATAAATATGGATGATGTGTGTGTTGAAGTACATATATACATATAGACTGATACTTGAATGACTCTTCTAGTACCAACCTTTAAAAAGAAAAATGTATTATCCTTTTTAAAAGTCATTTTTATTCTAAATCACAAGTCAAACTCATGTCACATGCCAATTTACACGTAGTGACCTTGTTTCACAGTACTGAATGGTTTAATCTTCTGAAGCAGTTCCTAATCCTGTGGTGTCTGGTATTTTGAGTGCCTCTTTCTAGATATCTGATTTCTGAGATACTGATTTTGTCTGAATATAGATCCTAACTGTGGCATAAGGTCAGACTAGCATGAAATGCAAGCCTTGAAGCAATCAAAATTTCATGCTACTCCTGGAAAGTGTGAGTCCAAATATATCACATAATCATTAAATAAGTATCTGTAAAGCCACAGGAAAAAAAATATAAGCTGTTTTTACTGAACAGCATTATTTCTCTTTAGGGTGTGCTTTGTGTTCATGGCATAGGTCATGTAGGTATCTATATGCTTCTGGGAATGTTTCTTTCTTCTGCTTCAGAATACAAACCCCGATTTGTTCATACTCGCCAAACCCGGTCCTTGTCTGTGGAATTTGAAGGTGAAATATATGACATAAATCTGGAAGAGGAAGAATTGCAAGTGTTAAAGACCAAAAGTATCTCCAAGCGTCACAACGCTGAAGAAGAGGAAGAAGCACAGGAAACTGGTGGTGAAATAATGATTGCTGATGGCACTGATGCTATAGGTCAACCCAGCTCTGTCAGAGTGACACATAAGTATGATTGCTTTTTCTGGGGTTTTATTGTGGGTTTTTTTCCTTAAAATTAAATCTTCTTAATTTTATAATTGTATTCTCTTTCCATCTTTTATGATTTTATCATTAAAATTATCATTACAATACTTAAGAACTATCATCGTAGATGTTAGAGAAACCTCTGTTTTATTTGTTAGTAGGTGGAATAATTATTAAGTGAATTTTCAAGGGGGCATCTAGTTTTGTTTTGTTTCTGAGGAGGAGTAGACACCTTCAGAGGGAAATTTATCCTCTGTATTGAAACATGCATCCTGTGATGGATTAATCACCCTGTGAAAATGACATTCCTGCTTTTCATTATAAAGTCTAGGCTACCAGCTTAGCATAGATGCCTAAATCTGAGATGACTAAAGTCCTACTCTAAATGCAGACAGCTTAGGTCAGTTAAATCATCTTTCTTAAGACATATCAGACCTGTTCATCCCTGAAGAGACCCACAATAATTTTTTCCATCCTGGAAGATGCTTAGACTTCAATTTTTAGCCCCACACTAAATCTGAATGAGAAGGCAAAAATCTCAAAATATTTTTTAGTTTCAAAAAGCTATTATGATTGATCTGAAAAGCCAAGCAGATGTAGGCAACAAAAATCTTCTCTTTTATAACTTTTCTGCTTTAAAAAATATTAGTAACTTTCTCTCTCTCTCTGTGTTTTGGTTTTTTTATTTATTTTTTTTTTAATACCAAGGAAAACTTAGAAGTTAATTTTGATTAAGTACAAATGATCCTTTTTATATTGAGAATTTCTAACTATTGCATTAATATAGCCTTCTGGATAAGTTATTATTTCTCTGTTCAGAGTTTGACTTCTCCTGAACACAATATTGCTTTGAGAATTCTTTGAATGAAGAAAATTACATAATGGGATAAGATGGGAAGGGATAAGCATCTAAGTCTTCTTTTCTTCTGTTTTTCCCAAAAATGAAAAGAAGGTTCATTGTGAAGCAGGACCCAAGAAAGGTTGTGCCTAGAGAATAGAAGTATTTCTATAATTAAGGAATTTCTGTTTGTCAGCATGGATACTTAGAAAGCTCAGCCCTGTAGTCTACTGGGTTTTCTGTATCAGTCCACCTCCTTGGACTTCCATGTGTTTCTTTCTCTTGGTAGAGCTTTTTTTCAAACACTTGTATAAATATTTTTGTAATTGCATCTCTTTGGGTGTTCTGTTGAGTATTTTTTTACCACTGGAACTTTTTGCTCTAGTAATTTGAACATTATTGATCTCTATTGATTATATTATGTTGATCAACAACTGTAGTGGGTAATTTGCATACTTGGAAGATGAGGTTCATTCATATGTCAAGATGAATATATTTGTCTGCACCTGGTGGTTAAATAAGCAATAACATGTTTGGTTTACAAGCAGCTTTACATTCTTTTTATTACAGTTTGGATTTAATTTCTGATTGGACTAAGAATCTCCAAGATGTCATTGTCATTCCATTTTTGCCTAGCAGGCACAGAGAATCTGTCATGGATAAAGATATATTTTTCTTCATTTTGCAGAAAAAAACAGATGGAAGCAATTATTAATATTAAGTCAACATGAGAAGACTGTATATCTTTACTTATTTCTTAACAGAGTATACCAAATAATTGATTAGAAATGTTGGAAGACAGAGAAGAAATAGGTAGGCAATTGGGAAACTGCTGACTTTCCTTTCCTATTTGTTAAATCCGTGTCTGCAGATGTTTTATTCTTCCAAATGACACTATTCACTGTGAGAGAGAGCTGTATCAATCCACCAGAGCCTGGAAGGACCACAAGGCTTACATTGATAAGGAGGTAAGAGGTATTTTAAAATCTGAGTGAAGTCTTGACACTGCTACCTTTTCAAAGAATAATTCTGACTTGGAAGTATTCTCTGCAGATTGAAGCTCTACAAGACAAAATCAAGAATTTGAGGGAAGTTAGAGGACACCTGAAAAGAAGAAAACCAGATGAATGTGATTGTAGTAAACAGAGGTAAGAGAGATGGCACGAAAAGCTTCACTGATTGTTAAAGTTTACACATTTTCAAGGATTTTTGAGATGGAAAATAGAGAACATAAGGTGTATTGATATCTATAATCACTGTAGGTACTCATTTTAGTTATAACACTTTTAAAAGCAGAAGCAGCTGGAAATCAAAAGACAAAAAATGTTAAAATTTCAATATTAAAGAAGTTTGTAGTCTACTAATATATTTGAACGCAGCTGTAGTTTTGCTATAATCTAGCACTGTCACACAGATATAACTTCTTTAAATGCAGTGAAACTTGGAAGTCATACTGTTTAGTTAAGAAAATGTAGAAGATGGTATGTTTCTATTTCATTTTTGTGTTTGTTTATTTTGTTTATTTTTGTTTATTTTGTTTTTGTGTTTGTGGTTTCACGAGTCGGTAATTCCTAATAATTTCCCCTGTAGCTATTACAACAAAGAGAAAGGAGTAAAGGCCCAAGAAAAACTCAAGAGCCATCTTCATCCCTTCAAGTAAGATTGTTACTGTCTTCTTACTCTCTCAGCTGGCTTTTTGGTGACTGGAGAAATATAATTTGGGGGGGTTTCCAATGGGGAGGGGAAGGGAGAAGGCAAGGGAAAGAAAAGGTCACACAAAACAAGCTCTCACAAGAAACCTTCAGTAGTTTTGGACAGACTTCTATAAGTTTATGATTAATATTTTTTAAACCTATTGATAGAAAAATGGATGAAATTCATCACTGAGTGACCTCAAGATTATCTGGAAGATCAGGTTAAATCTCAATGCAATGATGCATTGTTTCTCATGCTTACTGAAGCAAACACCACCAAAGCACCTGGGGTGGAAGCCGAGCCAGAAGAAGGGCATATTCCCATCCACTCACCTTCTTAAAAGCCAGAAAAGTGCTGTTGTTAACCAGATAGAGACTTTTGTCCATCAACTGTCCCAAACTTTCCCAACAGAGAAGCAGCACAGGAAGTGGATGGCAAACTGCAGCTGTTCAAAGAGAATCGGAGAAGGAAGAAGGAAAGGAAGGGGAAAAGGCGCCAGAAGAAAGGAGATGAGTGCAGCCTTCCTGGACTGACATGTTTTACCCACGACAACAACCACTGGCAAACAGCACCATTCTGGAACTGTAAGTCTTATGAGATGATGCAGGTTTATCCTCTGCTGTTGTACACAATTTCCACCTCATGCAATCGGAGTATTACTTTTAAGAACTGACGCTCAGTAATGCTGCTGTATGAAGGAAGAATGTCAATTATGTGTGCTTGCAATTACTGCATTGCTTATCTGTATGAAATAACCACAAGAGACTCAGTGCTAAACACTGAGGAGAGTTGACCTCTAACACACAGGCTTTCATAACCAGCCACTGAGATTTGGACCATCTCTTGAGGCCAAATGACCAAATATTTCATAGAAATTTTAATTGGGTTTCTGGTTATTAATAAAATATATTTTTCCAATTGTTGTAAATCCTTTTTTGGACTTGACTCTTAATTTTGTCACAAATTCAATCTCATAAAAGATTGACTTCCATTTTACCATTTGTCACGGTTTAACACTGGCCTGGCAATTAAACGGAATGACAGATGCTGTCTATTAATCTCTCTCTCCTTCCTGGTAAAGAAAGAAGAGAGAATAAGGGAGAGAGACTTACGGGCTGGAAACTAAAGCTTTAATGAAACAGTAATAATAAATAGGAAAAATTACTAAATATATACAAATACACAGGAAAATTGATACCATGTTCCTTCCCCTCTTTTCCCCCAATAACTCTCATGTCACCACTGAGGCTGCAGGGCAGCCCTGGTAAAGTCCAGGCTGGACTCCTGGAGTCAGCAGCAGTCAGGAACTGGAGGCAGGAACACACAGATATGGGCTGGCACGGATCAGGACCACTGGCAGAGGAATGGATGGAATCCTTCCAGGATGCCGAAGAAAACAGGGAAAGAGTGAAGGAAGGGAAGCAGGAAAGGCAGGAAGGGCAGGAAGCTGGAAGCTGGAAGCTCTTGTGATCCCTCAAATTTCTACTGAGTATGATGTGTATGGGGTGGAATACTCTGTTTGGTCAATTCTGGCATCTATCTTGTCTGTTCCTCCCCAAAAGAGGGCTGCAGGTGGGACCTCTTTATTCCTTCTGGAGGGTAAAATGTTCCTCAGAGCTGAGCAGTGTCCTTGGCTCTGCACACCAGTCTCTAGCAGTAACTGTAAATATTGTTATCAGTCCTAGAAGCAGACACTGAGAAACTTGCTGTTAATTTCAGCAAGTGCAACTACTTACAAGAGACTTGGCTAAAAGCAAAAGTACAAGACAGAAAATCAGCTTTAGCTGGCCCAAACCAGGACACCATTCTAGTTTCAAACAACTTACCGTGCTATGAAGAAAGTGCAGATATTATCCTTTTCAAATTTTTCCCATTATTCCCATTTTTTATATTCTAAAAGCATTTCAAAATCACCACTGTGGGGCACTCACTTGATCTTCAGATCAAGAACTGTATCTTGACTAACCTGTATAAGAACAAAATATTATAGCTAGAAAATATTTCCTTTAAGCTTCCTGTTGAGGCTTGCTTCAACACTTCGTGGTATTCAGCATTAACAAGCAACACTTTTCTCACCTATGGTGGTGGAAGCAGAAAAGTGTTTGAAAACTGTACTTTCAAAAACTTCCAAGTATTATTAAGTTACAACGTATTTGACTCCTAGGAGAAAATTTGCTAAGAGCAATTTTTCACTTGGAGAAAGATGTTGTCTTCTAGTGG
Source organism: Calypte anna (assembly GCF_003957555.1). Lineage (NCBI taxonomy): Eukaryota > Metazoa > Chordata > Aves > Apodiformes > Trochilidae > Calypte > Calypte anna. The sequence goes on from NC_044245.1 coordinate 117,985,198, forward strand.
TAATGTAGAACGTTTGCTAATACACTTCTTAAAATGTAAGGTGTTCCTAATGTAAGATGCTCCTAAAGCAGTTTATGTGCATGATTTCTGTTTTAAGGACAACAATTAAATTACTTTTTAACTGTGGAGTAACAGAGAGCTATGAGAAGTGTTCTGAGCATTCTGGCAATGTTCCAGTGACAGGCATGGAGGCATGGGGTAAAAAAACGTCCCTTTGCCAGTTTGTAACTTTCAGAAGAATTAATGTAAAGATTCACATTATACACATAGTAAGGTTCAATGTTCTATATATTTTAATGAAGTTTGTTCAAAGCACTGATAGCATTACAGCTAGTCACAGTACTGATAACAAATCTAAAGAAATCTAAATAAAAATCTAAGGGATTATTAATATTTTATTATTTGAATTAAAGTGACATTTTTCTACAGCAAAACTTCATTGGCAGTTTGTTTGGAAATTGAGAGATACCCTTCCTACAGCCTCTTCTGCTGGCAGAACCAGGATATAAACAAGATATACCCAGGTCATCCTATAGCTGCTCCCATCACTGTGACATCTGTGATCCAGGTGTCTTCAGTCTGGAGTGAAATCCCAGTCTAGGTTTGCCCAGGCTGAAAAGTGAAAACAAAGTTTATGCTGCCTGGGATTGTCCTACAAAGGCTTTGCTGAATGATTCAATTTCCCTCTTATTGTGTATATAATAAACAAAACAAGGGATTGCAGTTCAGAATAATAGTTAAGCAGAAAAGTCAAGCCAGTAAGGGAGAGCTGCTTAAAATGAGGCATAAGTTTATTCATTGGTCTTCCTCCCCACCATCTTTCTTCCATCTTTCCTGCAATCAAAGTGCCAGGCAAGCTCCCTTGCTTGCAAACCCATCTGCCTGCTGCCTGACCTCTGTCACTGCCTCATTCCCCACACTGCTTTGCACTTATTTGAGTTGTCATTTCCATCTCATTTCTATATCAACCAAGAATTTGACCTTCCTCTGTAATGTTTACAGTTCTGTGACATTCTGTTGTATTTGCGTTACAGAGGCTCTATTTGGTTAAGGCTACTTACTGGTGGGGAAAATAGTATCTTTGTACATAGTAAGGCATTCCAATGAATTCTGCATACAAATCTTAAGGATTGAGTTTTGTGTTGGGTTTTTTTTCTGTAAAGTCTCAATTCTGCTCAATCCCAGTAAACTGCATACAATTCAGAAGAGAATATGGCTCATTGACAAAAAGGTTTCACTATCTTCTGCTTTCATTAACTATATGTTTGTGAAAATTGCCTTGGCAACGTTTGGTTTAGATGACACTAACGTTATTCAAATAGAAAATTTTTTTTAACTGATCTAGAATTGAAGCACATGACAAACTACAAAAGTTTCACTAGCACAAGAAACAACATCATTATTTTTTCACTAATAAAAACTAATAACTTCTCTCTTTAATTACAGTGGGCTCTTTCTGTGCTTGCACAAGCTCGAATAACAACACTTATTGGTGTCTGAGAACTGTCAATGACACCCACAACTTTCTCTTTTGTGAGTTTGCAACTGGCTTCTTGGAATATTTTGATATGAACACTGATCCCTATCAGGTAAGCCCTTTTCCCTGTTACAATATGTCATTCACCAGACTCCTCTGGGGTGGGTTTTTTTTATTTCTGTTGTCAAATAATTTTTTCCCCTCCATTTTTCTATTTTTCAGCTGACAAATACAGTTCACACAGTGGAAAGAGGCATTTTGAATCAATTACACATACAGCTAATGGAACTGCGAAGTTGTCAAGGTTATAAACAGTGCAATCCAAGGCCAAAAGGACTTGAAACAGGTATAGGAAAATTAGAAGTGTTTATTTCCATTTAATTTCTTTTTATTTATCTGCCTGAGTACTAATTGTATCCAGGAAGTGTCACTCTCCAAACTGTTGCTCTAAATAGTTTGGAATGATCTGCATACAGCATCCTGCACGACTGCATGACCAGGAAGCATCCTTGCAAGTCTGCAGAGGTTATTCTAGACAGGTATTGATGGCAAATACCATTTGACAGAAAAGCTGCAGGAAGGTTATCATGTTATCTTAGCAAACCAGAAACAAGCCCATGCAGATCTTCCAAGTCATAAGCCCTTTCTCATTGTAGGGTTTATTTGGGTAGGGTTTGCCTCTTGCTAGCAGATGAGGTATTAAGTCCTGTGTTTATTCCAATTGCTGCCTGCCTATACGAACAACTTCCAGGCTCTACACCACACCTGAGACTTAATATTGCAAACTTCTGATCAGTCTCTGCCATTTTTGAGGAAAAGAAATATTTCTTTACAAAAGTGTCTGAGTACAGAAATAGCTGGTATTTGTACCTCATAACTCTGGAATTCAATGCATTTCAATTGGATTGATTGAATACTTTGATTTTTTTACAGGACTTCTACATGATTTGTGGTGTTGCATCTCTGTATCTCTTCAGCTACAAATGTTTCTCTTTTTTTACAATATCTAATTGTTTTGGGGTTTTATTATTTTTGGAAAATGGTGTATTTTCAATTCCTTTATATAAAATTTCCAGGAAACCTTTGTTGGACTGCAGCTCTGCCTTTATTTAACACAGTACATTTCTTTTTAGGAATTAGATGCTGTGCATGGAAAACTACATTGTGAATGGTTTTACAAGTTCTAAACACTAACAAAAGTTACTCTTGTATTTTCCTATATCAGGAAATAAAGATGGAGGAAGCTATGATCCACACAGGTATCCACACTTTTTTATTCTCCTCAGCAGCTTCTTTCCAAATAATTGCATGACTCCAGTCCATTTCAACTAATGTCTGTATCCTGCCATGTTGCACACAGCATAGCTTTTGGTGCATGCATTTTCTAACTGCTCTACACTGAACTTGGCCATTGTTTTTTAGATGTACCATTCTGCATTTAACGTAGCTCATTGTCATAGCAAGACTTCATACAGCTCATATCTCATGCCTGTATTTTGTAGATGTTATCCAGGGGAAATGACACGAAAAGAATCACCTCTTCTGGGTTGTTTTCCTATTACTGGGTTGGGGTTTTTTTCTGGTCTTAATTAGGAAGTTTGTACGGTTGCTTTTTAAACATCAATCAAATATGCTTGAAAACCTGTATGTACCCAAAGAGCTGAACCAAAACTGTGGAAGTAAAAATCTTCTCACTGGCAATACGAAACACTGACAGACACTGCTTTAAGCAGAAGCTGTGCTTAACATGAGCAGCATGTGCTCAGAAGCCAGCTGGAGATATTGGAATATAAGCGTGGCAAGAAGATGGGGCTCCTTTGGGCTGGGAGGAGAATACTTTCAGACCAGATCCCACAAGCATGAAATGAAATTTCTTTAAAAGGCTGTAATATATGAATATGAATATATGAAGGTATCAGATGTGGGGGTTTTTTTATACCTAACGCTTGAACCTGAGGAATACATGAAAGTCTGCTGTTTGCAGCAGTATTCATTTGCAAGTACACTTACTGTACCCACATGTTTATCATACATGCCCAGTTTCTCCTGGTAGAGGAACCAGTCAAACATAAAGCAAAAGCTTGAAGAGACTGAAAAATCTCAGGCCTTGACAGTACCACACTTGCTGTTTGTTGAACAATACTTGTACTCACAGTGAGAAACTGATTAAAGTCTCTCAAGTGTCATATTTAAACTTGATAATTTTCACAGTATATCATTTTAATACATTTTCAGCTCCATGTGCTACTCCAATAGGAGTGGTTCCTGATACACATTCTTTACCCGAGAAGTAAACTGGCTCCAAGGAGTATACAGGTCTACCTAAAACTTTTTTTCACAAGATCTTCTGAAAAGAACCTTGTAATTAGCTCCCAGGAGCCAGGGAACAATTAAGATTATGTATTTCAATGTTTTATAGATCTGCAATTTAAGCAGCTAATTTTTCCTTGCAGCCAATTTTGTATTTTCTCACTTAAACAGCTTTGGTACCTAGGAAAATGATAAGCTCTCATTTGGTTAAACCCCAGCTGTTTGCATTGCTTGTTACAGCCTGATGGGAACTGGTTACTAGAATGATAGAAAGTAATCCCTGTAATTATGTTTCTAAGTCTTTCATTAGAAGATGTCCCTGTAAGCATCCCTCATTTTAACTACAGATCTAACAGAAATGGCATTTTTGAATTATAGGATTGCACAAAATAATAGAGCACACAGGATTAATCTCTAAATTGTACCTTGCTACAGTGTTTAGTAATGAAAACATTCTTAACTTCTGATACCAAGTCAATAAACATTATGCTACTGGGATAAATAGCTGGTATAGTATAGCACAAGTGATATTGCTTCGTCTTATTAGGTTTTTTTAACCAGGTTTTTTAACATACACAGAAGCCTGGGTCCAGCATCATAGTTCAAGCACCATCTTGCTGGAAATCGGTTTTATTTTCTAAAAATAAAATAAAATAATAAAACCATAAACAAAACCCGTTTATCAGGAATCATTAAAACAATCTCTTAGAAAATCCATTTCTTGATGCCTGCAGCAAAAGGCAGGAAGGAGAAAGGAAAAGCCCTGTGCTGCTAAGTCATCTGAACTAGCCCTTAGGATTCCTTCAGATCTTGTGGTTTCTCCACTTAGAGCTGTTTGCAGTTCCAAACGCCCCATGTCAACACAGCACTACCTGTGTTCCAAATACCATCCTGGTACGACAGCCTGTATGGAAACAGCAGGTATAGGGCTGCCTGCTTAACACTGTAGTGAAATGAGGCAACCAGGTGCCACTAATTGCCAGGTAGTGGGCATGAGCTTGTGTCAAGCCCACCTGTGCCTGATTAGGGCAGGCCCCCACTGCGCATGAGCCCTTTTATTGGCCCCCTAATCCTGCTCATGCGCAGTTAGGGCCTGCCCTAATCAGGCACAGGTGGGCTTAACACAAGCTCATGCCCACTACCTGGCAATTAGTGGCACCTGGTTGCCTCATTTCACTACATAACACATAGGGAGAGACCTTCAGCAGGGAGGAACTTCTGTCACCTGTGTCCTTTGTTGGACAGAACATGACTGCAGATGTGGTTAGAAACAGGATGTGGGAACTGCACACTCCTCTCTCCAGCTTGTCTGAGGTTTTTCAAAGCCACCACAAAAATGATGGTACTGGCTTGTCCTTTGACTCAGCAGAGGTATATCCAAATATCTTGCTAGTTTGGAGACAACGTGGCCAGATGGTGTCATGGGACTCTAGGATATAATAGCTAGGCAGTGAAGGTTGGCTAATTCTTATTTTTAAAAAAATCTGAAGAAGTTTTGCAGTGAACAGTTAGCAACCATTTTTTTCTCTTTCGGGTCTATGAAACAGCTGAGAAATTCCAACATACTGATCAAGGAAACCACTGCCGTGCTGTTACTCAGATGCAGCTTATCTCCACTTTCCCATTTCATTCCTATTTGTAATGAAATTTCTTACAGGGGAAAACCTTTCCTTCCCTCTCTCCTTTTCCCTTATATATTTCAATTTCAGTGGGAAACCTTTAATGCTTAGTGCTAAGCATAAAATGCTAAGTTGATGTAGTGGAATTAACCTGTGAGGTGACTTGATCAGTCAGCCAATATGCAGTCAGCTCTAGGACCTTAAGACTTTGTTTTTGTATTTGTTTAACATATATGAATACAAGTTACCTCTATTCCATGTGTTTAAAGAAGGTATTTCCTTCTGCTTGACATGAAGATCCCAAACAGTTCCCATTGCCTTCCCAGGTGTGAAATTTCTGTTGACGCAGAAACAGCACCACATTTAGAGGGGAAAAAATAGACCCAGCATGAAGGACCCGGTAGCTTTGACTCAACCTATTTTATAAAAATACAGCAAATAGATGATCTTGCTTTTGTGCAGCACAGCCCCATCACCCTGCTGCTGAGAAACCCTGCTCCTCTTTCCTGCTTCCCAGATATCCCTGCTGCCCGCCCTGGCACCCCACTTGCTCAGCTCATTGCCTGGGACAATAAGCAGAGGTTCCTCTGGGCCCGAAGGCAGCTTTCTCACCCCTGCTTTGTCCCCAGTTGCCCTGGTTGATCCCTAGAGGTGACATTGGTTGAATGGCAACACTTCTGTTTCAGTTTCTGCCATCAGGTATCAAACCTTTGGCTGCTGACTATTCCTACAGCAGTTTGTTTTCCTGTGCAGGCTCTGATTTGGTGAAGGAAAAAAAAAAGAAACTATCCATTGTCCCATTTGCAGTGTCGTTATTATTTTATTATTTTAGAGGGTTTGGTGACTAAATTCTTCAAGACATGCATCGCTCCTGAAGATCTTTTCTAGGGCCCTTTATGCACTCAAATTACTGGAATAGTAAGATTTCTTTTCTGAAACCTCTGCAGTATTTAATTATTTTTTGTTTCAGGAAACAAATTATCCATAATTTGACTTATGAGGATGGCTCTCATGTGGCCATGACATAATTTCATTTCTCTTGTCTACTTCAGGAAAAGACAGAAGGACACTCTGTCATAGCTGTCTTACCAAAAAAAAAAAAATATAATATATATATATTGCGATAACTTGTTTTAAAGTAAATAAGATATTGAAAGTTGTAAAATATTTACAGCTCTTGTATTAAGTGGAGAAAAAAATCAATTAAGAGCAAAGATGCAGGTGTTTAGATGTTTCCAAGTAAAGGAAAGTGGTCTTTCTTTGGTGGGAGCAGAATAGGGCCACCTCATCATCAGAAAATCTTAAGTCTTTTTCTGACCATAATGGTATTTTTCTGACCTTCAATATGATGGACTAAATATTGCCTACAACATAATTTTTAAGGATAAATTTGCCCCTTTACGTGACAGGCTTTTGCACCACCTGATTAGTTTTTCCTTGTAAATCACTTTGTTGATAAAATATTTGGACTGAACACAGCCTGTGCAGTGAATTTAGTGAAATAGCGGTGTTCAGCGTTGCTTGTCAATATAAAATGGGCTTCACACTACAGCTGGTAATCTTTTGGAAATGGGTTTCCTTCATGTCTTTGTTTTTTCTGGCTGTGATCAATATAGAATGCATCTTTGTTGCTACATATAGTCTCATGTCTATGCCCTTTATTCAGACTTTTTATTTGATAAAGCTGTGAAATATTTTATTTGAAAGTGTTTTTTTTAAACACAAAACAAAACAAAAAAACCAAACAGAAAACCTTTAGAAGATCTATGGCTATGTATATTTTAACACTATTTTACAGAGTGTTGCAGTCCTATAAATCAATCAGTCACACCAAATTTTTACAGCTTTTATTTCTCCTAACTGTTCCATGTTTAGAAAGCAAATTTTAAAATACCTTTGAATATTATTTATTAAAGAAAATTTGTCTGGTTTGTTTGTAGACTATATGTCTCAAGCTACCCAGAAACCAAATTGCTGTGGGCATTGTTGAAGTCCAGATCACAATGACTTAGTCCCATCTTTATTTGTATTTAACCATTGTTTTTTATTCCATATTTTGACGGAGTCTTCAGGACAAGTAAATGGATTATTTCTGTACTGAAGCATCCTTCCCACCTCGAAATATTAGATGATAGGTGGATGTCATCACTAAGCCCTACTAGACCAGATTATGTTCTCTTTTTATTCAGTCCAAGGACGTAGGAGAAGACAGGGGGGTTCTTGTTGTGTGTTTAGCAGGAGCTGTGAACACATGTGAGGCCAGAACCATTAATTGGATGGTGAAGACATGGAGCATCTTACATCTTGAGCTGCATACATAATGAATAGTGGTGCTTTCAAAGTGGAGTACAAACACACACATGGAATCTTGGCTTGCACTTTTAAGCAGGTGCTCACCATTAGGCTTTATTCTTTCTTTCAACAGAGGACAGTTATGGGATGGATGGGAAGGCTAACCTGCCCTATTTCACTGGCGACATCGACTGGCAAGGACTGGAAGAGTTGTACAGTGTGAATGAAAGTGTATATGAATACAGATCCAACTATAGACTTAGTCTGGCTGACTGGACTAATTACTTGAAGGATGTAGATAGAATGTTTGCACTGCTGAACAGTTACTACCAGCAAAATAAAACAGACAAGGCTAACCCTGCTCAGAGCAGCGAGGATGGGGACGAATCATCCACGCCTTTTGCTTTGGTGGAAATGAGTTCTGCTGAAGAATCAAGCGGTCTGCCTGCAGAAGGGCTGCAGCTCATTGTGCCAACTGACTTTGCAGCCCTCGCTTTGAGCACGGTGAATTTCAGTCAGGAGAGGAAACTTGAATTAAACAATGATATTCCTGAGAAAAGTAGTTTGAATGACGCACACTGGAGAAATAATCATCAAGCTGAAAAGTGGATGGAGGATAAAGAATCGGACCATTTCGATATGGATTTCAGTGGAAACGGTTTGATAGAGTTGGAGTCCCGGCACAGCTTCATGCTACAACCCATCAGCATTCCTCAGAAAGACACCCCTCAGGACAGTGACACCATGGAAGATATATTTGAAGATCAAATGTATCTTCCCATGAGGTCTGATGAACCCTTAGTCCATCAGGCTGTAAACCTGTCCAGTAGAGATTCGTCTATTGGTACCCAGAGAACAGGAGCCTTCTTAGAAAAAAGAGAGCAGAGTCTTACAGGGGAAACTTCACAAATCCTCAGTGCAGAAGGCAGTGCCTCAGCTCCACTCTCCTTGGATTAGACCAAGTTGTAAACCATTAAATAAGTTCACCTTTTTATTATTAGCAAACTAATAAAAGTAATCACGACAACTGACATTCCATGTTTGTTGTAGATAAGTTTTGCAGCTAAATTGAGCCCAGGTCAGTATTTGTGTGCATTTTTTTTTTTATCTATATACACACACTTTCACAGTAATTCACCCCACTGGGAAGCACGATTTCCAGTTTTCAATTAAAAGAAACAGTGTTAATTTGCAAAGGCAGTACCTCATTCTCTGAAAACTGAAAGTTCTTTCTTGAAGAGGATGTTCAAAGTTATGTTCTCTATTTCCAAATGATCCCACCAGGAATGAATGCTTCCACCCAATCTGTCTGCATAAGGTCTTCTTCATAAATTATTTAACCACTGGAAATTCCTAATGTCAGGCTTTAAAGTAAAATGCACTTTTAAAATCTGTTTGCCATACCATTTTTTAATTTAATACATGTTCATTGTTTGCTCATTGTCTCACGTAGTTGTGAAACCAAGAAACAGATTGACAGGAAAAAGGTAAACAGCATGGATTGTGGCAACAAATGCTTTGAATATTATTTAGAAAAAAATATTGCATGTTCTTGTTACTTTAATTAAATTTATTCTCAGAAAGGTATGGCTAATGATTGTTAACTGTTGGAGGATTTGTTTAAATTGGATTATTTCCCTATATGTCAATATCATCAGTATTAAAAAATCCATGTGGTCTTTTCGGGGATTTTTTTGTTGGTTTATTTTGGGGGGTTTTTTGTTTGTTTGGGGTTTTTTTTGGGTTTTTTTTTGGGGGGGGGGTTTGTTTTAGGGGGTTTTTTTGTTTGTTTTTGTTCTTTTTTCTTTGGTTGGTTTTTGTTTGGGGTTTTTTGTTTGGTTGTTTTTTTTCTGATTCTGGTAGAAAGGCTTACATCAATACATATATGCTTTGGTCACCACATCTGATTTTTATTATCCTGAACAATATCTTGAATGCATTATTATCATTTAGACTTAAATTCTTTTTGTCTTAAAGGGAATGATAAAATCATGTTAGATTTACATTAGTTTAGATACAAAAGGCACATGAGGTAAAAAATGTAGTTTAGATAATTTATGTTGTTGTATTCTAAATTCTTTCTTGAATATTAAATTTTACAAAGTAGAATACAAAAATGACTTTGAAAATCTGTATTACTCAAAACTTCGTACCTTCCCTTGCTTAATATCTTGCCCTTGTTAAACCATGACATTTATACATATCTAAATAATTAGCACAACAACAGAAAGAATTACCTCAAACAGATGTAATTCCAGTGTCTAATTCACAGGTGCATTTCCTATCTGTTACATGTTACTTAGTGTAGTGAGTATTTTTTGGCTATTGCAAGCACTGCAGGTTAAACTTACATTAATTACATTGTATTTTAAGTTGAAACTTCTTAAAAGGAGATTCTTTTAGTGGGATTTTAATAATTTTGAGAAGCAGTCTTTTTGATGGACTCTGTAAATATGTTAAAATTACTAGCTCTGTTTGTGTCATGGGCTGACTGATAGAAAAACGTATTTATGGTCATGAATGATGCTATTTGTACATAGGTTTTAAGTTACTAGGATACAGACTGTTTTTAAATCCTGTATAATATTTCTGTGACACTTTTATAGTACAATTCTGGCTTCGGGAAAGTCTAGAAGCAATATTTCTTGAAATAAAAAGTGTTTTACTCTACCTGCTTCAGAGAAGTCCAGATGATCCAGTTTTCCTCCTAATTCAGATTCATTTTGAAAAATGTTATCAGTTTCAGTTCTAAGAATCCATCCACATTTGAAGCAATGGGTAACAAAATAACCTACTCCATTCTTTTAGTTATAAATTATTCCTGGAGCTGTAAGTAATATCTATTTTTTGTTTAAGACAGACTGTGATTTATTCAATTCCCAGTTCATCCGATCCCTTAATCCTTGAAGTCAAAGCACAGAGCAGAACAAGCAGCAGTTCCCAGAAGTGAAGCAACGTCACACGATGCCAATCCCCTGCTAAAATCAGCCTCTGAAGCTTTTGTTTCTTGACCATTTCTTTCTTCTACACAACTCTTGGTTATTTGATTCTCCTGCAGACATGAACTTACAGATGATGTTTGCGAGAATCAGGGAAGAGGATTGATGGTTAGGCCAAGTGTTGGGAAATCCTTCATTGCAATGGGAGATGCCAACACCTGGGGAGCAGAGTGGCAAGCACTGGATGCATTTCAGAACAGAGTGCTGAGCCAGCAAGTTTGGGAGAGCTTCAATGGAGAAAGGCAAGCTGAAGCAAAGTTTCATACACCTACCTCTCCTATTTTTTATGCAGGAATTAGCCAGTACCAGCCACTTGCCCTCCACTGTTAGAAAGTGCATTTCTTTGAAAGAAACAAGCAAGATGCTTTCTTCTCTCTTAATAAATGGGTAGAGATAGAGAAGGGAATGGTGCAATAGTTTGAGCCAACCATTCACCCCATTTGTCTTTCCATCTTTTGTGATATTTTGAAGTATTCACTTGGGAAATGGAAGAGATCACATTTTCCTCAGCTTGAGAGTGGTCAACTGGCCTTCATACAGGGCTTATCCATGACTTCCATCTTCCAGAAAAGTGCCAGCTGTCAGAAACTTAGAAAATGCCCTATCTTCTAAACCAGGTGGGAGACTTTCCTATAGCACTTTTATAGTAGTGAGGAAGAAAAAAAAAAAACACATGAGCAACTCATTGTGTAGCTAACAGACACAGGGAGCAATCAGCTCTGATCCTTGCTCTCTGGCAACATGCAACAAATATATAAACCAGACCAAAAGAAAGAGGCAAAAACTGTCATATCCCTAAGTGTCCTAAGCAGGGTGTTGCTAAGCCAATATATTTTTCATTTCTATCTGTACAGTGCTTCTTGACCCATAGCTGAAGCAGTGAAGTTCATAAGTAGTGCATGGTGTGACTGCCAGGAAGCTCTTAGAGGCATCAGGAAGTTGCAGGCTCAGGAGGAAAATGAATGCCTAAATCTTACTTAATGGGCAAGTTCTCCTCACAGAATACAAGAGGTGGGCCAAGAGGAAGGATGGGCTTCTCAGCTGTTTTCTAATCTGCAAAATAGTGGCAGGAATGTCTTTTAAAAAAGGCAGAACATAGTTATATAGTATATATAGTTGTCCATTATATATATACACATACATATACATATTATGTATATATATATATATATATATTATATTTAGTTCTTTCTGAAGAGAGCCTGGAGCTGGAGAGGAGTATCTTCAAATTTGCACATCTGCAGAAGGTACCATTATTTTAAATGCTTTCTCTGGGATTACAAAGAAGGCAGCCAGTACTACCTGTACCCCCTTGGACTGTCTGAGACACTTTCTAAGACCTATTCATAACTTAAAGCCCTCAAGAAAAACAAAGATTGGTAACACTTATGGTTGCAGAACTTCAGACATGAGTTAGCTGCTGTTATGGGCAGATAAATCCTCGTCCTGAGGTGTTAATGCACATAAACAGCTTTGAAAAAAATGAAGGCTCCTGTGTAACACTTGCATCAGAGCATCTTTCTGGTGTTTAGATCTTTGTAACAGCTCAGGGAAGTGTTTTTCAGAGTGCAGGCTTGGGCATGGCCACCCCCCCACTCTCCTTACCAAAATACCACTAGCTGCCTGCAGCTGCCTACAGTGGCAGTCAGTGAGGCACAGGGGAAGATGCATGTGGTGAAATAGTTGGGACCAAGAAGCCAAGATGCAGTAGCCCTGTTCAGGGATGATTCACACAGGACTGGTCTCCAGGCCTGAGCATCTTTAGCTGGTTGATGCCCACTGGTTGTGATCCAGTAATAAAATTACCTCCCTTAGTTTCAGCAAAAAGCATTGCAGTTTATGTGCTCTTGACACAATTTTTCAGTGAGAACCACCACGCTGCTACACCAGGCTGGCCTTATCCACATTACATAGCACTTAGCCCTGCATCTCCCTTTGGGTCTGTGCAGACAAAACTCTGGAGTCAAAATCTAATTGCCATTTTGTTTCCATTTTGAAATGTCTGTGGTAATACAAAGCTTATGTTGCAACCACTGAAGGTGTTATAGTGTGGTCCTATAGTGCATGGGGACATGGGTGTCCCTGATGCACACAGCTTGTGGGTTTGGGTGGCTGCAGGAACAGAGGGAAAACAAACCTGGCTCAGCCACTTCTGACATGAGGGAGTCCTTCCCCACAACCCACATGGAGGCAGATTGTTGGTGAGATCAGAGCCAAGGAGTTAACTAAGCACTAAGCAGTGATGACCCAGTCCTTGGGCTCACAAACTGGCTCTCTTTTACCAAGCATTGTAGATGCACATAGGCTTGTGCCCTATGTATTTTTTCCAGCTGTCAACATCTATTTCAAACAACTGTATTTCTTAGCATATAACTAATATCAATCAAATTTAATGCCAGAGGAAACTGTGCAATTTTACAGTTTATTTCTGCATGATCAATACTTACGTGTGATTCAGTGGTCACTGAATTCGGTGGAAAGATTTGGTTTTGTATGACTATGCACTAAAAGACCAAGTACTCATCACCTGATCCAGAATGACTGCACAGCAACCCATGTACCTTTCTTGTAATTTTCTTATTGACAGAAATAAACCACACATGATCCGCTATTTTTTTATTTCCAAATATCAAGTATTCAAGAGTTTGTTTTGTAAACACATGTTTACAACAGATGCTGACAACAGACTTCATTAAATGATGTGTTACACAGCTTTAAAATTATTCTACGCTCTTCTGAGAAATAAATATCAATTTAAAAAGCCCATACAGGAGCCTAATGAATGCAAAACAAACCGCATAAACCAATTAGTCTCTTTTTACCACAGCACAGCACTCACACACTCATATGGTCAGACATACTCTACAGATTTCCTTAATACTCTACACATTTGCTTAATAATGAGTTTTTTAAAAACTAAACAGTTACAGGCAGTGTGCCCACTCCATGCTCCTAACATGCTACCCAGACTGTTGCTGTTCAGTCATTTGATCATTTGTTAGGGGTATGCACTGCAGCCAAGGGCAAAACTCCCAATTGCTCAACTAGGAAAACGAGCAAGAATTATTTGAAGAAAGCTTTCACTCCACCATGGATCCAACTCCAAATCCCCCACCCCCTTTTTTTTTTTTTTTTTTTTTTTTTTTTCCAAAACTCAGTTCTGGGCAATTTTCTACATTACTTTTTTTGTTTGTTTTGAAATTTCCCTCCATGTTTTCAAATATGGAATTTTTTAAAGAGGTAAAATTTCTGACCTACTGATCAGAAACATACCTCTTAGTGCAATTTAGTATATAGATATCTTTGCTGCATGAGCAGTCTAGGCAGAATAACAGAAAATATTTACCTTTCAGAACTTAAAACGGACTGGAAAAATTTTGTCTTCAAGATTTTAAAACCAAACCACTCTGTTTCAAATCATAGCTCAGTTGAAAGTTTACCAGATTTGGCCTTTCTCCATTGCTAGAGCTAGAACCTGCTCTTATTCTACTCCCCTCTTTCTGATGTTCCATGGAAGAACATTATTATTTCAGATCTGAATCCTCAATTTAATTCAAACCCTTATTAAATTCCTTGACTAAAGGGTCCCAGAATTTATCCCAATGTTTCGTGTCATTACTACAGAATTTCTTTTCAGCCTCTGCTTAAGCAAAGCCACTAAATAAAGTAACATACTGCAGCAGGATGAACACATCTAACATGAGATTTCTGTGGTCTGTATAGCTTTTACCTCAGCTGTTACTGCTGGGACAAATCCTATCCTGACTCCTGAAATTACTTTCCTACAGAAGAGCCAGCTAGGAACTGGCCCACCAGGAATGACAAACACATTCTTTGCTGGAGCAGTCCAGACTTTAAGAACAAACCCATATGTAGTTGCATCATTGACACACCTTGCATATTTCATTTAAGTCATAGTGAATATGTCATAAAATACTTCAGTACCTATTAGCACCACAGTGTTGTTTAGTCATTTGTCCAAAGATTATCAGGCTGGCTCACCCTTCCTCAAAGTGAACAATGTTTTAGATGCTTTTTGTAGCCCTTCATGAATTGCACAGCTTTTCACCTATTCTGTATCATGAACAGAATGTTGTTACAGATAACATTATGACAATTGGTTTGAAATAGCAAAACTAAGAAAACACAGTACATACAATGGATGACATAAGTAGTAGAGTGGAACTTAAATAAATAAGTATCTATTTCATAACACTTGAAACCTAGAAAAGTATGGAGCTAGTCTGAACTTCTAAAGCTACTCCTGTGTTTAAAAAGCTGTATTAAGTCAAAAGAAAATAGCTTATATGATAGACTGGAGGGTCAAGGGTGCTAAAAACCTGTTATTAACTGTAGTTAATGTAATGAAATAGAGCTATGGGATATGTTAGCTATCCTCTTTTATGTCATATATTTTGTGGAAAGGATGAGGAAAATTTCTTTCCTGAGGATCAGGTAGGCTTGCAACACATATTGGTGATACTCGGTGTAAAGAAGAATCATGGAACCCTGGCCATGCCTTATCCCCACACTGAAAGGTGCAGATCTCTACTTTGGAACTTCTATTTGTGAAACAAGGTGCTCTAAGAAAAAAGGAAAGCCCTAATTTGATACCAAAGAATGAATCTACCACCATGATGTCAACCGTTCATCTTTTAAGTGCTCTGAAGGTTAAAAATGTCTACAAAATCAAGTGTGAAGGACCTGAATTATATTGATATATTTTAATACACAAGGGGCCAACACTGTCCAAAGCAATGCTGATTCAGACTGCAGCCCAGGTAAATCTCTGTTACCAGGTGTTTTAAGGCCCTGGAAAACAATCACAGCTGGATGGTTTCAGCTGGTGGAACACAGACACTGCAGCATGCAGCATTGCATCTCATATGTCATTGTAAAGTATATATATATATAAGATATATATACATAATATATATATATACTTTGATTATTTTAAAGGTCTTTTCCAGCCAAAATGATTCTGTGATTCTATAAAAGATACGTTATTGATAAAACAGGAAAAAAAAAGTTATTTAGGAAATACTTTGTCTTTTATCTCCAGAAACAATCGTAGTAACCAGTTAAGAGAGTATAAAAGCTAAATAAGCACTTGATATCACTCCCTTTACTCACTCTTGCTAAAGCACCAGCTTGGTAATGCCCAACCCAAGGTACTGGCCCAGTTCCTCAGCCTTACCATCAGACTGATGAGGCTGAGAAAACGGGTCTGAAATAGCAACAAGACACTTTGGACCTACTATCATCAGTTTTATATCAACGGAACACCACAAAGAGCTGGAGTGATATTACACCCACAGAAAGTGTAGTAAGGCAGCAATAATTCAGGCATTTGGGGAAACAACCTACAAGGGTTGGTACAGAAGGTGCTAACCCCTCTCCCAGACAAGCTGTCTGGAGTTAAGGCAGCACTTGGTTCCATTTCTGCAGTGTACCAAAAATTTGTCATCTGAATCTCTAGGTCCAAATTACATGAAAGGGAATAATCCAAACCTACAGCGTTACTTGGGCAATTTAATTGGCTTTAAGGTCAGAAAGATGCTCTCATTAAATCTATCTTCCCACATAATGCACAGATTTTCAGCCAGAAACTAGTAACGTAAGTGAATGGCAGGAAGGGCTAGAAAATATATCCAGAAAATATTTTGAATTTTAATATAGTTGAAAATGAAAGCTTTCCTCTATTGCAAGGTGTATAAATAGCCACATGTGAATGCCAGAGGAGAGTACTCAAGTGCTATTTTGCACTATTCTGGTTGCAATGATTTTTGAATCCATGGGGAAAAAAAACCTCAGCATGGAAATTGTTCTTTGGGTAAAAGAACTCCTTCTTGAATGCAGATGGTATTGAATTCAATACATGCATTATTCTTATGCATTATTTTTAAGTGCATTACTTAAGTGTTTACACTTAAACACAGATTCAAGTTCTGATGGAGCCATAATGAATAGTTAATTCCAGAAATAAAAAGCTATATTTAAAAAACAAACATTTTTGAAAACACTACACTCAAGTGTTTGTAATTAATTTAAGGTCTTTCAAACTTACATTTCTAATATATAGGAGATTTGTGCCCCTATTTCACTTACAAAACAGCAAGTGCTGAGGAGCTGCATGTGACTACAAGCACTTTTAATGATACAACAGCTGGTAAAAGAACAGAAAGTTTCTAATTAGATATAAACTACACCCTAATACTCAACATGTTTCTTGCAGCTGCTCACACTGTCCTCAAGGATATAAAATGTCATTAGTTCCAAATTATAACATATTATATTCAGTATGTCCATGAGGAAGAAGGGGGACTAAAAACACAGGGCTTTTTCCTATAACTGGAAATATGGAGAGTCCCAGCCTCCAGATATTCCAGTCCCCAAAATCTCTACAAACCATCTCCTGAGGGTGCTGCCCTCAGATGCACCCAAGGCAATGACTACACCCTTTCTATATTGTTTTCCTTTTTGAGGGAAAAAGGATAGATGGGAGACTAAGCAGGAATGATCACCTGTTCAGTCAAGTCCCTATATTTGGGCTACTTCTCTCATGCCACTAAAATCAGGAATAAGTGCTGTAAGAGAAATTCAGTTTGTCCTCATGATGGCATGATGGCTCTTGTGGATCTGCAGTTACTCTCTGGCTGTTGTTGCTCCATACCATCCCTAGCTGGTTAATTGCAGGTAGATGACTTGAGTTTGCTACCAATAGTAGATGTGAGTGAGCAGAATCCTTGCTTTATCTTTTCTTGTACTTGCTGCTATCCAGCCTTTAGTGTTTGTTTAGGGACTGAGAGGGAAGGTGGCAAAAATTACAAGGCAATGGAATTTTGTAGTCTATGGTGAGAGGATTTCACAGGGAAAAGGCAGCATAGCCACCTTCACTGGATGATAGCTAAAGCTCCTTTTTTTCCTTCTTGTGAATTAGTTTAGCACCACACACTGATCATGACTACTGCTAGGGAGGCACACAAGTTCTCTGGTAGTTCTGCTTTCTTCAGCAATGCCCACCTCAGAAAATAGTGTTTGTTCAGCAGGTCTCAGTCCATACTTCAGTCAATGTTGACAATGCTGGAATTGACTTCCTCTAAGAATTTAATCTCTTTCTTCTGCGTGCCTTTATTGGCTTAGTTTAGACTGCTATAGCTTACTCTCAATAAAGTTCTCTTGAGAAAAAAAATTAAAAACTGGGCAGAGTTGGGATTTTTTTTCTTTCAGAGGATGCTGATTTAATTAAATGATTTTGTCTAAATTATCTGCTAACACTAACAAATTTGTCAGAAAAGTAATGATCTATTTTCTGTTTTGCATATAATTTTAAAAGGAAAGTTAAAAGGCTATTGAGTATGCATTCCAGTTTCTCAAACATTTAAAAAAAATGTTTTTTAGAAATTGAAGTGTCAGGATTTCCTAAAAAACAGGTGGTCTCCATTCCAAAAAGCTCTGAATTCCCTTGAAATCAGCTTGGAAGTGGCAGCTGTTGCAGATGTGTCACTTCTATCATCCTCATTCTTATCACCAGTGTCAGCTCCTGACAATCCTACAACCTTAACCTCCTCTGCTTTGTTATTCACATGGAACAGAAGCACACAAAAGAGTTGAAATAGAATAGATAAGGATGGATGATTCATCTCCAACCTTTTAGAATTCCCTAAACGCTCTGTTTCTGAGGTATTTGGAAAGATTGTCGTTCTTCACCTCACCCTGCGATGAATAAAATGGGCAAGTGATTAAAATGGATGGGTGATGGGCTGCAATTACACTGTTCTATTACTTTGCCTCTATTTTTGCCATGGTAGGAATTTCTTGGTGCAAGAACTGTGTGAGACTGGATCAAAAGGCAACATTTTTATCATTTCTGCCCTCCTATAGAAAAAAAAATATACCAAATACCTCTGAGACAAGGAAATTTATTTCTCAGGATGAGAAGTGTAGAAGCTAACATCTCAGGCAGTGCATGATGCCTGAGGATGTACTGTATTTGATGGCTGCACAAGAAAATAAAATTCTCCAGCTTATCTCCCAAAAGCTATTAATGTGCACAGAATAGCAGGGGGTGATTAACACAGTGTTGTAGTTTGTGGTTGAAGCATCTGAGTTTGCAGAGAGAGTGGGAATTGTTACAAGCCACCTCAATAGATGGAGACATCTTGAAATAAGCAGCCAGCAGAGCTGGTTTCAAGAAGAGGAACCTGCCCTGTGGGCAATTCCATGTGCCAGTCAGGAAGAGCCAGATGAGGAAAGGCAGCTGGCAAAGGAGGAGAGGGAAATCTACTCTTTCCAGGACAATTCAATGGATACCAAGGGGTGTACTGCATTTAATTTCATGGACTTGGTTTTAGGGACAAGTGGAAGGTCTTGCACCTAGGAAACCATAACCCAGTACAGACTGGGATCCACCTGGCTGGGGAGTAGCTCTTTGGAAAGGAACTCTGGTGGAGATTCTGGTGGAGGGATTCTAGTGGAGAAGCTCAATACGAATGTGCTGAAGAAGCAAAGAAAGCCAATGATGCTGCTGGGTTGCATCAACAAGGTCAACACCAGCAAAGATAAAGAACTCATCATCCCACTCTGCTTGTTAGGCCACACCTGGAACAGCCTGTTCAGTTCTGGTCCTTGCTATATAAAAAAGCTGTGGGCAGGCTGGAGAGGATCCAGAGACAGGATGATCATCCACAAAGATCATCAAAGGACTGAGAAGCCTGATGAACAAGGAAAAGCTGAGAATTTGGTTTGTTCAGCCTGAAGAAGAGGCCTAGATAAGATCTTATCTTCCTGTTCTAGTACTTAAACGGTGGCTACCAAGAAGATGGAGACTCCATGGGAGATGGAGACACGTGGCTGCAAGTTATTTCTGGAGAGATCTCAATTGGATAACAGAAAAACAAATTCCCTATGAGAACAGTTGGACATTAGAATAATCTCTCCAGGGAAGTTGTAGATTCCTCAGCACTGGACACTTTAAGGCTCAGCTGGGCAAGGTGCTGGGCTGTCTCATCTAAACCATGTTCCTACCTAGAAATGTTGGATGAGATGATCCTTGAGGTCCCTTCCAACCTGGCATTCTATGATTCTCTGATATCATAAAGCAAAAAAGGAGTAACTCCTTTAAAAATATGTAGAAGATCTGTTCTTCCCTATTTATTTGCTCTCTACATGGCAAAATTCAAATCTGACTACCAGAGTCCCTTTTAAAAAAGTACTTTGAATTCCCTAAACTTCTAAGACTTTTCCTGTGGGGCAAATACAGCTTCAGCTTCCTAGTGCCCACCTGAAATCATTCTCTGGTCTTTGAGATACCACTACTACATCATGAGACTGGCACTACAAAGTCACCAGAGCAAGAAATGAAATGCCGAGCACACTTGATCAGAAATTCTCAGCATCTCCTGGGGATACAACATGCTATATCAATTTGGAATAAGCAAAGGCCACATCACGTCCCATGGGTCCATGCTTGCAGACAACTTCTATTCTTAGCTCTTCCCCTGGAAGGGCAATGGAGAGATGATGGCTCACTCTTGGCCTTCCAAGAAGCTTTTGATGAAACTGACAAGAGGAAAGGCAGCCACGTGTGGGACAAACCATACAACTGGGCCCCCCATGCTTTTCCAGCAGCACTGGGCAGTGGGAGAAGCAGAAGTGGGGCAGAAAGAAGAGGAACCAGAGGTCTGAGCTGGTACTCCCTCCCCAGCTATCTCCGGTGACAGGGAGCACAGCACCCTAGCAGTGCCAGGAGGGGAGGGGAAAGCCTCATACCAGGCACTGTGGCAGGCAGGCTGCTTGCAGCACACTTGAAGGCCTCTCTGGTCCCTCCTCCAGCAGCCAAGCTGGACCCAGCACCATCGCTGACTGCCAAGGGTCTGCCAGCTCCCAGGTGGCCACTCAGACATGGAAGGAGTCCATCTGCTCTCCCTTTCAGTTTTTTTTTCACCAGAGCTGAACAAGACTGGCACCCATTTCTGAAGGACAGCCAAGCTCTTCCTGTCAAGCTATAACTGGTTGTTTTCTTTCTCAGGAAAAGTATGGATCTGGCACTAGAAACAGCCACTCAAATGGCATTACAGGAATATGCACCGATCCACTCTGGTATGTGTGTATGATTCCTACATCTTAATGTTATTATAAATTAATACTGATGGTTTTTACTACAAGCATTATACTTCCCTAGCCTGTGTACTTTGTGAATATTGACTACAGCCCATCGAATGAAAATTAATGCACATATTGACAGGATGAAGATATTATGACTCAACATCAGCAAACTTTACCTGATGCATAACTTTTGTATGGCTTAACATGTTATTAACAGTACTTTAAACCTTATGTTATTTTTTTTAATTTAATGCTTGTGTCTGAAAATAGTCCCTTTCAAATTCACTTGCAGTAGTGTATTTAAAAGCAAACTTCAAACTTAACTTGCTGCACATAAAATTATCCAAATAAGTTGCATAGTTTAAACAAGTTCAGTTGTGCTTTGTAGCAGAACTCACAGTAATTACTCTTCTCTTAGAAATACAATTTGCAGATATGAAGTTGACAATACATGTAAGCATTTTTGTGACATTTAAACATCAACAATATGAGGTTTTGCCACTCTTCCATGAACTTCTGCTGTTCATAATACCTCACCCTTACATCGACATGAGATCAGAGCATGGACATTGAATGGACACATCTGAAATAATCACAAACACAATTTTTAAAATTTCATTGTTGGGAGAGGGAAAATAAGAACTTGGGGTGTTTTGAGGTATCCAGCCCTCAGGAACATACTACAGTGGTTTGCATTAAGCTTTGTTGGTTTTATCACGTGTTACATTTAGATTAAAAATAGAAGGCACAGGTGTTTAACAAGGCGCCGTAATTAGGTCAACCAACAAAACTAAATATTACATTACCAAGCCAGGGATCTATATCTCAGCAGTGACTTCTTCCAATGCATTTTCATTTGAGGAATTTATTGCTTCTGAAAAAGGGCCGGGGTATGTCTGTGCTACGCAGTTCATTCCTTGTGCCATACTGTAATCTCCCCGGGAACTGAAGGTAGGGCAGGATCTAGTTCGTGCATAGTTCTGTTGGGGTCCAGCTTGGCCAACCATCTCACTCACAGTGTTCACCGGTGAAGCCCTCCATCTCTGTCTCTGCAGTTGCTCTTCTTTACACTTTATGGAGTACCAAGCCAGGAAAATAAAAAAGAAACCCACAAACTTGAGAGCAGCTGCCAACCCGAAGTAGACAAAGCGAAATGATGTGACATCGTATTCCCAACAAGATCCTTGTACGCCACAATCCTGTTGCCAAAGCATGCATGTTGTGTCAATAACAGCCCCAAAATAAATTGGAGTGGGAATGTAAGCTGAAATAAAAAGAGCAACAGAAACAATGCATTAGCATAAAGTGGAAAACTTCTGAAGAACCTGTATGCCTTAGTCAGTGTAGGTTGAAATTTTTTGAGATTTCCCAACCGCTGTTCTTACATGAAATGTAAACCCTGGAAAACTAGTATGCTGATCCTTCCACCAACACTGCATAACACACACACAAAATGTACCACAAATGGGAAAGAATTCAAGCAAAAGAAAGAATGCAGAAACACCTTACAGCAGGTACTGCTTCAATCTGCAACCACCATTTGTTTTGAACTAGGTGTCCCCCAAAAGAAAATCCAACGGTGCTCTTAGGAAATAAGGGAGAGGAAAAAAGCACCACAATAACTCCAGAGTGTTACTTGCTGAATATCCATTGCCAAGAGCTGGGAAAGGGCAGGTATTGCTGCTTTAGATTAAGGAGAAAAAGCCCCAAAGCCTGCAAAATGTTTCTCTACTCAGGATGGATAGAAGTGCAGATCACTACAGTTGTTAATTTTCTTTTGAATAGACTTTAATGTCTAAGTCTCCTAAAAATGCAACCAGCCCACTGAATGATCCTGTTTTCTCCACTAATACAACACCTTTAAAATAAGTCAGAAACACACTTCCTCAAAGAAACCTTCCAGATGCACCTATACAGCCTCCTGCTTTTGTTCTCATAGAACAATCCTTGCTTGCTCTGGTCATGTGTCATAGTAGATGAACACCTGGAGTGTTTTTCATAGGCAAGATTTTAGAACTTTAAGACCTTGAAAGAAAATACTTTGTGGAACAGAGACTTCTAACATGTACCCTTTTTCATTTGAAACAACTGAAATTCGACATTAAGTAACAAATATTTCAGAAATTTAAAAAGCCATAATTATTGATCAATGCAATAAAAATATGTTTCTAAAAAAGAAAAAAATCTTACAATAATATTTAGTAATTTAATTTTTAAATGAAATTTGAAACTGTAAAAATATCTCTTTCTGGGGAAAAAAAGTTGTTCCAGAAAGTCAGTGAAAAAAAAAATTAAGAAAAGTAAATACATTCTCAACTACAACCTTTTCAGAAACTATTAATTTTGAATTCTTAACAAAATTAGTCAGGCAATTAGTTACAGATTTATGGATTTATTAGTACTTTCATGGTACATCTAAGATGAATGTGGCAAACCTTTATGGAAAGGCTGAGTATTGATAAGACTTACCAAGGGTTCGTAACAACACAAACTGCATTCCTAGTGCAAAGGGCCGCTCCCCATCTTCGACAGACCTAGCAAGCAAAAAGAAAACTCCTCTGAAGAAACAGTGAGTGTGGTATGTTGTGGCTCTACCATGTGGCTTTTTTCTGAGCTATAAAGAAATATCTGTCTAAATTTCTTCTGGTTCGCTTCTAATATTGTTAATTCGTATTGCCTCTCTTTTCCCTGTTCAATCATAGAATCATAGAATCATAGAACTGGCTGGGTTGGAAGGGACCTCAGAGATCATCAAGTCCAACCCTTGATCCACTACTGCTGCAGTTACCAGACCATGGCACTGAGTGCCACATCCAGTCTCTTTTTAAATCTCCAGGGATGGAGAATCCACTACTTCCCGGGGCAGCCCATTCCAATGCTTGATCACCCTCTTGGTAAAGAAATTCTTTCTAATATCCAACCTAAACGTCCCCCGGCACAACTTAAGACCGTGCCCTCTTGTCTTGCTGAGAGTTGCCTGGGAAAAGACACCAATCCCTCCCTGGCTACACCCTCCTTTCAGGGAGTTGTAGAGAGTGATGAGGTCTCCTCTGAGCCTCCTCTTCTCCAGGCTGAACAGCCCCAGCTCCCTCAGCCTCTCCTCATAGGGTCTGTGCTCGAGTCCCTTCACCAGCCTGGTTGCCCTCCTTTGGACCCACTCCAGGACCTCGATATCCTTCCTGAACTGAGGGGCCCAGAACTGGACACAGTACTCGAGGTGTGGCCTCACCAGCGCTGAGTATAGGGGCAGAATCACTTCCTTGGACCTGCTGGCTTCCTTGGACCTTTTAACCTCTCTTTACCTATGTAAGACCTAAAGAGTTTGATCCAAATCCATTAAGGAAATATAGAGAATCCGTAAAAAATGTTTATCATTTCTCTTCATAGTTTGCTTTTACTTCATTTAATGTCTTGCTTTATTTTCTTAATATTTTCCAGATAAATTAGAATTAATGGTCAATTAAGTTGCAGAAAGCTGGACTCAGTTTCTGAATTTAATATACAAATCTCTGTATAGCATAAGCATTTTAGAGGTACTTAAGGAAAACTATCGATAGAAACATCCAGTCTATTTAAAGACTGTGCCTTTTCAGTACAGAGTAATACAAGATTTTTCTTATTGGTTTCAAAGCAAAAAAGTTGAGCTTTCAAAAGACTGAATGCAAAGTAATGATATTCGACAATGCAATTCCAATTTTAGTTAACCATGTATTTTCTTCTGATTTAAAAAATCTTAAGCTATGTCTGAAATTAAGACAGGCAGCTTCTCATTATGTTGAAATATAAGATAAAAACACACAAAAAGACTGCAGTCAAAGGAGAGTTCTAAACTCATGATTTTGAAGTCAAGTACTCACTCAGAAATTCAGAAATCAGAGAACCAACTTGGGTTACAAATCTTTCACTAATGCCCTATGCTTAACATGTAATTTGGCAGTGGGTGTCACTATTCGTGTTCTCTTTTTTACTGAACACTATAAAATCCTGCTGGAGATGTCTCTTATGCATCCAACTGGTGTGAAACTAATATTAATGTTCGTTGACTTTATTTTTGCATATTTGCTGCATTTGATAATGCAGGGTTTTTAAATTATTATTATTGTTGTTGCTACTACTATTACTATTATTTATTGTTGTTGTTATTGTTATTATATTTGTGAAAACATGAAGAGCTAAGAAGTAAGGTCAGAACACTGAATTATATAGGTATCTCTATGTTAGCAATTAATGCAGCTCAAGAGAAACACTTACAAAGCTGACCAACTCATGTTGAGGACCAGACAGCTACACCACAAGCATTTCAGGGTTTTGTAGGGATGTACTTCAGATCAACTCTGACCTGGTCTCAGGGACTGAATGACTGTTTCTATCTGGATCATTTTAGGTGTGTTTCTGAAGAGCATCTCAGACACTGGAACAGGCTTCTGAGAGAGGTAGTTGATGCCACAAGCCTGTCAGTGTTTGGACAATGCCCTTAACAACATGCTTTAACTTTTGGTCATCCCTGAAGTATTCAGGCAGTTGGATCACTTTAAGACCCTTCAACTAAAATACTCCATGCTATGCTACATTATGCTATGCAACACTACTTTTTCCTGTCTTCCAGCTTATTTCTGTCTGAAATAGGAACTTAGTTCTTGAACTAAGATTCCAAACTGAAACAGTATCTTGAAACCATTCTCATTGTCCTTTTGTTAGCAGAACCAATACCTATGGATGTGCTTTGTAAATCCTAGTAAATAATGATCTCATTTTCCTCTAATTCCTCCTCCTTCTCAACAATAGCAATGTATGTTATACAGATACAAATTTATTTTAGCAGTAGATAATATTTTGCTTTTTCAGCTCATTTTAAAAATCAAGCTGAAGTTCACTTACAGAAACTGTCTTTTAAATGGACGCAGAATAGACAGAGGGAGTAGTAATATTAAGTAGACCAAATGGAACAGATGGGAAAAGTCAATCCAAAAACATGAACGCTTTTTTTCAAATGTACAAATAAATGATAGTATCTTTCCCCACAAAGACCGTGTTATTCTCTATCCTTAAGCAACAACAGTGACACTACTACAGTACAAGGTAAAAATTCTTGTGAAGAAATAAGGGAAGATCCAAAAACAGGCTTGTGTCAGGAATGAACAATTTTAAGGCAGACAAAAGGATAATTTTAAATACTAATTTTTTTCACTTGCATTTGAAATCCAAACCATTTGTCTAAGAAGGTTGACAATTTTTTCAGGAATAATAATTTTCTTATATGGTGCTTTTTTACTTATTCTCTCTTTATAGCGCCTCGAAGTAGCTGGGCACTTCATGTTTCCTCACATCACATACTCTAAATACAAGCAAATTCCACCCTCTCCATGTCTCCATGTTCTTTGGAGAACCTCTCCAAAGTTCTGTTTACTTTTTAAGGATATTTAAGCCTGAAGGAGCTTGGTTGCACTGCCCCAGCCTCTTCTGACACAGGCACTGATGACAGCGGGCACAGCAAAAATACCTTAAAAACCATAACTGAGCTCTCACCTGAGTGTCACGATGATTGCTGATGGCTGGGCACATGCTGTTATAAGGGTGACAATGAAGAGGAATATCAGGAAGGGGATAAGTGTGTTGCAGGTTCGATCACACTTCCCAGAAACAGCATAGCCATTCTCATTCAGGTAGGTTTTGACAATAACCAGGCGGAGCTGACTGCGCTGGCCCACTGTCGGCGGAGTGATCACCTGGCGGCTCTGGACACAGGCACACTCTGTGTAATTTCTTACCTGGGGAAGAGTAAAAAAAGAACATTTTCCACAAGAAAAAACCCGCGTGAGAAGGACAATGTGCAGAGACATGCTACAACAGTCCTGTGCTTGATTAAGCATCTTCTCTCTCTAAGAGCATTACCCCAAGTAAAAGTGAAGTTACCAACCCAAGTATTTTTAAAGGTGGCCAGGACTCTCCATGATGAGATTGCCTTTCCATTGCTTTATTTAGACTGAGCAAAAAAAAAAAAAGAAAATCTGGAATACTATTAGAAAATTCTGCCAAAAATTCAATAACTTGCGATGTGGAGGTTGGAGAAAAAGATTTTTTCTACTGTATTATAAAAACTGTGAGAAAGCATTCTTTCAGCAGCACTGACAATGCCATATACTGGAATTTGGTCAGCTGTTGACTTTCATACTCAGGTGGTGTCTTCTGCCATCTCAGTCGAAGTCTACCCAGATTTGGCTAAAAAGCAACAAGCTGCACATCACACCTGGAGCCCAAGACCTTCACTTGGGTGTAGATATGGATGAGATCCAGACAGGACCAAAACCAGAGAGTTTATGATATGAGGCACTGATGCTGTTATCTCTATTTTGTAGCTAACAGAAACAGATCAGAAGTTTCACAAATGTGGGTGAATAACTTTGAGATGATCCAGATCCCTTTTTTCGGAACATTTTCTGCTATGTAAAAATGTATTTTAAATGTATCTTTTCATGCCTTCAGGTACAGATTTAGGCACTCAGTGTTTCTACAAATGGCACTTCTGCTTACTGTTCGTGTCTGTCATCCAGAATATGAAGAATACAAGATTAATGACCAACTGGGAGTAGTTTTGTTCAAGTTACTTGCCCAGCAATGACAGAACACAGGTTCCCTAGGCAGCACTCCCCCTCTAATATCACATGAGTACTTGCTTTATTCCTACAGTCCCTCATCCTAATCTTCTTATTGCTTCCAAATGCAAATGCCAAACAGGCATCCTACAGAAAATAGTTCTCTTTACTACACAGTCTTGGTTCATCACCAGAGAAACCAAGTCTATGTACTCAGTGAGACAGACATGACACAAAAAGAAATGCTCCATACGAAATGAATTAATATTGCCAGTTTGGCATCCAAGGAAATGCAGCAAGGATCAAGTGTATGTCTCAACCCAGCAGAGCACAAATAATATTTGTATAGACACTAAAAGTTATTCCCAGACAGGCTCATATTGCAGGCTTTTCCAATTGGGCTAAAGCAATTTTGTACTAAAAAACAGCAAGATACTCTTAAAAAAAAGAAACTGTAAAGGAAATTAATCTTTTCTCAGTGGCACCTATCTGTGAACTTGCATCTTCAGACCACTACCCAGTCAACTGGAGAAAGCACAGCACTGGACCTAATGTACCCCTGCTTCACAGGCTGGATCAGGACTGCCAATAGGGAGACTGGTACATTACAAAAAAGCTTTCTGGAAAGCACATTCAAATCCTGAGAAAATCAATGCTTACATTACTTCCTATCCTTCTTAACTATCCTTTTTAAAAGAACAGTTCTGCAACGGAAGAATTAAAGAGTTTGTTTTTTGTATGAAGCAATCATGACCATAATGTTCAGTGGATATTTAGATCAAATCCTGCTTTTCAACTGTTTTCCAGTCCTGGAAAATGTCAGATTTCCATGGTTTAATTTTACTATCAGGATGCTCTTCCCCTGCCCAGCACAACTGAAAGCCTGGGCTGTAACAGGAAATGTGCTTCTAGGAAAGGAAGTGGATTATTATCATCATTCAAGTTCTGATTACTTGAATTTAATGACAATCACTTAATTTAGCCTAGAAAAGGTTTAGATACATGCTAGGAGAATGGTCAAACTATTTTATGAGAGCAGAATACACAGGCAACCTTTACCTACCTATGCAAACAAAGGATCCATCAATGCATTGCTGCAGGTCCGTTGAGGCTGACTCAAAGACTTTCAACAGGTCAATGTTGAATTTAAACATAAGTTTAAGAGACTTCCACCTACAGGAAGGTTAAGTTCTCCCTTCCATTCAGAGAGGGAAGTAGGAAAAATCTCAGATTGCTCTTAACATTCATGATGATGAGTTTGGGGAATGATAGTGTTATATGGCTGCCTGTGTTAGTGGAAAGCTGAATTAGATGACACAGACTCAAAGTCCCCTCTCTGAGCCTAGCAAAGCCACTGCCATTGGGGGCTTCAGAGTCTGTAGTGGAAACAACAGCCCTCCCCGTGGCACTTCACATGCATTTAATTGGAGTATGAACTCGTGCCTTACATCTGTTGCTAACTGGAAGAAAGGGGGGACCATGAAATAGTAGCATTACCAACATTTCAAAACATGCAAAGACTCCTGCATGAGTCAGCTGCAGAGCAACTTCTCTGAAGCTTAGAGGGGGGTTGATTGTGCTTGAAATTGAGAAGTCTTTGATCCACATCAGTCCCAAGGGGTTACTCAGAGTTTCTGTGTGGGTGGGTGGGTGAAGCACTTACCCCTGTGCTATGGTTTCCACCACTGATGCAGCCAGCTAGGCAAGGATTAAAATATGTTATTCCATCTGATCCACAGACAGGCTCGTACTCATGAATCTTACATCCACAGTTAACATTACAGCTCCCAGTCAGATTCCTGTGGGCCATGGCAAGAGTGGGACTGAAGAAAGGAAAAAGAACATGCTAATAGGGCAAGCACAGATATCCTGCTGTACAGAAGGAGAAAACATCCTACTCATTAACTCTAGAACAGAGAGTTGATTATCAGAAAAAGATTGCATTAATTCTAGGTTATGCACATTATTTAAACAATACATAAGAACACCCAAGGCATCTCTGCCATCTACTAAAAATATATTACAAAAATAATAGCAAAGTTTAAAACTTGTGCCTTATTTGCCCAGGTAATAGCTGTATTTTTCCCCTATATTTTTCTTTTAAGACTCAAGAAAACACTACTTCATATGTCTACACTAAGCTACAGCAGTTTGTTGTTGATTAGTAGTGAAGGGCTCCATGATGAGATGTAAGCATTATGTGAACTAATAGGCATCTCTTCCCACATAGCACCAACTGTTCAGAAAACTTAATGCTTGGATTATTTATACATTTACATGAAACCTACAGGACGCTCTCTAGATCTGGAGCAGCACTGTGCTTTTACTAAATGTCTGTAAAAGGACCACTACTCCACTTCCCTGGACCACTGCCCAAAACCTTGCCAAAGCCCAACATTCTAAGTTCTTCCCAGAAGGCTTTGGTGGTACACTCAGAAGGAACTAAAGCCAATTTGAAAGCTGGATGACATTCACAAACCAAAAAGCAGACTCTTCACTCTTTATCACTGCTGTGATAAATTATTTATTTATCACATACAAGTGGTTGAACATATCTCAATTGCTTCAGCAGGGAAGTGCATCAATTCTTCACAGGCAAGTGCCACGCCAGCCTGGGCACGTCCTCACCATGTGAGGAATGTGCAAAGAGACCCCAAAGAAAGCAGCATCTCATGGCACTCATCTGAGCTCAGTGGCTCATTTAACAAGACCCAAATGAAGAACTGCACTGAGACAGCTGCAGGTCTCTCCTGATGAACCCTGTCCTCCAACTAACACCTCTGCATGGCATGTCTGGGCTCTGTCTGGAGAGAGCATCTTCACTCAGAAACAGTTCTGATCTGCTGTGGGTGCTGAGAGTCCCAAAGCATGGCAAAAAGACAGAAGCAATACGTGATATCCTGAGCTGCCAAGGGGAAGCCAGCACAAACCATTGAGAGTGCCAATGTGCTACTCGTGGATGAAATCAAGGTTTTAAAATATATAATTCCACTATGTCTCTACCACATCAGTTGTGCAGCTCAACCCAGAAGTGACAAAGACCTTAGCAATAGCAGCATCCACACCTGTAGGATCACAGACTCTTCATTAGAAGATGAAAGGGGAAAAACCAATCCAAACAAACAAACAAACCCCAAACAAATGAAAACAAACAAAACCAAAACCCAAAAAAGCACTGATCAAATGGTGCTGTGTCACCATCACATGTTTTGATTCAGGTTGACAAAGTCACAGTGATCAAATTAACCACCTCCTGTCTTACACACTGTATCATTTCAGCCCTGCCCAAAACAACACTCAGGTCACTTAAAAATGCCCAGCTTGGGGCACAAACCCTTATGGATACACCCAGATACTCCCTGCTCCGAAGAAAAGCCCAAGGTTACACTGGATTTCTGACATTCCAGGGTAGGGTCAGGGCTTGGAATATAAAACAAAGGAAATATATTAGCAGACACAAAGGCAATCTCACTGAAATAAGAGAGTAGTAAACCCCCCTACATAGCTGTATATACAAATTCTGATTATGGAGAAACAGAATTAGAAGGAAGAGTTAAAGAAAGAGAAAATGTATAATGCTATTCCCAAATTAAAAACAGACTAGGGTAACCAGACTCAGTGTACATAAAGCTAATATCAGAGGATGGAAGGTGTCAAACTCTATTATCTAGAAGTTCCTAATTAATGAGGAATTAGTTGATGATCATAACATATCATATTTTTCTGACAACTGATCTGAAAAGCCATTTACTTTAATGAATGCTTTCAATGAATTTATAATGAATTTACTTTTAATGAATGCTACAAGAGTGCTTTTCAGTTCTTGGGATTGCCCAGCTGAGTTTTCTAGAATTTGTTTCTTTTCTTAGCTGGCTAAAGGCCAATTGAAAACTTATTTTTGCATGTATACATTTTCCGTGAAAACCTTAGAAATATATGAAAATGGTTTTTGAGACAAGGATTGTCTTCACCAGTATCCTGGCTTTTGCAGTAGCCATAGGAATAATACTAGGAAAAAGAAAAAATGGGGCAAGCTACTTACTCCAGAAAAGACTTAACTCCAGAAAACTATTCCCTTAGCCTCTAATGAGTGTCAGTTGAAATTATTTTCTGAGTTTGGTGTGAATTTTTAGTTAATAAAACCTTTTTTTTTTACCTTGTACTTCTCCCATTGGTATTAGATTTTTTGAAACCACAATATTCAACAGCAAGGATTTTTTTGACAGTCCAGAGCCTATTACATGAGCTGTTGTTTGTTTGGAATCTGGCTTTTACTAGAATTATCTGACAGCCCCCATTTCCACTACTTGTAAATCCTGAATACATGAAGGCTCCTGAAAAAATGCACTTGAGGTGTTCCTGGGGCCAACATGAACATATTTGAAAGTGCTAGTGACATTTTATAGTTCCAATTAAACAAATCCCATCTAATGTTAACCAATCTAATTTTACCACATCTAATATTACTTGAAGGCATTACGCCAGAAGATACCTGAAAGTATAAGCATAGTCTTAGCTTTTATCCATGCCATTACTGAACATGTTAGCTCAGATTAAAAAAAAAAAACAAGTCAATATTGCACATAGACATATATGCCAATACATCTAGTAAGGTATTTTCTGATGTCATTGCATGGCCAAACTATAGCAAGCATGAACTTTTAAAGGGCCCAGATTGTATTTATACTTATTTTTACTGCACTTGCCATGATCTGTCTTGTTTCAGGCTCCTAAATTAACAATAAATGGAAGAGCAGAATCTGCAGTGGAGTTATTGCCCGTTCAGTTTTCCGCATCTCACTTGGAATTTCATCTGGGTTTAAAATGCAGCAACATTAATGCATTAAGCCAGTGGAAAAGTTACCTGAATGACCTTATTCATACCAATTTATTTCCAAGTGACAGGGCTGGCTGAGGCTAGGGAGCCTAGCTCGTATTTCCTAAATACCTTTCTGTCTAAAGAAATCAAGGTTCCTGAATTCTGCGCCCTTGCTCCTTCTTCACTGCATAAGGTAATTACAAGACACTGAAAACTGAAAACTGAAAACATGTTATCAATGTTTTCACCTGAAGCTTCTCCTGTAAGTTAAGAAAGCCCCATGTTATCATGTTTTCAGGAACTGCAATGTATATTCTCCTGCAATGTATAGTTTACTTTTTCTGGGTTTTTACTCTTAAATGTAAGTCTTGCTTTCTGTCATAGCTGCACTCTAGGCTTGGAACTACTATTTTGTGTCTCACAATATCCATGTTAGGCACTGCAACATTCAGTACTGCAATACACAAGTTGTTTTTTTTTAAGGGTCATTCAAACCACATTCTTTATGAGTTGTAATTTGCAATATCTAAACCTTTTTAATCCTTCCAAGTGCCAAGGCCAGACAGGCAGGTTCTGTAAGGAATAAAGACAGCTGATGCTTCTAAAATCTCCCAAAATTCAGAGCATTGAAGGAAGGGGCTGACCTCCCTCCAATGACTTTTTGGCTGGCAACCTCACCAGGACAGGTGAGATGGGAGCTGAGACTGACAGCAAGACAAAATTAGAACTGGGTCCAGAGACGATGATGATAATGATCAGTCCACTGACCAAAAAGTCCAAGAAAAAGGTGGGGCAGAACCTCACCTCCAGCCTTCTTCAGAAGAGCTCTTACCAGTGACAAAGTTCCCCCTAAACTCAGTCAGATAAACTCCTTAACTCAGGTGAAGAAGCTCCTAGAAGTGGGGAAGATGCACTCTACACCCTGATGCTCTATAGTAATACCAGTGCCCACTGCAGACAGCCCAGCAAGTTCCTACACACAATGCAAAAAAATGCCTCTTTGTGATGACAACCTCCTCCAGAAACACAACAGTACTTCATGGATTTATAACAGATCTCTTCTGATGTGCAGGAGGGAGCTTCCTCTTCCTCATCAGCTCTGTAGTTTCCTGAGATGGGAACAATGGGATTCTCTGTTCAACATGAAGGTGTTCAAATCTACATGTCCTTACCAGGCATTCTTATCAGCAAGCTCCAGAACAACACTTCCCATCTTTCCTGCTGAACCTGAACATGATCCCAATCCTGCTCATACCTCCTCATCCTCATACCTCTTTACTGACACATCTGTAAGAAAAACTTGGAGCAGAGACCAGGACCAAAGCTATTTCTTCCAAGGGGAATAACCCTTCAGAAGGTTTTAAAGACAGGTTCCTCTCTTGCTTACTCTTTTTTTTTTTTTTCCATTCTACGGTTTCTCTATCCATTCCTCCTTTCCTCCATTCTCTTCCCTTGTATCTGCCATTCATTTCTGCAGTGGTTATGGTGCTCTTGGGAACATAAGGAGTTCAGGGGCAGATTCTGAATAAATTGCTGGGTAGAGGCTGCAGCACATAAGGTCAGTGAGTAACCTCTTTCTGTAGCAATCAATTTCCTAGCAAAAACACACAGCTAGGTAGTTCTCCACAGTAACTGTTAAACATAATAGCCAGTGTTAATAAAGGAGGATCTGTGGAAACACACATACACCCCTTATGGATCTGCACATATTTCAAATTATTCCTTCTCATCTTTGAGTTGCAGCAGCTTAAACACCTGCACCTGGCACACTGGAGTCTACATTTGGTCACATGGAGAACTTTGGCCCAAATACAAACAATAATTTAAGTTCAATAGTCCTTGAGAACAAGTAACTATACTAATCTCTGAGATTGAGGAGTCAAAAATATGCTTAATCCAGGTTTTAAAAAAAATTCTTATATTTCAAATATGCCCTAAGACATTCTTCAGTCAATGTGTAGTTCTGCCTTCACAGTGGTCACAATAGCAAGAGACTTAGTTTAGCTCAGAAGGCAGGGCCATGAAGTCTGTTGTCTGCATGGCTATAGCTAAAGTACATGGGAGCTGAATAGTGAAGAGAAGTGATGCTTTAATAATGCAGTTTTGTTTTGTTTTGTTTTTTTCTCATGGGCTTTAATACAGTAGTACCAGAACCCTTTGGTGTGTCATTAGCTTAGTTTGAAAGTTTACTTTGAATACTGAATACTTTTCAGCAGTGTTTCACAGATCTTCTCCCAAGAGGTGAGATCTGCCTAGCTCCACGATGCAAGGTGTCCTCCTTCTTCTTCCTGGCTGATAAACCAGCTGATATTTTTTTCACAAATGGAAGCAAAAAGTGTCCTCCACTGCATCATTTATCCAGTAGTCCGCTAACAGACAGGAAAACCCAGCTGCCAAAGAATACTGAAGTAATCCATGCAAAGTTGAATGGGATTCAACCTTGAAAAGGAGGCTGAAGAGGAGAGGTTGAAAGAGCAAAACTCAAAGGTCTCTTCTACATACTAGAATATATATATGAAAATCCTCATCTCCAGGAGAAGAATGTGCCCTTTGCTCTTTGGTTTCTCACACCTGAGTGCTAAGGAGAGGTGGACACTCCCATACTAACACTGCCTGTGATCTGTGTGCAGCCCGATCTGGAAGACCTGAATTCTGAAAGCAAATTCTAGTTTCACTCCTGCAGAATCCACAAATACAGATAGATTTTCAACAGGAACTAAGCACTGAGCTCTGTTGGGCCATGAATATTTGCACATGCGCTGTAAGCAGAAATCTTACCTTGGGAATTCTGTTGGTATGCACAACCCCTCCACACTGGACACTGCAGCATAATATTGAATTAACTGTGCTGCCTTGTTTGCCCTGCTCTCAGTATTGCTCAATGGTGCCACAGAGAGGCCACTGCTGTTTAAAACCAGCACAAGTATTTCTGCTCTAAACAGATCAGTAGATATCCAGGGAATTTTAGCACCTCCTTAGCCAGGCAGGTGCTGAACAGGAATCTGGATTGAGTTTGTGGCTGCATCCCCAAGATCCTGTACACATGCTCACAGGATGTCGAGGTTGCAGAGCCCCACATCCTGTTTGCCTTCACATCTGTAATGCACAGGCAGGACCACTGTAAAGGTAAACAGCTACCATCAGACTTACTGCATCCCAACTATCCCATGGAACGCAAGGGATGCTCTTCTGCTCCCATCTTCCGATTAGACCTCTCTACACACAGCAACAGTCACCTTTATCATCCATCACCTCATCTCCTGTCATTAGTGACAATAAGCACAACGACTGCTGCTTAGTGGCTTCCACTTGACTGATTTGTAATGTATTTATACACCACTATTTGCTTTTGCTGAATATGCTTGTCTCTCCAGCTGGGCACTTCTGCAGAAGATCAAATGTTACTAAGTAGCTCTTAAATATTTATTGACTGTCTACTGATTACACAAATCAGGTTCACAAATTTAGTTTGTGATGCTCTTTTACACTTTATGGTCTAGCTGGCTGCTAACCAAAGCATTTCAGAGTGTTTTCTTTCTTGTGCCATAAACAACCCAGGCTCAGTTTTAGAAACAAGTTGTGGCTTGAGCAGGGAATTAAATATCCAGGGCTGGTACTGGTTCTGTCGCCTTCTCAGCTATCAGCTGAAACTTGTCTTATTATATCACATTGGATTCCAGAAGGCAGTATGCAGTAACACATCACATAGCAACAGTCAGACTTTTCCAGTAATCTCTCAACAGAACCTTTCTCTGACGGAAAATACCAAATCATCAAGACATTCCTTGGGAACATACTGATTTCAGCAGCATGGTGACAGAAGTTTTTCACACCATCAGTGGCAGCGTTTTTGGAATTTTACAAGCTCCCAGACTTGGGACATTGCTGAATGTCCCAGATGCCTGTATACTTGAGGCATAAACTCATACACTTGAGGCATACGCTATACTCAGCCTGCCTGGGGCACCCTCATGCTCACATCCTGGCTGCTAGCATGGACGTGTCCTCCAGCCCAGGCTGCAGAGAAAGGCAAAGCTTTGGTTTCCCTCTCCAACCTCTGCCACCCTTTGCAAGGCACTTTTCTAACCTCTTATCCCTCCATCATGTAAAACCTTTCTCAGCAGCAGATGGTTTGTGTTGCTTCACAGGCAGGAGAGACTGCTTTCCTTGCTCACTCAGCCTATGTAGCTAACTCACATCAGAAGCATTGCTGAACATTACCATGACAGAGACATTAGGAAATCAGCTTAAAAACAAAGGTGAGTGAAATCAGGCATGCACAGAATTAGAACGAAACTGGAAACTGAACTGAGCCCACTGTAATAACTTAATCTCAGGGGCATTTTTTTGTTTGCCCCAGAAGAAGCCTTAAGTTTACAGATTGCAGAATCACAGAATGTCAGTTGTTGGAAGGGACCTCTGAAGATCATTGAGACCAACCTCCCTGCCAGAGCAGGAACAAAATTAGGGCAAGTCATTCAGAAATTCAAGCAGACAGGTCTTGAAAGTCTTCAGAGAAGGAGACTCCACCTCTCTAGGGAGCTTGTTCCAGAGCTCTGTAACCCTTACAAAAATGAAATTCTTTCTCATGTTGAGGTGGAACTTCCTGTGCTCTATCTTGAATCCATGACCCTTCATCCTATTACAGGGCACAAACAAGAAGAAGCTGTCCCTTTCTTCTTGACACCCAGCCCTCATACATTTATACAAATTAATTAGGTCCCCTCTCACTCTTCTTCCTCTCCAGACTGAAAAGCCCCAGGTCTCTCAGCCTTTCTTCATGAGGCAGATGTTCCAGTGCTTTAATCATCCTCATAATCCTCTGCTGTACTTTCTCAAGTAAATCCCTGTCCCTCTTGAACTGGGGAGCCCAGAACTGGATGAGTCCTCACCAATACCCTAGGTGAGGTCTCACCAAGGCAGAGTAGAGGGGGAGGAGAATCTGCCTTGATCTGCTGGACACACGCTTCTTAATACACCCTAGGACACCATTGGCCTTCTTGGCCACAAGGGCACATTGCTGTCCCATGGATAACTTGTTGTCCACCAGGACTCCAAGATCCTTCTCCTTGAAGTGCAAAGCAAACGTGCTCAAATTAATCACAAACTACTGCAAACTGTGATTCTTCAGCTTTCATCACCTTTTTGTACCTCTTTATTTTGCCAATTTTTTTGTTGTCTACTAAAAATGCCTTGCATGCAAAAAGACAGGTTTTTTCATCCTTTCAAGAACATGTGATAACACAAAATCATCTATCTACTCTGTTTACAAAAGCTTATTATCAGTTTTAGGAGGTTCATACTTTCATCTTCATTACCTTCAGGGTTCACTAATTGCTCACTCCTCATTCAGTGATGGGAAACTAATGAAGGATGAAGGAATTCAGATGCTGGTGACGTGAAGTAACCCTTTTTCATCACATGTGATCTACCATATACCACATATTATAGCAGATTTCTCTGAAGACTTCTCCCTGGAGGGGATCATTTTATCTTGAAGGTATGTGTTTTTCCAGCAATAAGTTCAACCATAGTACTCAATCCTGCCCTCTCACACTGGGAGACTGCCAACTCACCACAAAGGAAAACAGAGCATTGATACCCTAATTATTGCATGACACATTGCAGATTTAACTCTATCATTTCGGAAGGAGCAGGTTTTTATAGAAATTGCACCAAAGCCAGGAAGTTCTGCTTGTGAGTTGGCGTGTGGGAAAAGCATCTTAGTTTCAATGCACCTACTGCTGCAGACACATATGATGCCTGAGAATAGGCTGCCCTGCTTGTTTCAGTGGGTGCAGATGCTGTCAGCTTGCAGCACTGCTTCACATGAGCTGCCAAGGACTCTCAGGATGCATGAGCACACCAACAGAAACGTGCCCCAAACAACACTGTTTCCTGAACTGTTCACAGAATCATAGAAATCAGCTAGGTTGGAAAGGACCTCTGAGATCATCAAGTCCAACCCTTGATCCACAACCATTGTGGTTACCAGACCATGGCACTGAGTGCCACATCCAGTCTCTTCTTAAAAACCTCCAGGGATGCAGAATCCACCACTTCCCTGGGCAGCCCATTCCAATGCCTGATCACCCTCTCTATAAAGGAATTCTTTCTAATATCCAACCTAAACCTTCCCTGGCAGAGCTTAAGTCTGTGCCTTCTTGTCCTATTGATGGCTGATGCCCCCCTGGCTACACCCTCCTTTCAGGGAGTTGTAGAGAGGGATGAGGTCTCCTCTGACCCTCCTCTTCTCCAGACTGAACACCTCCAGCTCCCTCAGCCCTTCCTCACAGGACTTGTGCTGGATCCCTTCACAGCCTCCTTGCTCTTCTCTGGACCTGCTCCAGCACCTTAATCTCCTTCCTGAACTGAGGGGCCCAGAACTGGACACAGGACTCAAGCTGTGGCCTCACCAGGGCTGAGTACAGGGGTAGAATCCCTTCCTTGGACCTGCTGACCACGCTGTTCCTGATCCAGGCCAGGATGCCATTGGCCTTCTTGGCCACCTGGGCACACTGCTGGCTCATGTTCAGCTTCCTGTCAATCCAGACTCTCAGATCCCTTTCTGCCTGGCAACTACAGACAGCAAGGCTGCTCCTTTCATTAATAAGATTCAACTGCAAGTGCTAGGACAAAACCCAGAATTCCATCTGACAAATTTCATTTGTTCACTTTTTGGAGAGACTGTTTTGTGTCTCCGTGACACTATGTTGGTAAAGCTAATAAAAAAGGAGACCTTTATTAGATGTGATTAGTGATAAAAGAGACTCTAGTTCCTAACATTTTTTGTTTCCTAAAACCTGTTTTTCTCTCCAACTATTACTCTGTGGGAGGCTTGTGGTATAGGAATAAAGTAAGAAAGGGGAAAGTATAAGGCAAGATTTATCACCTAGAGTTTTCAGAGCTATGATATGTTATTTCAGATACATTGTGCTGGCAGTCAATGCACACATATCAGAAAAAAAGGTGGACACTCTTCCCATGAGGCTACAATCTCAAAAAAAACAGTGCCTTATTATATTTTGGCAACATCTAAACAAAGAATTGACTGGCACATAGCTTTATTCATATTTATTTAGATCGCAGTAGTAACCTACAGTACCAAGGAAATAAAAAAGGGATAACCTCTCACCACATAGTTTCTATAATGTCAATACTGAGCTATATGATAAAAGGATTATCCTAATTTGATAGCAATATTTTTTATTTGGTATTGAAGGACATTCTGGGTGGCAAAGATCTGCAGTATCCTTGTTGGCAAGCAGCTGGATTCGCAGCAATGAGGCAATTTTTGTGTAGCTGTCAAACAAGGGACCCTCTCACTGTGTTAGCTAGATTCCTTCTTTGTTGTTATTGTTCTGATCTAATTAGTCACTGCTTTCAAGTTAAGGGACCCAACTGGCTCTTTGGACTGAAAGAGATACAAGAATAACAGTAACCAAAATGGTGGTACAAGAGGAAGAATAGAATTTTTTTTTTTTACTGTGAAGTGCCTCAGTAAGTCAACTGCATGCTTGAAACCTTAATACCACCAGAACAAGAGAAAGCAAACCAAAAGGGTCTATTTTGATTCATTACACACCAGAAAAGTGAGAGATGGAATGAAACTAATCCAGGAATCTGTCATTATGAGTAAGCTCCCTCTGGAGTCTTTTTTTGGTTGCCTTGTACCATAAAACATGGAAAAGACAGATCTAAAAACAACCTAAGCAGCTGATCTCTGCTGTTTTCCCTTTACTCAGCACTGGTGAGGCAACATCTCCGGCGCTGGTCCAGTTCTGGGCTTCCTAGTAGAACAGAGACTTGGATATATCTGGACAGAATCCATCTAAGGACCACTAAGATGCTGAAGGAACTGAAACATCAATGCTCTGAGGAAAGGCTGGGAGAGCTGGGACTGTCCAGCCTGGAGAAGAAAAGGGTCAGAGGGATCTCATCAGTGTACATAAATACCTGAAGGGAGGGTGCAAATAGGTCAGAACCAAGCTCTTTCCAGTAGTGCCCAGTGACAAGACCAGAGGCAATGGTCACAAACACAGGAGGTTCCCCCTGAATGTCAAGAAACACTTTTTCACCATGAAGGTGACCAAGCACCAGAAGAGGTTGCTAAGGGAGGCTGTGGACTCTCTGTCCTTGGAGGTATTCAAAAGCTGCCTGAACAAAGACAAAATTCACTGATTTAAAACTTTGCATTCAGATGTTGGCTATGGTGCAAGAGAAGGGTTGCTCTACAATGGTTTGACATAAGGCTCCTTACACTATTTTCAAATGTCAAACATGCTTCATAGACAAGGTTGGGGCATAGAACAACAGGTTCTAAAACGCTGGGATGTTTAATACAGAGATGCCCTTGACCTTCCTGATAACAGAGCTGCTCATGACACACAGCAGCAAAACTGCTTGTCCCCAGCATAAAACAGCAGAAAATCCTTGCAAATGTATTCTAATCTGTGCATGCCTCCAGGTCCCATCCGTTCCCTCACAGCTGGTACAGTCAGAGAAGTACTGA
The DNA here is from genome assembly GCF_003957555.1 of Calypte anna. NCBI lineage: Eukaryota > Metazoa > Chordata > Aves > Apodiformes > Trochilidae > Calypte > Calypte anna. The sequence goes on from NC_044245.1 coordinate 118,025,926, forward strand.
GTTATGAAACACACTGAAATATCATTGCCTTTTTTGGTGAGTACTGGTATGCACAGACCTCTGTGTTAACTAAAACCCTGCTTACCCTTCTCCTCTGTACTGTTTTATGGCTCAGTTCATTAAAAACCAAACAGACAAATCCAACAAAAGCAACAACACAAACAGACAAAAAAAACCCTCCCCTGCTTTTTAAATGTAAAAGAAAAGAACGGTAGAACTCAAAATGCTTATCCAGAGTAGCTTTTCTCCTGCAGGGTTTGTCTGCACTGCCCACTGCAGCTGAGATGCCTGGACTGATGTCAGCACAGGTAGCTCAGGCATCAGACCTAGCACAGCCACATTAAGACAGAGCATCATGCAAGGCATTTACTGTGTACTGCTCCTCCTATCCAATCCAGCCTGTAGAACTGGCTTGGATATCCATACACTGCATTGCTTTGGAACTAGAGAGTGGTGTATGTGGTTCATAAAATCTCAAAATGAAATCATGCTTTTTTTGCTACACGAACAACAACATTCTTTGATGTCTGAGTTAAAAAGCCATCTACCAAGTAAATGATTTGAAGCTATCAAATGACTGACCAGGAGGATTAAGAGAATGCTTATCCTGTCAGACATGTGGGATGAATTTATGCCTAGCAATGCTTCCTTCTTACCATTTTAATAATAAATTTTGATTTAACCTCTGCATTAAAAAATCCTATAGGGCTGGGGCTGCAAACTCCTGAACCATGCTTTAAAATTCTCAATTTCTGGTGACATAGTCTAAGCATACTGATTTTTATACTGATCTTAGAGAGCTGATATGCCCCAAACACTTTTGAAAATTTTGCCATTATCATCTCTCACCTCTTTCCTCAGTAAGAATAATCAGATGAAGGTGGTAAAGAAGTATTGCTATTGCAGACTTTCAGAACAGCTGTGAATAGATGCCTGTTTCAATTCATTGCATTTACTACATCATATGCATTTACTACAAATGTTATTTCTTATTGCAAAAAAAAATATTAGATGCTATTCAAATTCCCATGTGAAGAGCATGTGTTACATACCAGTTAATTGCTGTCTTCTATTTAGAAATAGATTCAAATTGAAAAGTACTTTTTCACAAACAGAAAACTACAGCCTTCTCAGTAGGCAGGCAGGGATATTCTGACTTGAAAGAGAGATCAATTAATTGCTATCTGAAATTTGAGTTCCCAGTAGTTTTCATTTCTTCATCTACACCCACAAGCTGTCACAAACATCAACAGAAGGTGGACAATCAAAGCATTCCACCCCCTTCCCACCCCTGTTCTCTCCTTCTTCTGCCAACTATGATCAGATGAGGTTATATCACTATGCTACTCACCTCAACAGCCAGCCCCTCACCACTGAGCTTTAACTCTAGGTATTAAGAATATAAAGGAGTAAATCAGCTCTCCATCAGCTCATGACTTTCAGTTGCTGGTTCTCCTTACTGTAGGATTAGAGTTTGACAGCAATGTAGCAACACCCAGCAGCACACAATGCAAAATACTCTCTGTGTAAACTGTGACTATTTTCTTCCACCTTTGCTTGCAATTTCTACTCTTTTATTTTCACTTGGCTTGCTCACTGCCCCACTGTAGTTCTTTTTATCCCCATTTGATCATCTCTTTTCCTGCTCTGCACTTCTATACTGTCCTCCAAACCACAATAAAAGTGCATGATCAGGCTTCTGAGGAATGAAACATCTTCTCACAACTTTTCCTCCCTGTCTTCCTTCCAAATATCCCTCATTTTTTAAAAATGCCCTTCTGTGAATTTCTTAATGTCACAGCCTAAATCCCTCACTTCCAGTACCTTCCTACATCCACATCTTTTTTTCATCCTTAACATACCTTTCAGGGTTATGATCTAGTCCCTGATTTGATGATGACCCAGCAAGTGCTGGGGGACATTCATACAAGTACTAAGGGGTTCAGGAGCCACTAATGTTGGTAGCACATGTCCAAGTGACTCTTCTCAAACAAGGACTGTAGACTCAAAACACTATTAATAGATAAACCTATTCAGATACAATCTTTACAATTCCTTTAGTATTTTCACAATTTTCATAAGCAGAAAACATTTGGGGACACCAACTGAACTCTGAGCAATATACAGAGGATTTTATTCTTATTTTACTGTAGTCCATTCTAATGCATTTTCCCATCCCTCAAAAAAGTGAGTTATTGCCTAAGCTTCTTTATAAACTAGATGCAAAACTTAAGGGCCACATCATAAGTGTGTGTTTACATCACAATACTCACCAAACATCATTTGAACATGGGACTTCTTCAATATATCAGCCATCAGCATTTTTTACATTTCTTTGTCAGGTTTACTGCAAAAAGCTGGTTTTGCCACAGTGGATTTCAAGCTACTTACCCAGTCGTGTAAGGTATATTAATTCCCCCTAGATTAATGCTTTCACATCCAACAATGAAGAGAGTTGAAAAGCAGAGCAGAGAAACACCGCTGCAGATCATAGCCAACTTTGCAGACTCTCTTGCACCAAGTTTCAGCTTTTTTATAATGTAGCCACCTAGGACAATACCAACACCAGCACTGGGGACAATAATCACACCTGCCAGGAAGAAAATCGAACAACATTTAAGCAAGACCTATAGAAATGGTATAAAACATAAATATTGGTTTCATTCCCTAATTAGATGACTACAAATGCTGCACTAAAATCTCCATTGTTTGATTCTCTGCTAGCAGACTGAGTCATACTTTTCAAACCTCTGGAGTGTTGTCAAAGAATTAATAAAAGCCTCCTTATGATATTACCAGCAGCCAAAGGGCAATAAGAGAACTATTGTACTTACAAGCAGAAACATTGCTTTGTATTTGTTTTAGAATGGGGAGGAGGGATACACATTGCTCCAGTTTAACTACTGAAAATTTTAAGAAATTCAGATTTGGACACAAACCTTCCTCTCCCTATTCTCATGATTAATTCCAGTGAAGCACAAGTGCTAAGCTGAAGCAGGATCCCACAAGCCTTCCCACTTGGGAGTCCATATATGAACCTGGCTGTAAATCTTGCCTTCTGGATACTTTGCTTAAGTTGAACAGCACTTTCCTACCTCAGCAGCCCTCTTCATCTCAGCACAGCCAAGTGGACTGTAAACTGATCAAACATGATTAAAGAAGTTAAGATACTAGAATGAGCATTAAGGTAACTTTAAGATACAAAAGATGTGCATATAACATTTCTGGCTCTCTGCTGCTACATTTATAAGGTGGCAGCTCAGCAACATGTCACCAAGCTGGTGTCACTTCTCAGGGCCTGAGGTGGTGGTGTCAGTGAATGTCTTGCACTTCTCAGCTTCCCTTGGCCTTTGTTTCTATAAATCAGATCTTTGCTAATAAAGATACGTTCCATGTAAACATGGAATTTTAACAATTTCTGGCAGCTGCATCTGGACAGAAGCTAAACTTCATTGTCCAAATTCTTACAGATGTTGGTCTTCTTTTTATAGAAGGCAGTAAGACTGTAACTTGCAAGTATCTTTAATATTATTGCAAAGCATTCTTATTCTCTGTGAATTTGTCTAACACTGCATTACACTTATCAAAATGTTGAGACTGGGAAAGCAAAAATATGAGGCAAAAATAGCTGCTGCCTTAATTATACTGCCATTATACTGGCATTATAAAATAAAAGGCAATTTCATGAGGAAGACTCTTAAAAACCATCCACAATCTCAAAACCAGATTTTCCTGTAAGAGCAGAATTTAAATGTGTAAGTCCTTATAGAAGAATTAAATTATTTTCACAAAATTCAAAGATATTATCTCTCTTGAGCTGCTATATCTATCTCTTTCAATGACAGAATATAAATGAGAGAAAGAAACAATGCAAATCCTTTCACTTCTGAAAAGATTCTCACACTGAAAATGTTCTCTCTTTGTGAAAATAGTAACTCAGCCATCTGAGTGTACCAGGCCTGCCCTGCTCTACAAAATCTGTGTCAGACAAGCACACATCCATGCCAAAAGCAGACTGAGATCACTTGAAATGACTTCTAAAACACTCTTGTTGGGTGAGCCAAAGTCCATGGACCAAATCTGTGGCTACATCAGTTATAAGAACTAAGGATCTAGCCTAAGGTAGATAAATCAACCTCAGTATTTTATTCTTCTTCTTTCCACCTTACAGCTTAGCTTTGAGTTACTAACCTGTTTGGGATTTGAATTTACCTTTTCTTTCTCATCCTCTGGAAGCCACAAGTATTGGAATAGCTTTCTCTAGAACTGAGAATCTGTGTGTCTATGTCTAGCACCCTGTCAAAACTGAGCATGTAAATATTTTGTGAGACATTATGTTAGTGGTTCTTCCATTAGTGAGTTACACTGTGCTGCCTTCTTCATCTATCTTTTGCCATATGACAAAGATCAGAACACTAATAATGAGAAGGACATGAGCAAATTGCCTGCCAAGGTTTGCTCTTGTTCTGGAGTATGGAAAGGTAAAGGAAAGCCTACACAGAAGAAGTATAAAGACAGTTTCCTCTGTGGGAAGTGGAGCTGGGGATGAAAAAAACTCTCTCTGGGAGAAACTGGAAGGGGCAGGAGTAGATTTCACTGTTTGTGGTGAAGGCAGCAGAGAGAAGTGCTCATTCTCTCCTATGTGTCAGGAAGCCTGACAGGTTCTTTTGCCTTAAGTAGGAACTTTTCATCTCTATGCCCCTCTCTTTCTGCAGGGGATGTGAAATCAGAACCGATGTACAGTCAAAGGAACGCAGCTATTACACTGTACTTCCAGGCGAGCTTCCAGGGGAAAGCAAAGCATGTACGTCTAATCAGGACATGCATTCTTCTTTTTCAAAGGCATTTAGAGGAATAAAGCTTAAGATCTGATACTAAGCTGTTGTGCTGCACTCTCCTTCATTTTATAATGACAGTTTGGCTTCCAGGAACTGTACGCATGCCAAACACACTCCTGTGCACAGAGCTCTGGGGCAGTATCAGCTTTCAGTCAGCAATTTTCAAACTTTGTCCTTTTTGATGTTGTCAGGATGCTGCGGAACTTGAGGCTTTCCACAGTAGCAAAAGATGATCTTAACAGCTCCTAATAGTCTGGGAACATGAAACTACAATATCTGCTTAGTGGGCTACACTTCCAAAGGGAATACCGTTGAGATCTTCAAACCAGTTCTGTATAAGGCATGTTATATCTTTGCTAGGACTTCAGCTAGATCCAATGTGTTTATAATAATTTTAACAGAAGTTACCAAAGTGCTGCTTTAATATAGTGTGTCATTCTTCCAACTACAAATTATTTGAATTGCAGCTCTCTTTTTCACAAGTAAATCTGCTAGGGAAGCACTTGAAATTTTAACCTGGATTTGTATAAGATCTACGTAGAACCAGAAGTCAAACTTCATTTGTTTTTTTTTAACCTGAAAAAGCCTGGAGGCCGTGTGCTATCTGCTCTACACATTGAAAACAAATCTCCAAACAAGACAAGACTGCAGCACAAGCTGCACAAGTTCAAGCCATAAAGTTTGGCACATTGCATCACATTGCATTTTTGCAATTTATAACAGAGAAAACAGGTATTAATAGCTTTACAGCCTGGATAGGGTCATGTCGTCTTCTCTTCCTTTTCTCTTTTAATGTACCAGCTGTTGAATATTTTGTCTGGCAAGAATGTTTCTGGTTTATTATGAGGATGAAGTTCTGGAGCAGCAATCCCATCAAAACTCATTACAGCAGAACTCCCATGCACACACAGCTACCCTAAGCTTCAGATAGAATCACAGTCCCATCAATCAGTGTTTCCTCCTTAGATGCAGAACAGATACAGATAAAGGGATTTCATGCCCTGAAGAAAATCTGATCCTAGCAAGCTCTCAAAGAGAAGTCACCACATGGTGCTTCTCTGATGTTTCCCCTCCACACTCTGGAAACAATCCTCACTTTTCTTCCAGCCACTACAGGTGACAAATGATTCCCATGAGATGCCTGTGCTGTTTCCTCTCTTCTACTGCTTTTTGTCTTCTCCTTGACTGATACCCCATATTTCACTTCTGTTACCACAACTCACTCTCCACTCCATCACTCCTTCTCAGATGCAATATCTAGAAGTATGGGGGAACAAATAACTAACCTGCCAAGAAATTATCAGCTATTCTGTATGGGAAGCTCCATGGAGAAAACAAAAAGATGCTTATAAAGACAAGTCTCTTTGATGCAGCCAGGAGAGAAGGGAGATGATCTGCATGACTTTGGCCCCAATTCTGCAAAACATTAGGACCCCTTTCCCTAGGGAAGTTCCCATATCTCCTTCCTGCAGAGTAGGAAGGGAGTAGTATGAAGCTTAAATTTTATGGTTTATAGATCTGTTAGAAGATGGACTTCACTGTACATTGCTGTAGCAGCAGAGAAAGTGACACTCCTGCAAAAGAGGGGTCTCAGACCTGAAATGAAAGGTGGGAGAAGATTTAGAGAGCTCTCCTGACTAGACTAGATCATTATATGCTCAGTGTTAATAAGTAAATATGGAAAAAAGCACAAGCCTGGAGGAGAGAGATAACTGAAGGATGGGACAGATAAAGAAGGCATCACTGGGGAAAATGAACGATTAGGATATTTTAAAGATCAAAGACAAAGTAAAATTCACATCAAATAAGAACAGCTTTGAAAGACCTCTTAAGGCACACAAACCACAGTAATGCCTGTGGGTTTTCTAGATTGTTTCTGTTGTGTTTTTCCTCCCTGAAGACCATTAACACATTAGAAAAATTCTGCCTAGGTTTCTGTTAAAAACCTCAACTGTTTAACAATATAAATGGTTTTATATTTTACTAAACATATATAGTAAACATAAAAGAACAGCCTGGATATCTGGCAAAACAGACAAAGCCAGGTCAAACTATCTGTTCTAACAAGCACATTTTTGGTTTGTTCCTCTATTGATTCATTTCATCAGTCAAACAACACCAACCCTTTCAATCTTACACTACATGGCAATGCCTTACCAGTGTAGATGCTGGCATTGGAAGCTGGGATGCCAAACTGTGACTCGATGAACTTGGGAATGAAGGTAATAAAAGCTGTGACAATGGCACTCTCAGCTGTGTATGACAAACTCACAAAAAGGAATGTCATGTTGCTTAAGATCCTGACAGCTGCTCTTGGAAGCTCTATAAAATGACAAAAGTGACAAACGGATGTTATAAATAATGAGCGATAAACAAAAGCAAGCTGAAACAAAACAAATCGATTTTCTTTGAGATGGACTGGCAATAATGGCTTGCTAGCATCTGGCTACATTTGCTGGGTGGGAGAGTGCATATTTGGGATTGCAATCCTTTGCTCTCTGCTCTTAACCCTACCTCATTGCATCCCCTCAGGGCTGCAGTCCCACTTTTCACACACACAGCTGAGGTCTGCATAGTAAGGCTATAAAGGAAAGGAAAACAGCGAACCAGTGTAGCAGTTCTGGAATTATTGTGATGTCTTATCTTGCCATTTTCTGCAAGGTAACATGTATCACACTGCTGAACTGAAAGTCAGGAGTTTTGCACTCCACAGGAGGAAAACAGGGATCAAACTCCCCCTGTAATTTGCTGCTTCATGGACCACTCTTGGAAATCTGGGAAGATGCTACTATAGTTGAAAAGGGAAACAAAACATTTTTAATTAAATATTTTTCTACATGATTTAAATGCATTTCCAACAGATGCAGACAAAGCACGCTGAAAAAATCTTGTCAATAATATCAATGAATCTCAGCATACCTTTACATACAACTAATTTAATATTCTCAGAAGGGATAAATCAATTAAAAATGAGAGCACATCATTAACGTAAATGAAAAACTACTCATAGATGCTGCAATCATCCTCAAATCAAATATCAAAAGGCCATTAAATTCACCATTGTAATTAAAGGAAACAAATACTTTTAACTCAGTCCTGTTATGATGTCAGATTATCTTCAGATGATGATAGCTCTATTCAAGACTTCCTTTTTTTTTCAGATTTAGATGGTGAGATTTTAAACATTTTTTTTCCTTGGGGCTTCTACCAATATCAGACTTTTTGTTCAAGTATTTTATCTAACTACAGTTTGTTTTCTTTCATTGAACACTGCTTGAATCAAAGCCCATTGAACTCCATGACAAGAGTACTCATTAGAAATACAACACTGAGTAAAAACAACTGAGGGAGAATTTTATTGATGTTAAAAGTCGTCAAGTCAAAAATCTGTCTCACTTTCTCCATTGACTCCAGTAGGTTATCTGCGTAAAAGCAAACAGAATTTAGACTCTCATCATGTCAGAACTCGTCAGGCTGCAAATTAGCACCTAAGTTGTCTGACTACATCCAATCTTAGCTTATGCCAGTCATCAAAATTTATACTGAATTTGTTAAGAGTACAGGGTTTATAAATTTAATGTAGTCAAATGCTCTAATGCTGCCTATATGAGGAAACATATTAAATGTTAAATACAAAATACAAAATTGCTGGAAATAAGCAATACATAAATCACATTAAGAAGCACTCCTGTATTTGGATCTTAATGTTTTAACCACCTACAGCTTTGTAAAAAATGTGACACTGTTTCCAATAGAAGAACAGAAAGAAAAAAGATAACAGCAATATGAGAGCATTTAATACCAGCATGAATATATAGAAACTATAATGAAACTGCATTACAGTAGCAAGTACAAAGATAAAATAATATCACTATTAACTGGCAAATATGCTGCATGTTCAAAATACAGTTGATCTGAATTTATCTTACTGTTCAAAAGGAAATAAAAGAGAGAAAAAGGTGACCATCAGATGTCAGCCCTCAAACCTCACCAGCTTTGCCTTTGTGTCTATTTTTGGGCTGTCTTGGGCTGAGTTAGCTGATGGGGGCTTAGATGCAAAAAGAAACCAAAGGGCAAGAGCCAAGATACTCTAAACCAGCTTTTGCAAAGCCTCTCATAGGGACAGATGAAGCAGTTTAAGAAAACAGCCATCACAGGGCTGCAGCAGGGCAGGATTTCCTCAGAAACAAGAAGCAGGATTGAATGCTTCTCCCCCTGCCACAGAAGCAATCAGTTATGATGGTGCTGCTGCTGCTGCTGTGAGAAAGGAATCAGCAAACATTAAGAGGAAAAGCCTCAGTCAGCTGTGTTTCCATCAGTCCTGATGGAAACTCAGGTCTTTGGTGGCAGCTGCTCACCCATGCTAAAAACATGTGGAAAAAAATCATAAGATAGCAACTTTCAGAACAGATATCACAGATAAAAAATAGAATTTATGAGGATGATTAACCAAGTGCTCTTTGTAGAAATGAACTGGAAGTCCTTAGCCAAGGGCTGAATTCAAGGCATCTGCGCTGAACAGATTATTTTAAAGGGTCTGGTCCAAATATCATACCTGGTAAATTTTAGGCCTGCTTGGTAAAACTGAGCTTCAGCAAAATGTCTGATTTAGAATTTTTGTCTTAAATATACTGAATAATTAAGTAAAGAACTGCAGAGCAAACAAACATTTTGCTCCCATGTTCAGATGTAGAGCTGTACTTTCTGTTGACTCCTACTTACATCTCAGCTGAGCACTCAGCCTAAAGATCATCATTAACTTCAGAACTAATTAGTATTTTCCAACTGTATTCCTACAGCTAAGTAGATAAAACTCAAGGTCTTGGAATAAGCATAAGTTCTCTTACACCCATGTGAAGGGTTCTTCAGGGAACGGCTCTGCTGATTACTGCAATTTTTGTCATGAAATAAAACACAGATTATTCCTGCATGCTGCAGTAATATACAGTACCTGGAGCAGTTGTGGGTTGAAGCTCTTTATGACTTATAAAGAGCAACTATCTGGCACACAGGGAAAAGCTGCCATATAGTAAGAAATTTGCAATTAAAATATATATTCAGAATTAGGTTTTTCCTGGTTTCTCCCTATGACTATAGTCAAATCCTCTGTGACAGAATCTGTATGACACTTCTGAATTTAAATACCTATAATAGAAAGGCACTATAAGTATCTCATAGCTTTCAATCACATTAATTCTAGTAAAAAGCAAGAATGCCAAAAACTTTAATGATTCTTTGTTCTCCATAATCAATCATGCATTTAAACATTTCATGCATTTAAAAACATTTCAATGTCATCTTATTTTGTGACTAGACATAGGCCACAAACCTGTTGGGTTCTGATTTTTAGGTCTTAAAAAAAACCCTCTGTTTTTGCAAATGTGCATCAGAAACAATGCTATGTGAGCTTCCAGTCACCTTCATTCTGTCATTTGAACAAATAAATTTCTGTTGATTCCTAAAACTGAAATCACTTTTTAGTATGGCTGCAAACATGTTTACTTTTCTGTGGAGCAATTAAAATCTTAAACATCCTCATCTTTTCTTTTGGGGTTTTTTTTTTCTTTTTTTCTTTCTTTTTATAAAATAACCTAATATCTAACTAAAAATAAGTTAAGACCTGTCTTGCTGGACTGGATTGATAGTCTTACTATTTTTTTTTCCCTTCAGAGTCTCTGAAAACTTTTTTCTCTGGTCAGCATTTAGTATTCAGGGCCCCACCAAAAAATGGTCAAGGCTGACCCAGCAGGTAAAAGGTGATTCTGCCCCTCTGTTCTGCTCTAATGAGATCCCACCTGGAGTACTGTGTGTAGTCTGGGGTCCCCAACACAAGAAGGACATGGAGTTGCTAAGAGTGAGTCCAGAGGAGGGCCACGAAGATGACCTGAGGGCTGGAAGATCTCTCTTATGAAGACAGACTGAGAGAGTTGGGGTTGTTCAGCCTGGAGAGGAGGAAGACTTTATAACAGTCTCCCAGTACCTGAAGGTGACCTACAGGAAGGCTGTGGAGGGACTTTTTACAAGGGCATGTAGTGATAGGACAAGTGGGAGTGGTTTTAAGATGAAAGAGGGTTGATTTAGATTAGTTACTAGGAAGAAAGTCTTTAGTGTGAGGGTGGTGAGAAAGTAAGACAGGTTGTGCAGTGAAGCTGTAGATGCCCCATCCCTGGAAGCATTGAACTCCAGGTTGGATGAGGCTTTGAGCAGCCTGGTCTAGTGGGAGGTGTCTCTGCCCATGCATGGGGGTTGGAACTAGATGACATTTAACGTCCCTTCCAACAGAAACTATTCTATGATTCTATAATTACATTACTTCCTTTCACTAATGTTCTGGACCACTGCTTGATTCTGGTAAGGCAAAAGCATAAAATCTTCAAATGATATAACTATTCATAAATATTGCTCTAAGCAAAACTCTCGAAGCACTCTAAAAATAATTTCAATAAAAACTCAAGTAATTCTGACTTAGTCTCCTTTTTCATAATTTAATATATTGTCTTTTGTAATTGTTCCTGTGCCTCTAGCCCAAGACATTTCAATGAATACAACCAGGGGAACTAACCACCCCAGTCTACAGCAGTGTCCTTTCATAGTCCATCATCAAAGCTCTTTGTAAGGGTGATGCAGATATTAGCCAAAGGACCTCCCTTCTGCTGGTGCTCCAAGCCTGGATGGCACTACCCAGGTCTGCAGCTCTGAAGGAGGCTGTCTTCACCCCAAGGCCTCAGGGGCAGCTTCTGCTCCCATGCAGTACAAGGCAGAGCCAAGGTTTGAGACAGAATTTCTGATTTGTTCTTCAGAATAGAACTGAGCATTTTCAGTCACACACAAGTACTTCAAATGTATTCTGCATGGAGCTAATCACTAAATTCTAGAATAATATTTGGTCATGTGTTTCATTTCATTATTTACTCACATACCATTTAAATAACCTCATTCAATTCAGTTTCTCAAGCATTTTCAAGACATGCTCTAAGTACCTGGGTGGTCACCAGACAGACCCTAATATCCCATAAAGAGTAGGGAGGTTAAGAGCTAGTTTGATCTGGTTATTACTATTGTTAACTTGATTTAGAGAAGCTCCTCAAGAGTCCAGCTAGCACTGCTCACAACCACACGGGGCCATGCCAACCTTTCCTCTTTTTTTTTTTTTTTTTTTTTTTTTTCTTTTCTGTTTTTTTTTTTTTTTTTCTATTTTGAGCTCTTCAAGACATCCTAAGAAATGGTGAGGGGGGAGAGACTCACTCAAGGTCTGTAGCACAGCAGGATCTCCAGCCCACGGTCTCCTGAACTCTTTGAAAGTCAGAGTGCTCCCCAAGCTCCCCACACTCAGACCACTCTCTTCTCCTCCTCTTCCTGTCCCAGCCAACTTGTCCTCAAGAAAATCCAGTCCAGATCCTATGATGGCAGAGCACTTCAGTGGATTCAACCTACATTCACAAGCCTACATCCACGAACTCCCCATTGGGAGTTGTTTTTACCTTTGCTGATGCCCTGACGAGCATCGGCATTTATTCTGATTATTTATCAGCATTATTTTTCCTGTCTCAGTCCCTGGCAGGGACTGGCTGAGGTGGGCACACAACAGATGGTAGATGTGAAAAGGCAAACAGGAATACCCCACATTTAAGAAAGGGCTGTACACAGAGACAAAACTCAAATGTTAAAAAGAAAACCAAAGACTACAAAGTACATGTAATTAACACCCTTCAGATCAGAACAGTACATTTGAGGTAAAATATACATTGCTTTTCTTCACACTGCTCCCATATCCAGCAAGTTTCATTTCAGCAGTACGTAAAAGGGACTGCAGATACAGTTTCCAAGGCAAAAAACCCTAGGGGTATCCATTTAATAATGAAAACAGTGGTTTTGCCTGCTCAGATTCTTGAATTATTTGCATATATGGGATTGAACTGTGGTTTCTTCACTATAAATCTCCAGATCATGCTACCTACACTACCTCTTTTTTCCCAATAAACTGCATACAATTTTCTTCCTTCAGTGACCTGTTCAATGTTTTAATAATTTTGATAGCTGCATCTGAAAAAATTTCTCTCTCTCTCAGTGTTTACTTGTGACATAAATATGTAAGTAAAGACGAATTCCAAGCCCTTGCATCAAGGGAAAAAACAAAAAATTATGTATATTTTCTGTCTTAGTTGGAGGTTTGCAGATGGAGCCAGTTTTTAGTTTATTTCTTAATCATATAGTAGCAGCCTATAGGATCCTGGCCCTCTTCCCTCAGACCTTTTCAGTTCCTTTTCATTCATACAGAGAACTAACTTCTGTGAAATTAGGAGAAGTTACAGCAGGACAAGAATAACTTTGCCAGGCTTCCCAGATAAGACATCATTGTAGTAGAAGATGACAAAAGCTTCTTCCCTGAGACTTTCTCCACCAAAGTTGCACAAATTTTACAGATTTAATGGCACTGACCTCTGTCATGACAAACTATGGCATCACTGATATTTATTAATACAGAACAGATGATGTGACCTACTAAATCATCAGTCTCCTGGCTACTGCTTAAGTGGAGATATTGCCCATCATGCTATAAAAAGATAAAGCCCTAAAATTCAATGAGAAGTATAAATGTAAATTACATCTCAGAAGAAGTAATACTAAATGACTTAGACACGTGATCCTTTTTTCCTTCCCATTATAAATGAAATTGCCTCATCTGAGAAGCCTGAGGCATCATCTCATTCCATAAAGCCCACTTAAACTTGAAAAATAATTAAATGAGAGTGCATTCCTGCTTCAGGCCCTCTTTGCTAGGGTAAATGACACCTAATGGGAAAGCTATTACCAGCTTATAGCAAAATACTTTTCTCTGTGTTACCTCAACTTGCTTGGTATGTTTCTGACATGTAAAATACAATGCTGCTCTTCACTGCTTCATGTGGTAAAGTTTCTCGCCTAAAGAAAATGAAAAGCTTTGTATAGAAGGGGCTCTGATTTGGTGGCCTTACTAATATATTAATATAGAATTTTGTAGACAGTATGATATGCATTTAGACAGATACTAAATTTAGACATTTAGACAGATACTAAAAATCACATGTTAAAATGAAATATACAGTAGTTTTCATTTTTTGGGGGGGAGGAAAAAAAAGTATTAGAAACATTTTCCTAAGAGTATACTTGTTTTCTGTGTATGTGCTGTGCTTGTAGTGACATAACATGACCTGGAAGGTGCAATTCTGTACAGAAACAGAGAACCAGCATCAGCATACTCATACAGAAGCAGAGATTGTCTGAATCCCTGTATCTTTTCCAGGTACACCTATGAGATGAAGCATTCCATCTGCTATAACATTGCCTGCAATGATTAGGAAGGAGCCCAGCAAAGACTGAACTCTTCTCTTCCATTTCCCTAGGTTAGTGAGAAACCCTTGGCAGAAGTAGCCCTGAACAGCGTTTGCTGGTTTGAAGGCCAAAAAACCCCTCAGCTTGCTTTATGGATTTAGGAGAAAATATTATGTAAGGAGACTCACAAATAAGGGGAACAGAGTCTTCAAACAGGGAAGTAGACAACATGCTCTTCTTGGTCCTCCAACACTTTTTTAGCTACTTTGCCAGCAATAGAAGAACATGGTTCAGAAAGATCTGATATTCCAGGTTTACTTTGCTCTTTCTGTGCCTTGATTAAGATGGTGTTTTGTAGGTTATAAACCAAGGTGTATCACCAAATTCTGGTCTCCTGTTTTTTCTTTACTTCCATAGAAATTAACAGTAACTTCAGGTACCCTGAGACTTCAGATGGAAATGTAATGTCAACCAGATCAAATGTGGGAAAACATGACCTAGAATTACACTGGTTTTAATCTAAAACCAGTACACTGCTACTGCTAAGCCTTGCCTATTCAATATAAACAGTAATCATAAATGTGTCATTAAATATCTGCCAATCGTATCCTGGACTGATATCCAATGAAACAGTAACACTAATGTTCACATCAACAAAGTTTTGAGTTTAAATTACATCTAATGGTACAAATGACATTTCATGGGTTTCTTCTATCCCTATTGCATTCATCAAGCTACCATAAAATGGCACAATCAGCATTTGTATCATAGAATCCAAGGAGGACACAACAGAACTGATAGCACAAGAGCAATAAGGCACATTCACTCTTGTCCTATACTAGTCAATATTATGACACTGCTAAGCCTGTACTGTCAACTCCAAATGTATGTTTTGCATTAAGTTTTAACAACACTGCCCTTCTTCCCATGGCATTTCATCAATGATTACTACTTACTGTTGGATTTCACATTAATGGTGGACTTCCTGAGCAAAATAAAAACCTGTTACTTGCCACTCTTTTGATCTCTTCTTGTTTTAAAATCAGCATAAGTTTCATTCCTCCTAACCTTCTGAAAACAAATAGCTTGTGGTATAAAAATAGCCAGGAAAGGCATACGAAGCAAATAATCTTTCTTAATTCAAATGCATTAATGTAACTGAATTCTTTTTCATTTAAATCTTTTTATGGTTTCACTCATAATTCTAGAAGAGCACGTTATTCTATGGAAGGCAGCCTAAAGCAACTATGGCTGTTACAAACTGTCAGGTGCACAAAAAATTCTCATGTTAAAAGTCCTATAGGTATTTGAAATAGGCTTGTTACAGGTGCACATTAAATACCTCAAGAATTTAAGTAAATTAATGTCTTACAGTCACCACTGTATTTTGTAATTGGAGGACGACCATCCATTAAAAACTTAATAACAAAACATAATATTAAGTATACAATGTCAAGGTTCTACCTTCAACTACACTCATACAATCCTAGATGACCCTGTATAAAAAACGCATAGCATTTAAAAATTAAAACCAAACTTCACCTTTAACATTCTTCCCAAATCCCATAGAGGCAGGAACTGCACTGTCTGCTTGCATTTTGCTATTTGTTTTCTCTTTCATGACTTCATCATCACTTGAAACATCATCAGAGTTCATCTTCTTTTTCTTTTTCTTTTTTTTATGTCGAGGCGGGAGCTTTTTCGGAAAGGTAAACATGGGGAATATCACAAGGAGCATTGCAATGGCACAAAGGAGAAATCCACTCCACCTAATATTGAGAGACAGGAAATAAAATGCAAGACAATGCATTACATAGAATTAAAAAAAAAAACGAAGGAGTTATTGCAGGCTGCACTGGCTGGAAAGGCATATTTGCAAAATATGGAACATTGAAATTAAAAGTAAAGACCTGGAATTGGGGAGAACCTTCACTGCACCAAACCCCTTAATTGGAAGGTGTTTTTGTTGGCTCGTCTACTGACAAAGGTACTTACACAGAACTCACCAAATACTATGAAATAGTGTCAGCTTTGAGTTCCAGTAAATTTTCATTTTTGGTAATTACTCAGTATCAGGTGCTGAGAAACAGATATTCACTTTGACTTTGCCTTTCTTGGACAATTCCCAGTAAAGCAATATAGTATTCCTCTGGTGAGCATGAAAAAACCAAATGCCCATCAGGGCTAAATCTGTTCTTTCCCATGACTATCCCACTGCCCTGACTATCCTACTCTCTTCCTTCCCTATTAAGAGCTCCCAAGCCTGACTGTAAACAACTGATGTGTTGCAGTTCATAGTGGGGTTCATATCTAAAATTCTTCACAAAGAATGCTTTCTTCTATCCCTCTTATAAGAACAGGATATAAACAACTTTGGAATGATCCCTTGCCTCACATGGAATGACCTGGGAAAGACTCACAAGAAGAGGCAATGTAGTGGCATGCCAGAAAAGTGCCCTTCAGGCTGCAGGCATACAGTTATCTTCCCTGGGGCCAAAAAGCTTAATGAACTTTACCACACCACCACAAATGGCAAAAGGCCTTAATAGAAAGTACTCTAGACTTAACCTTCTGCAGTCAGAGGGTGACAGTAGAATATAAGATAACAATTTCTCTCCTAAATTCATATTGCAAGGAATGACTGGAGGGAAATATGGATAAACTTGCATAGATGTTTCAGTGAAGCTGAAACAACCTCAGAATTCAGCACAGAGTTCTCCCCCTGTACTGGAAATGCAAGTCTCAATATATATTTATATATATGTATAATCTACTTGTACTGAACTTATATGGCAAGGTTTTGATAGTGGGGTGTGGGCCACAGGAATGTGTCTGTGAGAAGACACCATGAGCTGCCCCCATGCTGGACAGAGCCAGCTCCAGCCAGCTCCACAGGAGATCCATCACTGCCCACAACTGAGCCAGTCAGCAATGCTGGTGGCACCTCTGTGGTAACTTATTTAAGAAAGGGTAAAAGATGCTGCACAGCTGTTGTGTGAAGGGAGTGAGAAAATGTGAGAGAAACAGCCCTCCAAAGTGAGAGAATCAGGAGGGGGATGAGGCACTCTGGGAGCTGGAGAAGCAACTACCCTGCAAACTCAGGATAAGACCATGGTAATGCAGGTTGTCCCCCTGAAGCCCATGGAGGACCATGGTAGAGCAGATAACCACTTTTCAGCCCATGGTGAGTAGGGTCACAAGTCCTGTCAGCAAACCTGCTTCAGCATGGGCTCCTTTTTCAGTGGTTCCACAGGGCCTGCCAGGATCCTGTTCCAGCACAGTCTTCCCCCAGGGGCACAGCTCCTTTGGGTATCCAATTGCACTGGCATGGGGTCCACCAGAGGCTACAGGTGGATATCTGCTCCGTCACAGACCTCCATGGGCTGTAGGAAGACAGTCTGCCTCCCCATGGTCTTCAGCATTGGCTGCAGGGAAATCTCTGCCTGGAGCATCTCTTCTCCCCTCCTTCTTCACTGACCCTGGCGTCTGCAGTGCTGTTGCTCTCCCTATTCTCACTCCTCTCTTCAGCTGCAGTTGCACAGTTTTTCCCCCATCTTAAACATGTTATCCCAGAGGCACTACCACCATCACTGACGGGCTGGGCCTTGGCCCTGAGGGTCTCTCTAGGATCTGGCTAGCATTGGTTCTCTCAGACACAGGGGAAGCTTCCAGCACTATCACACCACCAAAAACTTTCCACTCAAGCCCAATAGGAGAAACATTTTTACTTCTTTTCTATATCCATTCCACTTAAAAAAAGAAGTTACAAAAGGAACTTCGAACATTTACAAGTAGGGAGTAGATAGGATAATGAACACAAAAAAAGAAAAGCATTTGGCCTCGTATTTGCAATGCAAAGATATCACAAACTGTATTTTTAAATGAAGGCAAATACATATGTATGGTTAATGTTTTCTGTGGTAAATGATTATGCAAACACCAAACAAACGATTTGTTAGGATTGTACCGGAAGCTTTTGTGAGGCAAATCTAAGTGAGTGGAAGTTTTGACTGGTTTGGATATTATGTAAGCAGAAAATCCCCTATTCATTCATTTTAACTGATAACATACACGGATTAGAAAGCAGATTTTTAGGAGGATTAGTCAGCACTATCAGATAGAGAATAAATCAGTAGACTATAAAAATGTAGTGACATCCCTTTCAGGATCTCAAAGGCAGAAGCTGCAAAGGCACTGATCAAAGAAACAATCGGTGGCAATAATACACAGAAATCTGAAACCACCCACTGGGCAGGAAACAGCAAAGGAGACAGGGGCCTGTGATGTAGCCTGAGATGAAATTCAAATCCAAAGGGACAATTATGGTCACATACTGAGTGCTGGAGATGTCACCAATGCAGAACTGGATGCAATTATCTGCACCGTCTGCACTTCACATCTTCCTGGAGAAATATCAAAGCATTGGAAAACAGACAAAAGATAGTATCAAAAATAATAAGGAAACCTGCAATGGGAAACGAGAGGTCAGAGCAGGATCTGTATTAATTAAAAAGCCCTTGATTTTTCTGTCTTTTAAAGTCAAAGAAAATACGCAGAGCACCTCAAAGACATCTGCACAAGCTCTAGGACCTCAAATGAAAGCAATTAAAATGAAGGAAGGACCAGACAGTGCTGGAAGAATTCCTTTAAACTTCCTGTGTGGAATGCCGATGAAAGACTATACTGGAAGATCCAAGCATTAAACAGATTCAAATCTAGGCAAACACTCAGAAATGTGGCAGCAAAAGAAAATTTGATGCAAAGCACCTGATAGACTGCCAAGGGCTACTCCACAACTCATGAGATCCCTGTATAACACATTAACAGTTTTCAAAGACACCAACATGATGGATGATTTCTAACAGATATCCCTACAGTTAACACATTTGGATAAAAAACAGCTTTAAATATTTGGTGGGCTGACATAGACATAGACAGCTGGTGAACACTTTAGCCCAAAGCACCTACAGAAAGCCGAGGTGTGCAAAACCCAGGAGAATGAACCCAAGTTCTGTGAAACTCGAGGAAGAATCAGGTCAGAAATAACCCTGAGAAATAATCACTCACTTTGCTTAGGAAGTTTCACAGGAGATAAAACAAGTTACCTTTCCTGCATATATGAGATATTTCTTTTAGAAAGAAACAGCTTAAATTAAAAATTGGCTTTACTGTAATTTTCCTTGGCGTATATTATAGTTGCTGTGTTTACTATTTTGTCTGTAATCATTGCCTCCTTTATTAATGGAATTTTTCCACTAGGTTTCTGCAATAAGCTACATTAGAAACCTTACAGCTCTAATAATGGAAAGATGAAAATCAAAGACACTAATTCACTTCAAAGAAGACAAGGCTGAGAAAGCTCAAATAGGACTGCCCATTAACTTTCACAACTGCACCCTACTTTTAAAAAGCATGTCAGATGAAGTAAGTGCTAGACTACTCTTATATTTCAATTTGTTAGATTACATAAATAAAAATAAACTCGGCTACGTGACACTTCCCTCCAAGGAGAAAATGTCATGGTCCCAGAAAATACATCTCAGTGGTTTGAAAGTCTGTGCTTTCAGAGCTCTCTGCAACTGACTGGGCAGTCAGTGAGCAGAAAGGGACAAAGGAACAACCCTCACACCATGGGAGTCTCTGTCCTAAGGGGCAGACAAAGCTTCAGAAAGAGAAAAGATAATGAGGTGCAGATGCTATGAACACCACCAAACTTTCACGATGCCACCACAGACTGTGAAACAAATTAGCAGAGATCTGATAGCAGGGTTTAGTTTTAAGAAACTTTCAGAGAAAAAACGAAGAGAGCCAAAAATTCAAACATAATACAAGGACCTGGAATACTGCTCAGGGAAAGGCAGTCTCTACAGATTTAATAAACATGATGGAAAACTGAATGACTTTTACTTTTCTGTGTTGGCTAGAATCTGCAGAGATGCTGAAAGACAATTTCCTTCCCTTTCTTCAGTCATATTTATATCACTTCTGCTAGCATCTCTGTGTAAAACTGAACTCACCAAGATACTTTTTGCAGGTGACATTAAACACTGGAGATACGTAAAATGCATTTAGCAATTTGTCAGAAAATGTTCAAGCTCTTTTTCCTGTTTTTCTTGCAAGACCTGATATAGCATATGTTCTCAAAGCCTGACCACAGAAATGGTTCTAAGAGGTGACTTCTCACAACTCTTGCCATGGAGCTCAGTGGCTATAATTATGAAATGTATTTATGGGCCTGTTCACAATCTCTGTTAAGAAGTACAGAGCAGATGCTGACTACCAGTTCTGACATGTCCTTAAAAACTCATTAAATGCCAGAGTTTTACAAAGAATGTAGAATATTTTGCTTTGGTTTCTAATCTTCTATTCAAGAACAGTCAAACCATATTTTTTACACTGCAGCAATATTCACAGGACAAATCTTTCCTGTGAGATACATCAGTATATACATGAGAGCAGAGTCATTAACCCCAAAGTCACAGGTTAACTGAGCACTGAAAATTTGGCTGGAGAGTCCTGTGCAGCAATGCTCTTGGAGTAAGTAAGATACATAAAGCAATGATATATCTTCAAAGACTTAAGAACACTCCAGAAAGAGAATTTTTTACATCAACTGTCATGAGACATCACTGCAGGATAAATAGAAACTAATGCAGTCTGGCTGGGATGGCACAATGACAACCACTAATCCAGTGCACAAGAACTGACACTGCACCCTACACCTAGAAAGTAGAGATTTCCGTCTGGGATAATGAACTTAAGTTTTTTCTGGGCTTGCACAAAAAACTTTTAAGGCAGATTTATGAACTAACTGAGAAAAGTCAGCTAGAGCCTCCTCAAGACCTGCTTCCTCAAAGAGACATTTCCAAGGAGGCCATCCATCAGAGGCTGCTCAAAGACATGAATTAATGATCATGGCTGTTACATCTCAGTGCTGCTGGAAGCCTACTCTTTACTAGAGAACAGCATGATGGTTTACATCATCTGTTGCCCAAACACAAACCATCACCCTGAGAAACAAGATGGGAAAGGTCATGTTCTGACCCCATCCTACCTCCTTCTCCTAGACCAGAATAAACAAAGTCTACCATTTCTTACCTGGGCAGCAGAGCTCAGCATTTTGTGCTGCCTGCTCTAGAAAACCAGAGAAGGGGTTAAGCCACCTTCCAGCCACAGGCAGCAGTGATCCTCAATGGGCTCCTGCAACATGGATATTCTGTCCTGCCAACCCTGTGCTGAGAGCACTGTCACTGTCACTAGGTCAGACACAGTCCTGGAGCAGCCACAGAGCAGGAGGATTTCCATGCTATGTGCCCATGCTGTTCTGTGGTTCCCTTTCTGACACAGGTTAGTGTGTAAGAACCAAAAGAAACCTCCTCTTCCTTGGCTTTCTTCCACAACCTTAAACAAACTCCCACAGGATATGATTTCCCAACCTGTCTCAATTCCCTACTAGCCATTTAGAGAGTAGTTTTTGGAAAACACTTGATCCTTACCAGTTTCCAATGAATCGGGGATCACTCTGGTCAATATAAACAGTTGTCCTGGGATCAACATAGAAACCAATAAGAAGTCCTCCTAGCAAGTATCCAGCTGCAGGACCGAGTGCTCCCATTACATACATGATGGCTAAGAAAATAAAAGGTCAGAGACTTGCATCAGAAAAAGAAATTTACAAGTAAAATCCAAAAGTAAAAGATATTTCTTAAAGCAGGGAGTTTGCAAACTAAAACCTTCAGAGACCTTTTTTTGCAGACTTCAAAGGAAGCAACTTATAGATAAGTAACGTATTAGTATGAAAATTATTGCTTTCTGTACAATTTCAGTCAAATTATGCATAGAATTAAATAGTGCTTTGCTGGATTTGGATACAAAGTACACTTAACTGACAATATTTTTCATATTTGGTAACACTTCCTTTGAATCAAAACAAAAGCTAATACATAAATAGAAAAAACATAATGGTAAGCAAGCAGAAAAGCAAAGGATAAAAACTACACCAAAAGAACAAAGTAACAGTCCCACGTAGTCAGCATCAGACTAATATTGAATTTAAAAGAATTTTAAGAGTCAAGAAATCAATATATTCCTATTTCAGAAATAGACAGAATTACATTTTTAACTGTGTAGTCATTGCCCTTGTTTTGCATACTGATATTAGCAAACAATATATATATCATACTTCTCACAGGACGCCTGCCTTATTCAGATCATTTGATCTTTTAAATTTCAAATCTTAATGCTATTTGAAATATATTTCCTGATTGAAGAAGCAAGTAAAATGAAAGTAAGTTTCTCATGTGCAACCATTAAGGCAAACACTTTACAACATCATCATGATCTGAACGCTTGATGACAGCAAAATCCTTATAAAATGGACAATAGAGTAGTAGATACCAACAGAAGGCTCCTATCGTGTCTTCTACAAGATACTCTTCAGAGCGCAGTCTCCAGTCCTGCTCCTTCAGCCACCCACACCAGGGTATGTGGGAGAAAATACTGCAGCTCCCCTTTGGCTTCGGAAGCCAGTGCTGTCAGCAGCAAAGGAGAGATAGAGGCAAGGGAAGACTACATCTTAACTTGGGGGCAAGATGCAACTGGACTTGGGACCCAGGAAATCTTTCTGCATCTCCTGGTAGAGTCATAGTTGTACAACACCAGCAGGAGGGGATGAAAGCATCTGGTATGTTAGCTGAAAAGAACTGAGTGCTGAGATTTAGGAAGCCTGCTCTCATTTCTAGGTTTTCAAAAGTAGATAACTTAAAGGCTGTCATTTGCCTTGTCCTGGACTCTTGCTAATTCCACCCCTTTCCTTTTCTATTTATGCAAAATCACAAATCAACTTTTGAAGTAAGACAAGATCAGTTATTAAAACCTTAAATTCAGACATATATGATCTTGACTACAACATCAAGACCGTAGCTATCTTCCAAAGATTTTTCTGTTGTAAGGGACCAGATCTATCAGCAGCATGTCTACAAGTCCATGAGGCCTGACAGGAATCATCCCAGGGTACTGAAAGAGCTGGCAGATGTAACAGCAGAATCCCTCTTGATCATCTACCAAAGGTCTTGGCAGCCTGGGGAAGCTGAATGGAAGACAGCCAGCAATATTCCTGTCTACAAAAAGGGTGTGGGGGAAAACACAGGGAACTACAGAGCTGTTAGTCTAACCTCAGCTCCTGGAAAAAATATGGAGAAAATTATACTGGGTACTACTGAAAGGTATTTAAAGAATAATGCAATCAGGCACAGTCAACATGGGTTCACAAATGAAAGTCTTTGTTTAACCAATTTGTTATCCTTCTATGATAAGGTCATATGCCCAGTGGATGAAGGGAAGTGCATCTAGTTTTACTGGTAAAGAAGTCACTTTACAAATAGAAATTTCTATGGAGAACTGTTCCATAACTTTTTCCTATTCAGGTCACTAGAAGATCTCCAGCTTCTGGATGATACAAGGTTCTAAAACATTTAGATGATGAATAAGTACCTTCTTTTCAGGCCTCTGCCTGGCATTTCAGCTAGCTCCTTTTGGTCTTCTCACATGACAAAAATATACTGAGATGAGGTCATAAAAATACTTTGAATGTCCTTTTTCTCCTCTAACCACACCAAATGACAACTTCACTAAGTTCTGCATATGGGAATATATAACATATGTCCTTATCACATGAATATTATGTCCTTAAATGCATACAGTGTTAACCCTCTGACTGCACCTTTTATATTAGTAATATTAGTACAAATTAAAGTCACAAGCAAGATAGTGTGCCTAGGACAACAAAAAATACACAAAATCAATGGGCTACAACATGCTGTCTGGCTTCTGGGTTCTAAAAAAGTCTGTGTTTTAAAAAGTAAAAAAAAAATATATAATGCTCAGTCCCTCTTATCTCCTCTGTGTGCACACACATGTCACCACACCAAGCTTATCACTGGATAAAGAGAAACATTTCTGAAAGCCCCTATTGTTCAAATCTTGGCAGCACATCACTGTAGTACAACTGTTCATTTCATACATGTATAAGGCAGGCAGAATTTGACCTTTATTCTATTTTCAGAGAAAGTTTAAAATTTGAAAAATTTCTAAAGGTCTAAATTCTGGAGGTTTTGTAATTTTATATTTATATATATATTTTTTTTTATTTTTATTTTTATTTTTTTTTTAATATTTTATATATTTATGTATTTTATACACATAGATAGTGGGACTGAGTGCACCACCCAGCAAGTTTGCAGATGATATCAAACTGTGTGGTGTGGTCAACACACTGGATGGAAGAGTGGCCATCCAGAGAGACCTGTACAGATCTGAGAGATGGGCCCATGCTGAGTGCATGAAGTTCAAGTCCAAGGTGCAGCATCTGGGGCAGGACAATCACAAGCACTATTACAAGGCTGGGTGGAGAATGAATTGAGAGCATCCCTGAGAAGGTCTTAGGTGTATTGGCTGATGAAAAGCTCAACATGAGCTGGCAATGTGTGCCTGCAATCCAGTCATATCCTGGGCTGCATCAACAGAAGCACGGCCAGCAGGTCCAGGGAGGTGATTCTCCCTCTCTGCTCTGCTCTCATGAGACCCCACCTGGAGAGCTGTGTCCACTTCTGGAGCGCCCAACATGGGAAGGACATGGAGCTGCTGGAGTGAATCCAGAAGAGGGTCACAAAGATGATGAGAGGGCTGAAGGACCACTCTTATGAAGACAGGCTTAGAGAGTTGATGTTGTTCAACCTAGAGAAGGTTGAACTTCTGCAAGGGCATGGAGTGACGGAACATGGAGCAACACTTTTAAACTGGAAGAGGGTAGATTTGAACTAGATATTAGGAAGAAATTCTTTCCTGCAAGGCTGGCACAGATTGCCCAGGAATGTCATGGATGCCCCATCCTTGGAAGTGCTCAAGGCCAGGCTGGATGAGGCTTTGAGCAGCCTGGAAGGCATGGGGCCCATGGCAGGGAGGTTGGAACTAGATGGTCTTTAAGGTCCCTTCCAATGCAAATCATTCTGTGATTCTATGATTATTTTCTATTTATTTTTATTTATTATATATACTCACTTTTTTCATATATATGCATGTTTTCTCCTGTCAAAATAGTATGGAAATTATAGTGGATTTTGCAGGAAACTTTTTAGTGACATAGAGGTATAATCTAGAGATTTCAAACTTTTGCTCAAAAACCTTAACTGTCATCAGCATGAATGTACTGATTGGGAAACAGATATACAAGAGAGAAAATGAATCCCCTGTAGTCATGGAGTGGGAAGTCCTGAAGTATAA
This sequence comes from Calypte anna, assembly GCF_003957555.1. Lineage (NCBI taxonomy): Eukaryota > Metazoa > Chordata > Aves > Apodiformes > Trochilidae > Calypte > Calypte anna. The sequence goes on from NC_044245.1 coordinate 118,051,356, forward strand.
TTTACTTCAGCAAAGCAATAACTGCATCCTACCTGCTGAGCTACGCTGAAAGAACAGCATAAGGGACAATAAAACCAACAAAAAGGAAAACACTCATGTGAATTTGCAGTAAAGGTTTTGTACTTAGAGGTTACCTTTCTACAACCTGAGGAATGCATTTTAACAGACATGGCAAGATGAATTTTATATAATCCTGCCTGCATCTCTATGTGTCGAGAGATTTGGGGTGGCTACAGCAAAACAGAACAAAACCAAAAAAATAGTCACAGAGGTTGCAGCCTGGGATTCTGTAAGCAGAGGAAGTACCAGCATGTTATGGCAGCACAGCATCCTCTCTACTCCCCCTGCAGCACATTTCCTTGGAAAGCTGAGCTGTGCTGTCACTTTAGAAAAAGCAGCAGGATATTTTTCTAGGGTACAGAGCAGGTTTTCACCTCCCCAGAGAACAAAGCTGACAGGCAGAGGTCTCAATGGGGAACATGCCTCAGCTGTCCCCTATTCCTCCCACATCCCATCACTCTGATGGGGTAGAAAGTGAAAAGCATAAAGCAGTTTTCAAAGAACCATTGCTCCCATTCATGAAGGCACATTTACCTCACCCTGTCTAAACTCACCCACACAGAAGCTACCCAAAAAACCATAAGGTTTAACCATTCTTTTGAGCCCGAGGACGCAAAACTAAGAAGAGTTGTGAGCAGAACCCAGGCAGACTTCTCAAAAGCTTTTATGTCAGGAAATCAGTTCACTTCCTTCTTTTCTTCATCAACACACAACCAAGGCTATCTATACATGCTTTAGGGCTTTTTCTTTAATGTGGTTATTTGCTCAGGAAAAAAACAATGCTTTGAGCATTACTGCAGTTCAGACAACAAGGTTCAGATCAAATGTTTAAATAATTTCCTTTCAAAATGTATTAGAGTAACCATGACTTTAAAAGTCTCTCAGATCTGTAGTGCTCCACTCAAAGCAATAAATAAAGCAACAAACCTACTCCAGTAGCCTCCCTTGATCTTTGTATAGAATATATTGTCATTATTTTCACAAACGGATGCTACAGATCTAGGAGACAAACTTTGAGGGAAGCATAACCAAAGCATAATTTTATATGCCTACCATGCAAACTAAAACAAACGGTCCAGCTTATCACTCCATTAAAAAAATGCTGAAAGCTACATTAAATGTAAGTCTTGACAGAGCCAGATGAAAATCATTGCATTTTTATTTTCTCTTATGGATTTAATACTAAGATAACATTTGGAACAAAAGAGATATAATTCTAAAGCTGCTTTGTTGCTTTGTTTTCTCCATTTGTGGTCATGTTCTAAAACACTGGGATCATTTTCACAGGATCCAATTCTAGCATCACAAAAATAAACAAAAACAAAAACACACAAAAAACCCAAAACAAACAAAAAACCAAACCAAAACAAACAGAAAAAGAAAACAGGAAAATAAGCCCTAAAACCCAAGCTAAAATAGGTTGTCTATCCCAAAGCTTACATCTCATACACACTGTCACTGGAGTTCTGTGAGTCACTTGTTAGGCTGCTTGAGCCACAGTGCCTACAAAGCAACTCATCTCCAATCAAGATTTCACAGGATTCATCACTTGCATTGGGATTATGTGATGCACAGGTGAGTGCACCTAATCCAAAATCCGAAAACAATGAAAACAGCAAAGACAAAAGGCTTGCACTTGTACTATGTTATTTCAGCCTTAGAGATACTTGGCTTTAAGAAAGAATTGCCTCAAGAAAAACTACTCCCAAGCTAAATATGGAGTCTTTATTTCTTTTCTCCTAAGAGCTGAGAATTGTGGAAATAGAAACCCAGGGAGAAACCCAACTGGAGACTGTCCCATTCTCTACAGATAACTGTTTCATTTGGAAACACAAATACTACTTTTTTTATTTATTTTTCTTCAAAATCTGTTTTTTCTCTCTTCATGTTTATCTATAAATAAACATTTTCTGCTAACATTACCAAGCATGACTTGTGGTTAGTAACTAATATATGAAAAAGACACATTTGCTCTACAAATTCAGTGGAAACAGCTGCAATTCCCCAGTGCAGTTTCTGTATCCATGTGGTTAGCTTAATTTAGAAATAAGGCAATTCTTAGATAGGATAAGCAAATCAGGCTTTATCAGCTTTACAGATCTTAAACCAATCTGAAGGCAAGAAGCTTCGGGTTATGGTATTCCAAAAGCACATAGAGCTATCTCTAACTCTAAGCACATGGAAAGTCCCCACTGATACAAAAGGTTCAAGTAACCAAAGATATTGTCTATACTTGCACAATCAGAATCTAAACTGAAAGCAAAGATGCTCTGACATTCTTTCCATGGACTAAGAGACACTGATCCCTCAACAAATGTTTTGTTTTTTTTTTAAAAAGTATCAACAACTACTTAAAAATGCACGGATATGACAGCAATGAAAACTGTCCTCCTTAAATCTCCAAGGTGTTTTTCCACATGCAGGGAATTTTGATTTGGAAGTGCACTGTTATTAAAATGTAGGTCTCAGACACAACACACACACTCACTACTTCTGCTGAACACAGGTGAGAACTTCCAAAGATGCACTGAAAGGCAAAGCTTAGTTCTTGGCTCTTGTTTTCTGGAATATAGTTCTCAAAGAAAGCTCCACATCTTTAAGTTTTTCAAGTCTCCATCAGTATATTGTATGATAAACATAAGACAACTTAACAGCCTAAGGTCACAAGCTGTGAGTTTCCCACACACTGACTTTTGAAAAGAGCAAGTTGCTTGAAGGTGTTTTCTTTCATGAATACCTTTACTTAACAGGACAAGGTAGAGTCATTGTAAATACCTACTGAGTGACTCCTAGGTCTTTTCTGAATTCTTCATCTGTCAGCAGCTCAAAGGAACTTTCAATGAACCTCCACAGATGTAATGTTAATTTCCACACAAAAAATTATCTACTGTATATAATCACTAACCTGAATCCTAAGTAAACAACGACTCCAAATTATTTTAAAAGCCTGTAGTATCCTCAAAACAAGAAATAACCCGTTAGATAATTTCATTGTCTTATTTCTTGTTCACTCACACACAGAAAGCTGTAAATCTGGGGTAATGAATTCCTCGCTCATACTACCAGGATCCTGTAAGTTAGTGTAAGTTAGTCAGTAAGTTAGTGCTACTCTCATGAAGGAACCAGGATTTGACACTTCTGTCCTATTACTCGGTGATGTTCCTAAAATAGAGGACACTGATGCTGTTGGCTGTCTTTAAGAGATACTGGAACAGCCTCTTTGACTCTTAGTCATTCTTTCCATTAACTCATGTCAAATGGGAATATCTCATCTCTGCCTTTTAATTGCTTGGCTTTCTGCTTGGTTTTTTTTTTTTTTACGGTTTGGCAGACAAAGACACAAACACACACATTTAATTTTCACTGGGGACTATCCCCAGGCACAAGCTTATGGACTATGTCGATCTCTGCTTCTTAAAACTGACTTCCATTTCTTTCACATTACTTCAAACTGAACTGGAGTGAGGCTGGGCTGTTCATCTGCACCTCATCTCTTTTTCTTTAGGTTGTCATAACTTAAAAATACCAAGCAGTGAAAGCTGAAATTTGGCCTGCAGGCAGACCTCACCAGGTAGATTCACAAATAATCAGATGAAAGAAAGGGAATGAAGTATTTTTAAATCCTGTGAGTTTACATTTGCAGTGAGGAAGCCCAGGTCCATATCTACCAGACCAGAAGAACCTGGCCCAGGAGCGTATTTTAGAAGATTTGTATCTGTCCTAATTTTATACCATGTTCAGCCAGCACAACAGCATAAGCAGGCAGGAGCATACAATTCAGGTCTTTCAGTTTCTTTTTCCTGGGAGAATGTTTTTTCTTGGAGGAAAAGCAGGGGAAGAGCATGATGTATGCCATCATGTACCATGGAAAGAACCAGGAGTATGTACCAGTTCCTTAGCAAATTCTATAGACATTAAATACCTAACATCCATGGATCTGGGCTTTACTAGTTATTTATTGTGCACAAACCAGGTAATGGCACACTAACTATCTGATTTTCAGAGGCACATCTGACACATATTTTGCATACTTATTGTCATCCAAAACCAGATGTTTTGAACCTAGGAAATAAACTGTGAAGATGAAACAGAGATATGCCAAATATATCTACCAAAAGGGAAGGTGAGGTGCTGCAGGTCAAAGAATTTCTATATGTATTCAATTTTCCTTTGTCCCATCAGTAAGACAACATCACAAAGAAGTAAAAGGGGAAATTATTTTAATCATGTTCTCTCAGGATTAATTTCCTTTCAAAAACTGCTTTCTGCCTAGGGAGCACAGGTTAATTATTGAAAATGCTGGTGATCATTTTTCCCTTGACTACCTCTCACTAACAGATTGCAAAAAAGGCAAGCCAAATAGCATTTCTTCTTGTTTTCTTTGTAAATTGCACTTCCATGTCCATCTTTCAACCAAAACAACAGGAATTACAGTTCATTACTCATATCTGACTGAAAACCTGCCTGTAAGCAAAACCACATTATTCCAGTAATTTGCAGATGACCCTGTTAGTTTTATTAACATTTACTGTGCTGCTACAGAAGTTATTTTTCTACAGTCATAAAGGCTGAAAGCTGCAATAGCCTCAAATATATTAAAAAAAAAAACACAATTGGCAAAGTGGAATAAATGCTGAGCCATAAAGCTACATTTGAAACCATATTGAAAATATTATTACAGGTCAAGAGTCTGAAAAACATTTCCATCCATGTGTAGCAGTTATAAATAGCAGAGGTTATTTATTTTGGCTATAGGACAATAACATAATTCTATGAAAACTTCCAAAGTTTCAAGATTTGCTCTTTATTCTCATACGAACAACCATTGTTTGGGAATTTTCATAGAACTGGAATGAGGCTGAGAAGTTTGTTGCTGGAAAAAAACTTTAGCTTTGGGTTCTGGGTAGGAGTATGTCCTTCTCTGTCTCCATACACAAGAGTTGATTCATCTCCATGTTCTGCTTGGAGACAGCAGTTTGCTGCTGCAGCACCAAAATTTATAATTACTTCACCATTCAAGGAGAGTTTCCTTATCAGCAACAGATGGATGATGAAAATGACAGGCTTCCCCCCCCATCTCCACCAAAAAGCTTCTGGTTTTGATGCAACGGCAAAATGGGTTTAATGGCTCTAAACACGACTTCTAATAGAGCAGGGGAAGTAAAACCACCCAGAAGAAAATGGTGCTTAGCCAGACCTTTGACAGCCAGGTTTAGACAGCCAGGTCTTAGACTGGTATTACCCAAATAATAGGGAACCCAGGTAATGACAAGCCTGAACAAGGACCATATGGCTTTAGTACCACAAAAGCAAAAGAAACTTCCAGATATCCCTGTGGCAACACCAAGAATCGGGACCACTATGAGATTCCAGGCCCTGATCTACATTCACTGAACCAAAAGACTGCTGGGATTTAATACCTGGAATTAATGAAGAAAAAACCCTGAATTAGGGAAAGGGCTATTTTCATACTTGTATAGACAACCCAGCCTATGGAAAAATGTCAGCAAGAAATACCCCAGCACCTCCTTCCTTCCCCATAGCTAAAGAGTGAATGGGTGCTCATGGAGAAACAAATTGTTTCCAAGTGACCCTACTACTCTTGACAGGACCCATGAAGCAGGACAGGAAGCACAGTGGTGCTGTGTGTTGATCCCTGAAAAGGCCCTGCTAAACCAAACAGATCAAGGAGTGTGAATTGCCAGATACAGGAGAAATGTAGAGAAAAAAATGGAACAGACTGTTCGGAGAAGTTATGAGTGTCTCCTCTCTGGAAGTGTTCATGGTCAGGTCTGATGGGGCTTTGAGCAACCTGGTCTGGTGGGAGGTGTCCCTGCCCATGGCAGGGGGAGTTAGAAGGAGATGATCTTTAAGGTCCCTTCCAACTCAAACCATTCTATGAAAAGTAAATTATCATCTCAGAAAGCTATGGCAAAAAAAAGAAGGGAACACAGTTTTTCCTTCCACAAGGAAGGAAATTCATCCATATTTTTGCTTTGGATGGAAAACAGGCACTAACAGGCACTGTTAGTAACAATTCTATAAATGCATACAATTGCTTAGACTTAGAAAATGAATGTACATCCCACAGGAGAAAGTAGATATTGACATGAAAAGTCAATAATTAAATAAAAAATACAAAAATATGTTGGTTTGGCATTATGAAGTAATGTGTTTTACATCATTTGGTTTTGTCTATATGACAAGTAAAAATAACCTGATTTTTTTAAATCCTAACCTGCATTCCTACTTAAAGGTCACATTAATCCACTGTAAACTGAGTATTTCAGCCTTAAAAAACTAAACAATTGTTTCTACATGAAAAAATATTACATCAATATATCCCAAAAATCAAGATTTAATGGAATTATAATTTGCCAGAGCAAAACCATCAGAACATCTTTATCAATGCTCTTAAATGGCACTGTTAATAAAGCAAGTGTAGCACTGAAAAAGTAATTACTCTTACAAAATGTTCTCCTTAATGGTAATATTGTAGTTACAATTGTCTTCATTTTTAAGATATAAATTTTCACTGTGATTAAAGGCTCCATTTGAAGCTCATTCCCAGTCACAGTAAAATATGCTAATACATTAATAAAATCTAGAAGTATCACTAACTTGCAGTCTTAGCATTTCCAAGAGAAAATAATTTATATGACAGGAATCCTTCCAATATATTTCAAAACATACAAGGCTGATTTACAACAACTGAAAAATTTTAAATCAGTTATAGTTACTTTCACTAATTAGGTAATTTAACTATTCAACTGACATGTTTTGGGGAAAATTGGCCAACATTCTTTTATTAATCTGCAATATATTTTTTTTATAAAGACTTCATTCTGTTTCCTTCTCTCTTCTGAAGCAGAACCAGACATGACAGCTTTGATTCTCAACTAATTATATTAGCAGATTATTAAGCATATTGCTATTCACCAATAATAAAAAGATTCTTTCACATTTAGGAAACAGACATGAAAGCCACAGTAACTAGAGGCTATATACAGATGATTTTCAGCCAACTTTAGGTATATTTTCATAACAGTAACCTGTTTAACAGCATAATTAACTATATTATATTCCTAGGGATATGGCAGACTCTGCAACTGAGTGTTTCATTTTAAGCTAAATGGTTTTACATAAATAGAGCTTTGCACAGAGATAACACTGTAATGAAGCCTGATTCAACACAGATGTCAGAGCAAATGAACATAACAGCCTTTTCTAGACCAGTAAAGCATAAAATTATCCCACAAATTCTCTTTTTGTCTCCAACACAGTATGTCTTGCAGAAACAGACATCATCCCTTGCAAAGAAAGATGCCAAGAGACAAGGAAACTCTTCACCTTTTCTTCCTGGTCATGCTCAAGACACCTCCAGGTAAGGGAAGGATCAGAATTGGCCCCTTGCCCTTTACACATTTTATCAGTGTATCAGTTGAGCCTTCAGCAGGGGCAGCCCCACAAAGGGTGGCCTTGGTACCAGCTGCAGCATCTGGGGAACCTCCAGGCTGTCCTGAGCACCACTGGGGCATCCCTCTCTGCCAGGCTGGCTCTGAGAGCAAGAATGCCCCAGGAAAACAGGAGCTGGCACTGATGCCTGAACACAGAGAAACTGCTCAGTCAGGCTTAGGAAATAAGGTACTAAGTACTAATGAAAACTAAATATATTTCATTGCTCAGATTTTGCTTACTCAAATTATAGAATAATTTGGGTTGGAAGAGACCTCTAAAGATCATCTAGTCCAACCCCCAAATCAGTGACCTTTTTTTTTTACAGTGTATTTGGCCATTTTCATCCCTTCTCATAAGAATTTTTTTTGTTATTTACATTGGGAAAATTCAATTGGAAGATTACACTTATGTACACAATCTGCAAACTATTACAGCTTTCCGTCATTTTACCACAAGCAAGTTATTTGTTGAAACTTCAGGCTTATGTTTGTAAAGAAAATTAAATTTGAGCCCTAAATCCCACTGAAATTCAATGAAAGTTGGATCCTGTGACTTCCTTACACTCCTTGGGAAATACTAACTGCAGTCATACAATTACTCTGATTGAGACTGACAGGGAGGTCCTCAAAGAATGGTACTAGAATTACTTGGTATAGCCATGACTGCAAGTGTTACCAGTGGTCTCTGCTGCTGTTAGAGCTTTTCCAAGTCTAATGAAAATCAATCTGGCATCTTTCTACTCTATGGGAGTTTCCTACATGTGACAGAAGAGAGATGTCTTCACACACTGCTGGAAGCTTAGCTACGTTTTCAGATTCATACTGATAAATCTGCCAACAAACCAAGTGGAAGCACACAGCTCATAGGCAGAAAAAAAGAGTAAAAATGTTAATCACCAAAAACCGTGAACATCTAGTTCCAAAGATCAACTATAAAGTATGCAAGACATTTCCATACTGCATTTTACACTTAACTGCTGTTGTAATCCACTGTACTGACAATTTAAACAAACTACCTTGTCATGAAATTAATTCATGACAGTATAGAGTTTCAGTAAAGCATTCACAAATACTTATTAACCACATATACTTGAAGATGCAATTTAAGCCTTAGTTTTGTCTTTTGTAAAAAAAACAAAGGTATAACATGAAAGTTAAAACAATCAAATGTGAGAACACTAGCAATAGAACTCTTACATATTCAATTACTGTTTAAATCATATTTTCTTTTAAACTCCATAAATAAAATACAATATAATATAAAACATGTGCCTTAAGAATTAAATATCTTGGTTATCACATTCCCTTGAACTAAAAATGTTACATAAAGTATTTATGTTAATATAACATGCTTATACCCATATCATTGCACAGCTAATTATATCTGAAATATCCCCACCCCTAATCTAAATTGCACATCTTCAGTAATTTTTAAAAAACAGCCACAGATTACAAGTCTGCTTCTGCCATCAGACCTGACACCACACTCAGACCACAGGTGGCTCAGACAAAACACAAATTAGAAGTGAGTCTTTGCAGAACTTCTGAGAAAGGCAGACCTTCTACTGTATCTTTTATCCAGGTAAAGCTGTTTTAAAAAGTATATCATGGTAATACCCACACACAGAATACAGGAATCAAACATCACACAGTAACTGCACCTTTGAGATCCCTCCTGCCATAATTTCCTCCTCTCCCCAAACAAGCAGCTCACCCACAGCATCCCTGAGGTCACCATGTGCTATACTGGAGAAACATATCCTTGTCTACCAGCCAATTCTAACCCCTAAAATTGCACAGACCCTTGTCAAAAAAGCCATAGCTGCTCCGTTTGTGCTCCCAAACAGCACAGCTACCACTACTTTGCTCAGTGCTTTTCAAGTTCTTTGCAGAGAATTTCTGAGCCAGGGATGTGCTTACAGAACCAAGACTGCTGCTGGATCAAGCACAGTTAAATGGCCATCTGCTGACTCAAATAATAAACCACTCAAGCAAATGTTTCTTTCAATACAGACAAATGACAGTAACACAGCATTATGCTTTTTTCAAACACTAAAACTGTTAGGGAAAACTTAGCAACCACGAGATCAAAACACACCAGGGAAACACTTGAGATATGACAGCAGGATCAGACAATTTTTCTTAGTAAATACCACTGAATAACCAAACTAAAACATCACTTCCCCATTTCACACGTGTGAAACAATGTGTAGAAAACTCTTAACAGCAGACTCCTTTTCCACAGCTGAAACACTTCAGAAGTACCAGCCGAGACTCTTATCTTCGGGATATTTAGCACACGGCTTATGGACACTTCTTTCCCTAGCCTTTTTTTGTGAATCCATCCCTTCCTTCATTTCAGATGTATCTCTGTAAATGTCCAGAAAGAAAAACTTCCATTTAACAGAGTATTATTATTTTTTCTTTTTTATTTTTTCTTTTTTTTTAGTTTTCATACAAACACAGAAAATATGAAATATTTCAACGATAGAAGAAATGGCTCAGGAGATGAGTTTAAAAATAAACTATTTGCATGGGCCCAAAAAAAAAAGAAAGAAGGAAAAATTTTCAATCACATTATGTTCTCCTTTACATTGATGTGACACAGAAAAAGAAAAATCCAAAAAAGTCAATAAAATGTCTTCAGATTGAAAGCAAAATTAGAAAATGGCTTTCTCTCCTTCTTACTTGGCTTAAGATTCTCAGATGGGAAATAGGCATGCTGATTTGAGGAACAACTATTTATTCCCTAGTTATTCAATAAGCTCATCTAAGTCATACAGTTTATGTGCCACCTCTACTGTTGATGCTTTATTCCACTTTTAACAAAAGAAAAATAGAAGGCATTCGTTTCTGGAGAGACTAGGAAACAAACATTTGCAACAATTCTAAAATACCTGTAGCTGTTACTATTGATTGCTGTTTAATTTCCAAAGCCACTATTATGGCACCACCACACAGCCTTTCCCAAAGTCCTCCTGCCAGTCACCCCCTCACCATGGTTCTCCCATGCCTCAGGCTGCATCTGGCACCAGGTAATTAATAGAATTTCAGGTATCTGCACTGGGAAAGATTCAAAGGAAGGACAAAAAAATCAGATTTTAATCTTGAAGAATGAAAGCTAATCCTTCTCCTGCACTTTAAATAAAAACGAAACTGGAATGGAATGGAATGGAATGGAATGGAATGGAATGGAATGGAATGGAATGGAATGGAATGGAACAGAATAGAATGGAACAGAGTGGAATGGAATGGAATGGAATGGAATGGAATGGAATGGAATGGAATGGAATGGAATGCCAGGGGTTCCTTCAGGCAGAGGGGTGAGTGGTGTCCTGCCTTCTGCCTTCACACAACTTTAGTTGCTAACATTTCTGCAAGAGCAGTATACATTATATATTACTGTATTTTTTTCTATGTTACTATTTCATCACTTTCTAAATTAAAATGCTTTGACCTTCCACTGTAAGAATAATATATTCAGAACCAAGAGAAATACCTTATTACCCTGTATCATGCATCTCACTATGTGCTACTCAGTGAAAGGACAACACTTAATCTCAAAGGTTATTCTATACAATGTTTTTACAGGTTTTTTTTTAGATCAGAGTCATTATCACAGATCCAAAAGCAGACTACAGTACAGACACTTAATTCCTCCTGTGAATTTAATTTCTCCTGTTTTCAGAAATTAAAATGAAAATTTTGAGGTAAGACAGAAAAAGGTAATTTTGGCAGCATCCTGGGGAGCAGTCTTCTCGTCTGAGCAAGATGCTGGTAGAAAAACTCATACTTCAGAGAAAAGAAAGATGCTATGTCTGTTATGGGGGGTAATAAATCCCTATTTTTTTTTTCTTTTATCATTTCATCATGTATTTTCAATATCCAATACTGCATAAACCCAAGGAGGTTTTATATTTGGCTGCCCTTCTAGACAAACACCATATTAATGAATAATGCATTAGTATTAACTACATTACCTCGAAAATTTGTATTTACAAGTGTGTAAGAAGCATATAAATGAATAATGCACTGTTACCCATGTAGTGAGAGCTTCAAATATGCACAATAAATAATACAGGGGGGAAAACCCACAGAGAAAATATTCGAATGCAAGATGTGCAATGAAGAAGTCATCATTCCAAATACAGCATTAAAGAAAAAGCCTCTCCTCCAAAATACTATAAATACTTGAGCTACTTAGTTAAGCACCCCTGGTTTCAAGAGATTGTGTGACTTGAGGAGTGAAGGTTTCGGGCAGTTGTTAAAAATTCAGATGCCTGCTGGAGCTGCTTCTCTTCAGGACACCACAGGAACCACCGCAGGCAGCATGTGGTGCAGTCGCGGGCAAACTATGGGAGGGAGAGGATCTGGGATGAAACTGGCCCTGCCAGAGGTGCCAAAGGTGTTGGTTTATGTCAGATCAGGCTGACACAGAGTGTGAACAGTGTGTCTGATCCACACCACAGTCACAAAATCCTTGAACCCAGGGAAGCAGCAGCATACACCCATAGAGAAGGGAAAGGAGTGGTGGGAGACCTCCCTGCAGGTGGCACCTCCCATCACCCCAACATGAGAATACATCTGCTGGCTGACAAATACCAAGGGACAGCCTTAAGGCTAAAGAGCCTGCAAATCTAATCCAGGTTAACACTAGCCCCTTTTTTGGCATCATATTAACAGGACATCAATGCTATTAAGGGTATTCAGAAGCCCATAATTCAGAATTAAGTTTCTTATGTTCATTTACTAGACCTGTGAGCTAATGGGACTAACAACATTCAGCTGAAGAGTCCCAGATGACTAAGGAAATGAAGTGCTATATACCTAAAAGTCCATCAAAAATAGAAAAATCTTAATGTTTTTGCTCATCTTTTTTTTTTCTTGTGAGAAAAACAATCATTAAATGTTGCCACTCTAATCCAGTAGTTTTTATTTATTCTTTGGAAAAAGCCTTAACTAAGTACCTTGACACATAACTCTTGGACCATACAGTAATGTGCAATAAGCATTGTTTACTCACACAATACCAACAAAATCACAGAATCATAGAACTGTTTTGGTTGGAAAAGACCTTTAGGAACACACAGTCCAAACAATAAAATCTAAATATATATATATATCAGGCAATCAGCTTAATGCATCATTATATTAAATGCAATCTCATGTGGGAACTACCTCCCAAAAGCACAGAATTGTTCTGGTTGTAAAAGACCTTTGAGATCATCAAGTCCAACCATTAACCTAACTCTGCTGAGTTCGGTTCTAAACCATGTCCCTGAGCCCACAACTACACATCTTTTAAACACCTCCAGGAATAGTGATTCAACCACTTCCCTAGGCACCCTGTTCCATAGTTTAATTACCCTTTTACTGAAGAATCTTTTCCTTATATCTAATCTAAACCTCCCCTGGCACAACTTGAGGCCATTTCCTCTTGTCCTCTCATTTGTTACTAGTGAGAAGAGACCAACTCTTGCTACAAACTCCTCTCAGGTACTTGTAGAAAAACGAAGCAATAAAGCTGTTTGTACAGACAACCACTGACAACCATAGCATTACCTAAACACAGACAATCTCTCAACAGAACTGAAGTCTGTGGAAGGCCCCTTGCAGTAACCCAAAATGTCTGTATAACTCAAACTGGATTATATTAGTGCTCCTGCCCAAAGAGTAAATCATCACAGAGATTATCCTTTTATTAATGTACACTGCTGAAACCCATCAGGGAAACACTTTCAAATGTCAGAACAGGTAAGCCTGAAACCACAAATCTCATATTCTCAGTGGGAGAAAATGGAAAAAATTGTTCTCTCCAGCCTACTGGAGTCTAAATATCTCTTGAATAACATACTGGATGAAAACAGGAGCAAGAAGAATTATACAGAAAATGGTTTGCAAACCAAAGGGACATTATATTACTTGTATTTTTCACCCAAGATGGAATGGAAGTTGAGATGAATAATAAGAACTGAGATTTAGAGAGCAAAAATGCATCTCAAAATGTTAAACTATGCAAATAAGTATACACTGATGGCTAAACCATTTTCCACCAAAAATACTTCTGTTGTCAAATTCCCATTAACAGAAGTGATACCTGTGCCCAAATTGTTTTCACAATGGAAAAGTTGCCCTGTTTTATTTTTCCCTAACTGGTCTGGTAACTTGAGAGTTTTTTATTAAACCACATGTATTTTCATTATTTCAGACTACATAAATTTGGTACAAAAATCCCAAACAGACTTGTTATCTGTTTAAAAATGAAAAAAAAAAAGATTTACAGACTAGATTCCTCTCCAATATGAGACACACCTCATTATCCTCGGGGAGAATATGAATATGCCTACAGTTGCTTGTGTTTTATAGCCTTTTCTATAAAGCTTTTCTGAATCTACTGTTCAAGAGGTGCCAGTATTGAGAACCACAAGACCAAGGCAGCAGCAACGTATCATGACTCTGGCCTCCATAAGCACAAAAGCATTAGTATTAAATGACTCCAGACCTTCCTTTCTGCTCTGTCTGTGCTTGCTGTAGTTAATTGCTTCTCTCCTCCAGCACACACTTATTGTGCCTGCCCTGCTGCAAAGTAGCCAGCTTTGTGTTTTTCAAATGGGATGAACAGCCTGCAAATAGGAACCTTGATTGCTTCAGGTCTTCTCAGGGTGACTGGTAGGAGAGTTGAAACGTTTTGTGCAGATTAAGTGATCGTACAGTTTTTCTTCATCTGAATTTTTCATCTTGGGAAATGAGCTGGATCATAAAACACAAAATCTCTGTGACCTTTCAAAAGTAAGTGCATCAATTAGGACGATGAATAGAAAGGCCTTGATCACAGATGACATTACAAAATTGTGAAATATTAACATTCGCAGCTGGAAAGGAGAACTTAGTTAATATGAAGTTTAAAAAGTGCTATAGAATCCAGGAGATACAAACAAGAAGTGTGCTTATGAAAAAAATGTCTCTGAACTGATGACACTGACTTGTGCTCTATTATTACTTGCCTCACAATCCCACATAAGAGGATTACTGTCTATTTTGGCACTATGAGAATACAGCACATCACCAAGGGGTTGTAGGAAGAGGCTGCCTTGTACCATTATGCCCACACATATATTCCTCAAGTCCAATCTCCCACTTGAGCAAACCACCAGCTGTCAGTCCCCTGAGCCCCACACCATTTTGTTACTCAAGAAACTGGGGGGGGGGGGGGGAAGCAAAAATGTCAACAAGTCTTTTGTTCTCAATTTTATAGGACTGCAATACAGCCTAAATTAAGGGCAGAATTGTTGTATTATTATTATTCAGTCCTCTTCACACAAAAATAACCCTCCTCACACTCCATATCCTGATTCAGGAGAAAAGCAGGGGACAGCAGTGCTAAGAGCACCCAGAGCCTCTCTGACATGATCAGAAGGATTGTGCTACTGTCTCTTCTGATGCTCTGCCTCTAATACTTCTAATATCTCCAGACAGGTCATGCAAACTGGGATTAATCCAGCACCAGAAGACTTGCTTAGCTCAGCAGTTGTACTCTAGAGAAATCCTACTGCTCAGACCACAAAATAAGTGATCTGAGCATCTCATCCAACTAGACAAGGGAAATTCACCACATTCCTAATATACTCCACCGTTCGTTCCCATCAGGCACAATTCAAACAAAAAGCAGCTGGCTCATAGTGTAGGATGTCTACCTGCTAATATAAACTCCATGGCTATCAAACTCTTCTACCATGACCATTCAGTAGTCTTCTCAATACATCAGTTGCAACTTCTCCTACAGGAAAGTGGTCAAACTTGACTGTGCAGTTACCAAAAGATTAAAGTATGCCAGCAAACAATGAGATGTTGTTTCTCACATATCCTGAAACTATGATATGAGAGATCCCTTCTCCAGTCTTTGTAATACTGAAGATATGAATAAATCCATAGTACAACTCTGAGAATTAAAATGGTGGCTTCCTGAAAGCATTACACCAGACCCACGGTAAGCTTTTTTTTTCTAGGATTTAAATTTGGAGTGTGAGCATGTAGAAGAGGATGAAGAGAGGAATAAGGATGAAAGAATATCAATTACGTATCTATGTGATCATAAACAGTTCATTTTTACCTCATCTGACCACTTGAAATATCACTACTTATCCAAAGGAGTAGCAGCTGTGACATTAGAGTTAGAACCCTTAAAATTGTATTAGCTAAGCTTTAAAAGGTCTTCTTAACTCCTTTCTCATTAGCTGGTCTGGCAAATACTAGTCAGTTTTACCTCCTTTCTTGATCTTTTAATTATCACAAATGCATGGGGTGCAGTAGCTTTACCCACACCTTTTATTTTGCCTTTCAGGGTGCAATGCTTGCTCCCTGTGTCTGCCTTGTTTCTGAGTGCCCAAAGATGCAGCTTAGTGAGTTTGAGCTCCAGCTTTGGACACCCATAACTCATACAATCAATAAGCATAAAAAGTGCCCTAATCAAACAAAAAATCAATTAACAAATATGAGACACAGTAAGGAGCATAACCTAAAAAAGGTCTTTTTTTATACTTCTGCATAGGCTCAGGCACAGAGGTTAAACCTAAAAGAAGACAGTACTCTTTCACAAGTACACAGAGCCATTCTTCTGATGAAGCCATTGGAGTAAAGATATCTCACTGCCTGCTTTGGTTCTGCAGCCAAAGGAATTCACATCAGCCAGCTATATTTTGCCATTATAATCACATGCAAGTCAATGAATATCCAGCCTTCCACATAAAAAGAAAGTGCAATTGCTAATTAAGAACTATAATTTAGAGCACAGCTCTTCCTTCAAGCATCAGTTCAGTCCTCAGCTATACTTTTGAAAAATTTTTTATGGTATGGCTATACAAGACAGTAGTGAACTGCTTAGTCCAGAACCTTTTTACTCTATATAAACTGGATTATTATTCCACCAGTTATACAAGGCAGGTATTACAACAATCTAACAACTAATTGTTTCCGATGACCCCAAAATCCCACTACCTGCTCTCAGTCATGCTATTAACAGAAGACATTTTCTGAAATCCCTATTTTAGGCCAATTATATAACTTGCCACATAAATGCCTGGATTTATGTGAACCAACATTACCATACTGCAGACTCAAAACTTCTGGTGTTATCTCTATTCCCCCATGACTATAAAACATCCTGAAGGATCCCAATTCATTGTTTCTGTCACTAGACAGCTGTACAAAATCAAGTTAATATAAACTGCCCATCATGTTTACAGAAATTACAGACTCTAATATTACACAGTTGTCTCATGCAAACTTTTTACTTTTTGAAATGGGGGGTTATTACTGAAGCTACTTGCATGCCAAATGGTTATACTCTCTGTTAAAGCTTTTTTCACTCACTGGAATGAAGTAACAAATAGAAATGTAAATTCAGATTAAAAAATAACAAAGGGGTAAATTGTTTTCTTAGTACTTTTTTAATTCCATCTACTGAAATGGTAGGGATCAGCAGCTAGACAGATCTGGCAAGTAGGAAATACTGAGCTGGAGGGAAGAAGAGCAAGATTAGAAGCAAAGCTACTCTGTTCCCTCCATCTCCAAAGCTCCCCAGCCTTGCCAGGGGCTTCCCAGGACTCCAGAAACATTGGAAGCAGCATCTTCAACCCTTCCTATGGACTCCATCTGGAACCAGCCCAGGAGTTGCCTCACTTCAGACCACACCAGAGAGGCACTGCCCATCCCACACCACTGGCACTAAACCTCCCCTTCTCCTTCACTTTTCCTGAGGTTTTTTTCAGCTGAAAAATCCCACCTAGCCAGCATCCTCATGGTATTCTGCTCATGAATTTCACGTGGTTTTGATCTCTGAGATGATTCCTTTGGGACATTTGATGGAAAAGGTAGTGTTTTCAGGTTTTTGCACATAGCAAAAACTACTAAGTCAACAGCTCAGCTGAACACAGAAATCTCTCTTTAAGGGAAAGCTTAGTACACAGCAACATCGGATAGTATCCTAGAGAGTATTTCCTTTATATATTCTTAGATACAAATGAGGCTTGCTTAACACACTTTGAGTAATTAGAGGTTAGCAGCCACCATATTATCCTCACAACATTTTCACTGTCTACTTTGGTATATCTAAAAAAACACATTTCTTAAAATTACTTCTGGGCTGGCTATTTAGATTTTAATCTAAACAAGGACTGAAAAAAAGAAGTGGGAATCAAGGTGTCATATTGAGCATTGAACTCAGGAGCCCACTGGCACCTTTCGGTGCCTGAAGGATGCCTGAAGTAAAGCACTGTGAACAAATATGTGACCAACACTGGGGTGAACAGCAACTTGAGCATGAAACAGCAAATATCATGCCCTGGCTAACAAAGCACTTATCAGAAGATGCACTCTGCTAATATCTGGATTATCTGAAATATTCTGACTCTAGAGAAAAGCTTAATTAAACCAGAAAGGATACAACCACACAAGAGCCCACCCAGTATCAATTAGAAGTGGATTGAATATGGACAGATCAATATGGAAAGTAATTCCTCATTTACCACAGCCTACTAAATATAAACAACTGAAGAGCTGGTAGCTGGTTTCAGAATAGCACTGGATTTTAAGAAAATCAATGCTGAGAAATGTTGATTTTTGAGAAAATCAACACTCTTGAGGCTTTCATTCCAGTCTCATAAGCACCAAACACAAAAGACACAGAGGGCAACAGTCAGACTGCGGTCCTACTGTGCATGGTGCAAGGCAAAGAAAGTGTTAATACCAATATATTCAAGGAAAAAATGGGAGCAAACAAAAAATATCCCAGCAAGCTAGTGAAAAATAAACCTGTATTGAAAAATGGAAAACAGAAACAAAGAGGAACACAGCAGCATATGATTAGGGAACCTGCAGTACTGCCCTGCAAGTACTTCAAGTGATACAGTTTATGGTTATTTTCTTTGCATAATTTTCATATCTGCTTGTTCCAACTACAAGTAAAAATATACTTCTTTTTTTTCCACCTGCACCTCCTCCAAACTCACCATGAGGACAGTTAAAATGTACTTCATACCAGCAGTTTTTCACTGCTGTAATGCGCCTTTACTGCCAAGCAAGCTGTTTACCTACATGATAATCAGTGCTTTCAGATTATTAGGTGTAACAGCAGCATAAAATTGCATTTGAGTTCCTGTGTTCACACTTCAAGTAAAATAAATTCACCGTGGCAGAAGGGAAGGGTGGAGGAAAGGGAAGAGGAAAGATTTGGGTTTCTTGGCTCTCCTGTTAACATCGTGAAGCGTGTCTGAATTTCTGGCCTTGTGACAGCACAACAGATGCCCAAATTCCCAACTGTTCAGTGGCAGAGCAGGACACAGCCCATACTTCTCTGTTCTGTTGGACACTGACATGTTCTTTCCCATCATGGGAAATGTCCTATTTTTTCTCCTTGGAAGGAGCTGGGGTAGATGTAGCTGACTCAGGTGAAATTAGCTTGCATGCAACCGCAGAGTCATCTGCTGCCATAGTTCTTGCTAGCTCCAGCCCATGTACCTGAACAGTCCACCCAAGCCATGGGAAAAGCACCAAAGTGCTTGAATAAAAGCATGAAGGTCAACAGAGTTGTCTCCTAATGACTCCCTGCATCCCCTGCAGCTGCTGAGAGGTGCAGCAGAAACATGACTGGACTTGGAGCTGAAATTCTGACAGCTCTGGTGACAATTCACAGGAAAGCAGGTGATAGGCTTACCCTGGCCTCAGCACAGGAGTCCATGTGGCACTGTTCCATCCATCAGCAGCTCAGGACAGAGCTAACATTCATTTTAACCCCTACATTCAACAGAGGCAACAACTGCTAGAAAGGAACAACTGAAGTTTGTGCCATTTTTGCATGGTAACTTCCCAACTGTTTTCTAAAGAAGCTGGAAATGCACGTGACAACAACAAAAAAGCAAAACTGAATTCATGCTTCCCAAGAACAAAAGCTTTTTAAAGAGCTATCAGGATGAAACACACTTAAAATAAGACTTAACAGAGAGTCTGAGACGAAAGAGTTTAATACAATTGAGTTGCTTTTCTGCTGTGTTAAGACCTATGGATGAAATCCATTCACCTACTTAGGAAGCAGAATTTAAAGCTGTTGGTCTTCAGGATGAACCCACGGCTTGAACCTGGTTTATATAATTGCCCATGTTCCCTGCACAGCCAAGATAGAAACCTATGTATCTTTGAATGGTGGTAGAGAGAAATCCAGTCTCCTCCCTTTTGACTGCATAAGCACTTTCACAGCAATTAAGTCTGCCCAGGTGAGGCAGATGCTGAATGAGACTTCAGGGAAAAGGCAGGAAACAAAAAGCAGTTCTAATCCACTTGCAATAGGAGTAGTTACAGTGACCCTTTACAAAATAGTCAGGGTATCCAGCAGACAGCTAAAGTTTCCAGCCCTGGGGTAATCGGACACTATATCCCAAGCCTTCAGTTCCTGAGAGAAGGTACAAACAAGCTGTTACTTAAAGGCCACTTTCATGTCTAAATTTCCAAGCTTCTCCTGGGACTGTGACAGGTTGAGACACTTGTCTGTCCAAACCAAGCCTGCAGCAGAGCTTGCCAAAGGAGCTGCTCTCCAAGAAAACATGATTCCCAAACTTGAGCAGGTGAGAAGCGTACTGTCAGCCTCAGCAGAAAAATGCTAAGTATTTTGACAAATTCTAAGCAAGTAAAACAACAGGGCCTGGGACTTCACAAAGTTTCAGACCCCTGGATGCCACCTACTTTTTCTCCTTTAATATAAAAGGGAAGACACAACCGGGGAAGTGTGTGCCTAAGCCTTTTCTTGCTCCTAAGAAGCGCAAAGCACATTTTGACAGTCACTTCAAATGATGCTTTGAGAATACAGCTGCTTGTGAATAGTGACATAGCAAATGGCAAGGACACAATGGAAGATTCAGAAAGCATCCCTTAGGGACATGACACTGGCAAGAGAAGCAAAGGTATATCAGTCACGACATAAAGTCCCACAGGCAGAAAACTTGAGAGGAAAGGCTGCCCTCACCCTTCACTGAACTCACTATGCATACACACAGGGACACAGAACCCCACTTTCTCTAAATGCCTAAGAAAATTATGTCTGTGATTACACCATGAAAAAAAAAACCAACTTATCAGTCCACCTGAAAAGAGAAGAAAAATAACATTTATCTTTCTATTTCCTCAGCCATAAGAAAGGGCAATAAAACAGCATAGTGCTAATTTAAATAATTACTAGGAACCATGCCCGCTGCTGCCTGATCAGCATTTTAACAAGAAAGATGTTACAAAAATGCCAGAAATGCCAATACCAAAGCCTCTGTGTGCTAAATCATCCCTATGGGAAAGCAGCATAATCCATTTGCACAAGCAGAGCTGCAGTCACTTCCCCTGCATCCCAAGATACCCTCTATGCCCAGGAGAGAGCTCAGTGCACAGCCAGATCTGCCCAGCTGAGGATGCAAAGAAAAGAAGCATGCTTGTACAAGACTGCTGATAGGACAAGTCTTGGTGTTACCCAGTGGGTAAACCCAGATATGGCTTTTACCAAGACAAAATAAAATCCTGTATTTGAGGATTAGCAAATCCTGCTCTTTTACAAGGGAAATACAGCAAGCAATAAAAACTGCTGGTGAACACTGTTGCCAGTTTCAGCTTTTGCTTCATATTTTTGTTTCATAAAATACTGCCTCCTCATGGGCATGTTGTAAAAATAAATGTACTATATCTGTAAAGTTTACCAACTACAGGGATTAATGCTGAGAAAACCCGTAGGAAGCTAAACTTTTCAGATATCAAGCAGCAGGCAGTGTATCCAATGTAAGCCACAAGTGGTCATAAGCTGAATGATGACAATAAAATGAAATGCTGATCACCCGTTTCACTACTTCCAGATGGTTAGAAAATCACATGGTCCCTCCTGTTAAGCTAGAAAGTTGATCCTGCCTTAGAAAAGCTCAGTGATCTTGCAGCATGCATACACGGGACCCGATGCTCTTGGCAGGCTCCAGCTCTTGTCCTCCAGTGGCATCTGTAACCCCAGAAGTGGCCAGACCAAGACAAATGAACTCCAGCATCACAAAAATCCAGTGCTTCCCATGCCAACATCCAGGCAACAGCACATTATGGAGACTCAGCTCATTCAGCAGCTGGATTCTCCCCTGGAACCCAGCAGACAGATGTGGTGGGTTTCTAATGGAGTATGTGAAACTATTCCTTCTGCCCCCTCCTTCCAGAGAGGACATAGATAAAGGGGCAGATTTAACAAGAAATGCAATAAATTATATATATATGTGTTGGGGGGAAGCCTGCAAAAGGCATGAGGGGTACACAGAGCATCCAACTGTAAAACACTGCTAAGAAGGTGATTTTCCAGTAGAATATAGTCACAGTGGAATGGTTTACCTAATGCTAGAAGCAGCAACCCACAAATGATCCTCATGAAAACAAAGCCAGAAGCCAAAATATTTTTTAAACTAGTCTAAATATTTATTCTTTTTCCAGGTTAGGAAAGGATTTTACTTCCCTGGCTCCCTGGCTTTACTTCCCAAGGCATTATCTGCACCAAAACCATTTACACAGGTTTATGCATTTTTTCAGCTCTTATCTCATAAAAGCTTCATCTTTGTATTTTGTAATTATGATTTGTTCCCAAAACTATGGGGAGTCTGCATGAAATTAAACTGGCTTACACTCTTTTCTCACATCATATCTACCCAACGTACAACATTCTGGAAACTGAATAAAAACCCCACGTCTGCACCACAATGAATAATTCATACAGCAGTCATTTGGGGGGGAACTGGTGAAAGCCATTCCTGAATGCTCAAATATTTTAATTAATGTAGCATTTCTTAAAACCTAACATTGACTTTCTACACAGAATTTTCAAGTTAAATTCCCTTTTTATTACAATACCAAATTCCTAAAGAAGCAAAATATTTTAGAATTATTCAGGGTCTGTAATGTCACTTAAAAAACTTCCCTTTCCCAGTTTATTTTCAGGAACTGCTGTTGAAAATCATGATACAATCACACGGTAAACTCACATTCAAGACAATCCATTTCATCCCTACAAAAAACTCTCACAGTGTTTGGAAAAAAACACTCTTTTAAGTGCTGGAATTTGACAAGCAGCAGAAACAGCATCAAGGGTATAAAACAAGACTGGTGGAAGTCCAGTTTGAATCTTGATTAAATTACAATTAAATCAATTAATTAATTAGGAGAACCTGCCCATATCAGGCAGCTGATGACAGACATGCTACAAGCAAGAGGAGAGAACTTGAGAGCAGACAAAGACAAGTTAGTGATTGCCCATTTTCTACAGCAAGTGTGTAACTTCCATTTGGGATTATCTGTGATTAAGGGAGACAGTTCTTGCATTTCCTCAGCACCTGTTAAAATCACAACTTGTTTCCAAGCTTGATGTCACACATTTTCTCAACGTTAGCATCAGGGTATCAAAGCACCACCACATTTAAGGGCCAGAAGGACCCGGAGGTGGCACTGCCTTCACAAGGAAGAAACATCCCACAGAAGAGTGAGCTTGAACATTGCTATGAAGGCAGCCCAAATACACATCCCTGTTTGGCACCTTTGTCCTACTAAAAATTACATACCACCTTGTAAACTGGCACCCTGCCACCCTGACAGATGGACTTAAGTGTAGGCAGCCAAGAGACTATGTATAAGCATCAAATATGTTTTCTGAGAGCAGGACCTCCAGCCAGGAATGTTAAAACAGCTGTCTGCATTGAGCTTGCATGCCTACACTTAAGAGGATATGCTATGGCCACTCGAGCTCTGAGCTGGATTAACTTTGAAAATAAATAAAATAGCTTCCACAGACACATAAGCTGAGTTTTTGCAGATTCAGAATTAGTGATACTCAGGGTGGCTTTACCTGTTATGAGTGGGCACAGGTGAGGGGTGGAAGAGCTCTTCAGTTCAGAGGAACTTTTATCATGTGCATGTTTGTAAACAAGTGTTTCTCATCTGAACACTTCTCTATATATGTTACACTTCTTTAGAAAAACAGAATGCACCATCAGCATGATTGCAAACAAACACATCAGTGACCTTCTACTTTATGTTAGAGGATACTTTTTTTTTTTAAAGTAGCCATCCTCACTCATACACATGTATCTATGTAACTTGGATCTGTTTCACCAAGCTCTCTTCACTTTTCAAAACCTCTCAGCTTTCATGGCCCACTCAAAGGCTTTTTTGTTAGCTCATGCCTACATGCATACCTACATTTTATGTTTAGACACAGGCTGCCTCAGGAATAAAATCACACTGCCTTGAGATACAGGCATTCTGTAACACAAGATGCATGGTGACTGTCCAGCAAAGCCATGCCCTGGCTACCTCTAGCCCATCCCCGCACCAGGCTGGGCTTCCTGCAGCCCACAAATCCCCTCTTCCAGGACATGAAACATTCCAGACCTCCAAGAAATTCCAAAAAATGTGTTTACTCACACCAAGGTACCAAACAATGGTCTTCTTTCTGCTTAACTGCTTTCAGCCCTCAAAAAGGTCATTGGCATAAATTTAAAGAGAGCTAAAAACTCAAACCTGGACAAGTTAGAAGTTTCCTCAGAATTTCACACAATTTTGAAAACATAATAACAAGATTTCCAATGGTGAGCAACATTGCTTCTACCCCTGAAAGACTGAAAGAAGGTGATGGTACACTTAGTTTTTCAACATGCTTTGTGTTCATTTAAATTCTTCTCCCTGTAGGCACAAGTGGATGATGGGCATAAATTTTTCATGTACTTTAGTTGGGTACCTTTCGAATATCACTGCATAGGACGTTCAACTCTATGAGGGCATTCCCGGGACAGATCAAAGCTGCCTTCCGTGACTGGCAACAGGGTTGCATACAGCCTTCAAACAGCTGCTGGTGTCTTTTACCTTTGTTAACTTTAAGGCTGATCTTTGCCACAATTAAAAGTTACCTGAGTCACTTTATTACAATTTCCTGTGCTAGAGGGAATTCAATGGCAGGCAATCATTTCTCCTGCACAGCAAGAACTTCCGACCACTGACCCTTCCTCCCCCTTCAGTGAATGAAGACTTCCTCCTCTTGTGCTGTTCATTTCTTCTACCCTTCATTCCTCACCTAAAGCCTTTCCATGTCATTTTTTTTCATGGTATGTGAGCACTGAATATAATAATCTGTTCACAAAAGTTCTAGACCCTCTCTGCTGCTCCAAACTGCAGCTACTAACCTCCACAAAAAGATGCTTTGCTTTTTCGTACTCCCAATAAAGTTGTTTCCAGGTTAATTAAAATTTCCATACCACTTAACCTTTCTCAGAGGGCAGGAAGAAGGGGGAAAACACTTTGTCAAATATTCCAGCAGGCTGATTAGAAATGGCTGTGAAAACAATAGAAAAACACAGATAATACCTCTCCCTCCTTCCAAAACCCCACAGTGCCTCAGGCTTTCTCAAGACCCTGCACACACACTGTGCATGGTTTTAAAACGGTTCAGGGAACAGTCAAATTGCTTAAGAACAGGTCAAAAAGAATAAAAACACTGATGCAGATCAGTGCTTTTGCTTAATAAAGTTATTAGACACACACACACATCCCTCACGTGTATTCCTTTCATGCATGTCTATTTTACATGGAATTATTATCTTCACGGTTATCATAAAGCTGAACTAAATTGAACTGCAAATGCTAATGCCGAGCATTCAGAGCCCCTTGGCAGCTCTCTCAGCCCTCTAAGTACTTGAAAAGAATTCAAAGGAGTACGTGAGGTTAATTTCTTACAGAATCATGTAAAATACCAATCCAAAGTCAGAGAACAGCCTATCTTACTAAGCATAACACAAACTGTCAAAAACATAGCGTTCAGTATTATGTTCAGACTCAAAAAAGTTTAGTACCCCATTATCTGAGAAACCCCTTTCATCCTAAGAATGACAATCATGAAGATGTGTTTACAACTGCTGAGAGCCAGGTGCCAGATCACCCTTTTTGTTGTGTCCCTTAAGCTTCCACAACCAAGCTCTTAACCCTGAAGGTTCTACTTGCTGTTTTATCAACTTTTTTTACTGCTTCTGATACTGTTTATCAACTTTTTCTATTTTACAACTTGATTTATTGCCAGTTAAATTCACCCCTAGTTAAAGATAAAAGGATGGCGTAGTAAAATGAAGCATGCCAAAATCTCTCAAAGTGCTTAAAAATATTAACATTTTAGAGACTCTAGGCTAAAGGCATGCTGACCAAAATCCAGGAACAGCCTGTATTAACAAAAAGAGACTTGAAAGGGCATGGCAAACTCTAACACTGCTTTCTGAAAGTCAACATCTAATGCAAAATGCTGAGAAGCATTAGAGAACCTAATCCTCTCTGCTGTCCTGTTCCCTATGAGGGAAGGTGTGAGTATAGCAGCTTTTACACCAACTACGTTAGCTTCACCTGTTACCACTGTTCACCACTCCACCAAACATTTTAAAGTAGAAAAGAATGGCAATTTTCCTTCAAAAGTTCACTTCAGAGGGGAAGTTTAGCACAGATGGTTTTTTCAGCAGAAACAGGGCAGTAGCTCCTGTAGCTGGTCCCTCCGAGAGATCTGAGGTTCAACCTCCAAAGCACCCTGGTACTTAGATGCCTTACCTAGGTAAAGCGAGGCGTTTTCTTTCTTGACATTGTCATCTAGGTAGGTTGGTCCCAAGGTGTAGATGGGTGTTGAGCCCATGCCAATGAGGATTTGGGCACAAATGAATAAAGCTACATAGACAGAGTGGTCATTTCCACCAGAGTCCTTGACACACGCCGGCGAGTCCCACTGCTCTTTGGCGGTGCCATTGCCAGTCACGCACAAGCCCTCGTTACTGATGGACGAGTTCAATTCCTGGATCTGGTACGGTGGAGAGATGAAATGAGGTAAGGAGAAGAGCGCAGCCCCCAGGGCAATGAAGAACCCCCCTACAGCCAGCCAGAGCGGCCTCCGTCCCCGCCCTCCAAAGTAGCTGATGAAGACGACCACCACCAGGCTCCCGATGTCAAAGCAGCTGACCAGCAGCCCCGACTCCGAGCTCTTCAGGCTGTATCTCCGCTCGATGGTGGTGATGACGCTGCTCAGGTAGCCGGAGACCATGAGGGACTGGATGAAGGTCAAGAAGCACATGCACACTAAGAAGAAGCGGGAGTCAGCCAGAACGGCCCGCAGGCACGACCTGCCGGGAGGCCCCGCCAGCAGCAGCGGAGTCGGCGGTAGCGGGGGGCCCGGGGACACCCCTAGGATGGGAGCCGCCGCCGGCTGCCCACACTCCGTACTCCGGGGGAAGCTGCCGCCTCCGGCGAGAGGCCGGGCAGCCCCGGCGCCGGCGATGCCCCCGCCTCGACCGCTCTCGGGAGCCGGTCCTGCGGCAGGACTCGCCCGGCCGCCGCCGCCCCCCCGGCCGCCAGGGGGGAACCGAGCGCGGCCCCGCGGGCGGCGGCACCGCCCCGCCGAGAGCGGGCAGGCTGCGGCACCGCGGCGCCTCCGCCCGGCCCCCCACCGCCGGCCGCTCCGCCCCGGGGCGCCTCTGTGCCGGGGTCGCCGCCGAGGCCATGCTGGGTCCGGCCGCGGCCTCAGAGCAGCCCGGCCGGCTCCATCGCCGCTGTGCGTCGAGCGCGCTGAGGGCCCGGCGGGGAGCGCAGCATAGCGGGAGGGGAGGAGGGAAGAGAGGGGGGTGGCCCTAGCCGCGGCCGCCGGCCGCCCCGCCGCACGTGTCAGCCAAACTCCTTTGTGGCTCCATCCTCCTTCAGTCTCGCTCAAGGGGCCGCCCGCCTGCCGGGGCGTCCCCGCTGCCGGCGGCTGCTGCTCCCCGCCGCCGCATGCCCGGGACGCCGCGCTCAGCAGCCGCTCTCCGGGGCCCCGCGGCCATCCCGACCGCCGCGGGGAAGAGTCACCCGCCGCCGCTCCGCCGCCCTCATCCTTCTCTCTGCGTTCCGCCGACGCCGGTGACAGAGCTCCGGAGGGATGTTGCCGATCTGCGGGGTCGGAAAGCAAGCAAGGGAGGTCAATGGCGCCAGCCCCAGTAGCCCCCTCCCCGCTACCCCGGACTCTGACCGCCTGACCCCGGGCTCTGCCTTCAGCTCCGGGGAGCGCTCACAGACCCCGCGGGAGGGAGGTCTGCGGGAGCGCCTCGGGGACGGCGTCCTTGGGGACAGCACATGGGTTTACATAAGAGCTGGGGTGGACATACAGGTCCGTGGGCCTTGGCCAGAAGGAGACCCTTTCATTTGGCGCCGGATGCGGCAGCCAAAGGTCGCCGTGCCAACCCTTTTATTTTCCAGCCTAAAAATAAACACGCTGAAATAAATACTCCGCTAAAACTCTGCGGCACGGGGAGCGGCAGCAGGCGGAGTAAAGGGGAACAAAGCTGATGCCGGGGCAGCGGCGGCGGGCACCCGGGAACAGGCACCCCGGGGACGACCTCGCCGCCTCCCCAGCTGGCCCGGGTTCCTTCCCGTGTCCGCAAGACACGCGGGACACCGAGCACCAAGCGATGCCCAGCCCTGCCTTCCCGGCAGCCAAACACGCGTTTCGCCTCCTTTGTCCGCTTTTGTCTCCTCGCCGCCTTCTGCTCGGTGCGACCGTGCGGAGGGGCGGGCGGTGGAGGACAGCAGCAGTCCAGGCAACCGCACCCCAGCGGCGGGTTCCCCCTTACCCCG
This sequence comes from Calypte anna, assembly GCF_003957555.1. NCBI lineage: Eukaryota > Metazoa > Chordata > Aves > Apodiformes > Trochilidae > Calypte > Calypte anna. The sequence goes on from NC_044245.1 coordinate 118,079,546, forward strand.
GCGGGATAGCAGCGGGCAGGGCGGGGGAGCCAGCGGGGTGCGCCTGGATCCCCCTCCTGGCCGCCGCGGAGAAAAAAGACGGGGCTACTCACCGTGCCTGCGGCCCGGGGGAGCGGCCGGCGGCCGAGCCAGGGAGCCAGTCGGGCTCTGCGCCCCCGCCCCGCCTGTCACCCAACGCCGGGTCCCCCTCGGCCGCCTCCGCCTCCCCGGGCAGCGCGGAGGAGCGCAGGCGCGTCCGCCGCCGTCCCTTGCTGCTGCCGGGCCGGGGCGCCGCCGGTCTGTGAGTTCCCTTCGCCGCGGGGCAGGGAAGGGGTCCGTCTGCTCCTGTCACCTGCACCCACAGGTCATAGCAGCAATCCAGGTCTGGCCAAAGAGAGAAGATCGGTCCCGCCAGTAAACCAAGTCACATCCCCTCGCAAGACGGCCGGGCTGTGGCAGGGGCTGGCCGCTGATTTTGCTCTCCCCTGGAGCTGCCAAGTGTTGCAACTTGGAGCCCGTGGCTAAGAAAGTCAGCGGAGAGCCCCGGGAAGTGTAGGGCGTAGTTGTCAGCCCGAGGCACCATTTAGGATGCTCCGTAGTGTCGCAGCATGTTTTGGAAAAGGTAAATGAAATGTTCGAAAGGCGATACTTCAATTATAACGTCTGCTGAAAAGTGAAAAGAAGGGACAAAAAGATTTATTATTTTAATTTTTTTAATAGAAAATGTCCAGACCACCTGATGATCCATTTCGTCCAGGCTCTTGTCTCCAACTCGAGCCACCTTTAGGACTGGGAAATTCTCTCAAAACCTGGTGAAAGTAGTTTGGATTTTACTCCTAACAGAATTTCTTCTTAACTCCCTTTTCTTAGTTTGTATTTGTGTGTTGAGTCTCAGTGGTTTTTCTTTCTAGTCTCTGTTTTTAAAGCCCCTGTACTAAAATAAGCCTAGATAGTCCTGCAAATTATTACACTTGTCATGATTTGATAGAGGACAAACTGGTGAGGTATTCCCATTTTTGCCCTAAGTTTTACAGCAAAATAATGCCGAGAAATACACCAAAGAAATATAACACCCTATACATTTCTGAATCAATAATGCTTTTCTGGCAAGATGGATGATTTAATTTTTATTTGTTTCCTCTCCTTTAAAAAAAAAAATAAGACTGACTCACCACATTTGCTTACTTATTTATAATCTTGATCAATAAAATAGTCTCATAGGATATCACTTTCAATTTTTATTAAGCTTGTCCTTTGTACTTTCTTAGCACTCCAAACAGCTCAAACTCAGCACAACCCAAAGAGTACTTCTTTTTTTTCCCCCCTGGCATTTCACCACATTTCTCCTGTAGAAGTACCCCAAGTTCAGTGGTTGTCTGGGCCTGTGGTTTTAGTATTCTCTTCCATTCAGACATGTTTCCAATACCTTTGATTAAAATTCACCTCATTATTCTATGTATATAAGGTCCCTAACACATTTTTCTATCTCATCATCCCACAGTTTGTTTTTACTGCAGCTCCTCTCTGTATTGTTCCTCTTCCACTGTCAGCACCTCAGGGTCATAGCTTCCTTCAGGAAGCTGATTAAACTCACTGAGGTGACAGAAAATTGAACAATTCTACTTTCTTTTTCCTTTTTTTTTTTCCTTTTTTTTTTTTTCTGGTTTTATAAACTGGATCACTTAACCAAGATGGGAGCACAAGAGCTTTCAAAAAACAAAAACAAAAACAAAAACAACAAAAAAAAAAAAAGAAAAAAAAAAAAAAAAAAAAAAAAAAAAAGAAAGAAGTCCATGAGTCCATGGGGTATGGGGAAGAAAAATAAAAAAAATAGAAAATAGCCTGCTTCAACATGGATGAACTTTTAGTTCAACCCAGTCATCTCATTGAGGACGTCCCTAAGAACATATATATTATTCAGCTGATAGGCAGTAACTTGTTAAACTTCAGTAACTCTATTGCATTTGAACTAGTTATATGAACCCAAACTGCAGTTTCTATATACATCAGTTTTGGCTCTTGTTCTGTGAACAAGATTCCTATCCGGATAAGTCAACAGTAATTTCTAAGATCACAGAATAACAGCAGATATTACAATTCATTCTCCAGTCCCATGGGGAAACTAAGCATGGAGCTTCACAGCATCTACAAACAATACAGCCTGCAAACAGGTACAATTTCAATTCTTTCAACAGCAGCAAACCTGTCAAGAGAAAATCGTTTGTTAGGACCAGGTGAACGGTGTTTGCATTTGGCAGTCAATCCATCTGACTACAGCCACCAAACTGCTCAGCTTCTCTGCTTACTTTTGGCTCTGAATGCTTAAATAACAGATTGACTGAGCAAAGAGACTATTTGTAGTCTGCAGTGGGTCTGAACATCCCATGCCAGGCAATGAATGGGAAATAAAATTACTCTCTTTGCTGGACAGGTTGATTACAGAAGCAATATTGGTACCAAAGTTCACAATAAAATATAAATGTATAGATTATTATGCAAACTTGCTTCTTTTAAAGTGTCACTGTACCAAATTTAAAATATACAATATCCCTCAGGCACAAAACAACCATTCGGTGTTGCAGAGCTGTCTGTTCATGGCTTGCAAGTGCAAAATAACATAGCCTCCCATCTTGCTAGTTTAAGGACATGGGCTGACATCCTGTGTTTGATTTATATCAGTGGAAGACATCAGGTCAGGACTAGTTGGAGACAGATCCTTCTTCTTAACCAAGTTCCTAACTGATAACATGTAGTGAAATGAGGCAACAGGTGAGGCTCTGAGAGTCTCGAAGCCCGGACCTTGGGCATTGCAATACTGTGTCTTAGCCAGCTGCACCACCAGAGCCTCACCTTGTGGGTGATGAGCGCTAGTGATGCAACGAAGGTAATACAGTGCTCCAAGAGCAACTGGATCTCTATGCAGACATGCTCAGAACTGAGCTGAGGCCTCTGCTTCAGGACTCATCTTTTATTGGCCCCCTGGTCCTGCTCATGCACAGTGGGGGCCCACTCTAATTAGGCACAGGTGGGCTTGACACAAGCTCATGCTCGCTCCCTGGCAATTAGTGGCACCTGGTTGCCTCATTTCACTACAATAACACCTCATGGGCTGCCCCTTCTGTGGTGGGGAGCATTGACACAGCACTCTCAGCTGCTGCTCTTTGAGGGCACAACCTCTTGGCAGAGAAATGGTAACCATCAGTGGAAGGGGAAAGCTGTACCTTAGCTCAGGCTGGCTTAGCCTCATGAGCTGTAGCAGTTTCTGAGGTGAAGGCAGAAGAGCTACAAAGGCACCATCTTTTTAAGGTCACATTTTAGTTGTGACGGATTTGGTGCTTCACATGTACTTGCTAGTTCAGGGAACTACTGACACCCAATGTGCCTCAGCCTGGTCTATTCCAGGCCCAAAGAGAGGCAAGTGTTTAGCTGAAGGGTGACATGAGTTGATGTCTCTGATTTTCCTTCACTGTTTTGCATTTACAGCCAAGTTTTCCACTCAATGCTATGCTACAAATGCAATAAATCAGTACACTTGTCTTCCTTCCCCTGTTCCATAACACTGCTGCCATTTTTGGGCAACATCTGCTTTTCATTCCCAGCCCAATATTAATAAAGCAATAAGAAAAACAGGATGTGCATTAGGAGGCTAATGGGCTTTAGGTCCTTCTGGAGTGTAAGCACTGGGAAGCATAAAGAGAAAGGACAATTAACTTTGCTCCTCCAGGACCCTCACCAAGCTGGTTCCCTAATGAACTCCCAAGGGCAGCTCAGTGCTGGGAGACAGTAGGCTCATTATTTTTTACTTGGGGTGTCAGCATGCTTATAACAGCAGATTATAAATCAAAGAGCTCATTTAGTGCAAGAAGTGAGCTTAACCACACCCAGATACTATTCAGATCCACCTTTACGTTTGTCAGTCTCTAGGGAAGAGCTATCTAGAGTTTCATGAATGAAAACAGGAAACCATGAATGTGAGGAAGGTGCAAAGCAATAGGAGAATGGATGAGAAATATAGTCTCAAAAATAATGGTGAAGCTTAGGAGTGACAGCTGTCAGCATTAAATCTATACATAACTGAGAGGAAAGAACTGCCTTTTACCACTGAAGTTGTTCTCAGTTATATTCTATCCTGTCCCACACCTTCCCATCCATGATCTTCCCTCCATGATCTGCAGTGGGCCAAGGGGCAGTTGAGACCAATGGGTTCAGGTGTCCATCCAGTGGTCATCAGGCATGGAGAGGTGGTGAGGTAGGCCTGGCATCAGTACAGGTGGGCACCCAGTCAGAGCAGCAGGTGATAAGGCTGCCTGCAAAGGGTAGCACAGAGAAGTCTAACATGCCTTGCCCATCTCAGGGATGAATCTGGCACCATGGCTATAATCCCTCTTTGCTTGCCTAGCAGCAGGATAAAACCTATGACACCTTTAAGAATCATAGTAATGATTTTTTAGAACTTACTGTTTTGTTTTAGAAGATGCCAAGTCTCAGGAGGTAAGTTGTGTTGAATCTACTGGGAATAATTTTAACAGTTTTGTTCAAAATTAGACCTTCCTTCTCAAGTAAAAGCACTTATAAATGCTAAATGACAAACTAAGAGGCAAAGGCTCCAATTCCCAACCTTGCAACATGTCAGACTGTGCTAGGAATTTATCTAGTGGGGCAGAGGGGGTGAGCAAGATGCAGGAAGCTTTCAGAGTCAGCCAAGGACCTCTGTATCAACACACTCAGGTCTGAGGAGAGCTTGAGGGCTTCCTCCATCCCTCCACTGAGAAGAAGAGCAGACCCTTTCCTTTGCTCCAGGTCAAGGCTGGAGCCCAAGCTCTGGGCAGATTTGAGCCACAGATCATTCTGCAGCACAGTGTTGTTAAGTGCTGCATTCTAGTCCCAAGCATGGAATATGAAAAGGCAGATAATTCACCAGCTAATCATGAGAGGTATTTGTTTTCCAAGTTATTTACTAGTGAGATATACCAGATTATTAAACACCAGGATAATTTGTTAGGGATATCTACACGACTACCTAGCAGCAATAAGATGCCTTGAATGCAAAGGCACTTTTAGTGCTTATAATTGTTTCCTAAGCCTTCTGCCTCTGCTTCTAAGCCTTCTGTCACAGCAGCAAACACATTTAGAAGACATGAGATTCTCACACGGTCTACATGGGAGATAGCAAAGGGAGTTGTACTGTACTGTTCCATTTTACTCTTTATGTTCACATTTTTTACCCAGAAGTCCCAGTTCCTCCAATATGTCCGGCTTTTAAAATTATGTAAGTATTCACCTGAAACTATGGAAGCATCATCTGTACCCAGGATGAAAGCCATGGACAAAGACTTACCCAGATTTCCCTCTCATGTTCATTCACAGAGATCTCTTCCTCAGCATCGTCTTGATGTCACCTTTCTGTGGCCTTTAGGCAAGAATTCTATATTCATATATAAGCTAATGTATTTATATTTGGTTAATATATGCGTTATGACCCTAACCATCTCTAAGCGTTATTCTCTCTACACTTACATGCCTTTAAGTTTGCTAGTTTAAAATGTTAAGTGACAAAGTCACAATACTTTGAAATAATGGTTTGAATCTGTTTGGATTCTTTGCCCATACCCAAATTCAGAATTCCTTATTAAAAGAGAACATTTGCTCATTGTTCCCCACCACCCCCCCTCCACCACCCCATCCTGCCAGATCATTATTTTCTCTCAGGGGAAGCACTCTGGCAAAATCACAAAATATCAGTGCCACAATAAAAGAAACATGGAAGAATGCCACCAAGTAAAAATATCCTCTCTGAAAGTCAGTACACAGAAACATAAAAATGTCTGGGAACTCCTCATCTCAGTTACCACGACACAATGAGCTTTTAGTCTGCTGTGGGCCATAGTGTGCTCTGCACACAAACATCATCCACTGCAAAATGTAGGGGGCTTGGTACAAAACACAAAAAACTCCATAATATCTACCATTAAACAGAGAGCAAGAAAAAAAGATAAATTTCATTTCCAGATTCTAAGTAAATCTACTGTTTCTAGAGTAGATCTAGTGTTTCTAGAGGTAGGCACATCAAATGGTGAGACCCATGGTCCTTTCTGGAGCATCCTGTGTCTGAGTTGGTGCTCCCAGTCACCCTGGGAGTCAGCAATGTGCCACTTGGAAACAGCACTTGTGCCTTCACACAAGGGGAAAGAAAGTGCATTCAGAACCATTACCTTTAAATACAATCCATGAGCAGTTTAATCAGTGAATACCAATAAAGTAATTGAATAGCCATGAGGATAGAAGAAGGTAGCACACAGTGTGACCCAAGGAGTCACAAGACTACTCATGAAATACTTTGTTATGTAAATATGTTTTAACATAACTGGTTCCATAAATCTGAGATTATTACAAACATTCTTCAATTGCCAGTACAGAAAGCTCGCTTCCTCCTGGTCCAGTAGACCTAAAAAGCAAGAAAAAATGCTGAAATGAAGAAAATTACAGTCTGAGATAAAGCCAGAAGTCTTATACTCCCTACCTCTGGCATGGTAAAGCCATTTCAAAGCCCTGGGGTTACTGTACATTTCCAGTACTTAAACCAAATCCTCTACCTAGGATATGAAAACCAGAAAATAATTTGGTGAGTTCTTTAGAATTACCTGGTCTGAAGCAATACAGTGTAAAAAGCAGAGATAGAAAACAGTAGCCAGGGAAGCAGCTAGTAAATATGCACCAATGTTCAAAACAGATTTAGGCCAGGTATGAAAACAGGTTTTTTGTTTGTTTGTTTTTTAGGATTTTTATTTTGGCCAGCAGGGCATGTTTTACAGCCTTAGGGCCCATATACCAATAAAACTTGCATCTCTCTTAGAGGAATGCAGGCAAAATTGTCCTGAAGCTATGTATTTATTATAATAAAGCAGAAAAAAAGAATCCAAGGACATGCTCTAAGAGGAACCATATGCTGAAACATTGTTCACCTTTTATCCTTGAAAACATGGTTTTAATGTGGATATTCTGAAGTCATATTTCAGCAAGCAGTAGCCTCTGCAGCTGCTAACCCAAGAAAGCTTTCAGGCATAGTGGTTTTGGAGACTTAGATATGAAATCCTATGGTGAACTTCAGTTATTGCAGCCTCCTACTCCCTTTTAAAAGATCACTCTACTATTGCCCTGAATTCTCTGTGGCCCAAATTCCCATCCAAACTGTAGGACAAAGCATGTGTGTCCCTGAGTTCAGGAAAATGCCATTGGGTTTGTTCTACCCAGAAGGCTGAGATAAGCTTCCAGCTGCCACAAGGGTGAACACTGAATTTAATCCAATATCCATTGCTTGGGCTGAGCCTGGGGAAACAGAAATGAGAGGCAACAGAGCGGAGATGCACTTACCAATGGGGCTGGCAGGTCCTGTACACAGTGGGGGTTGGTGTTCTGGTGTTTCCTGGTGTCATCACAGACAAGTGGAGATCTATCAGGCTCTGAGGACACCCTCTCATAGACCAAAAAGCAAGCCAGACCCAGTGATTTTCTTGCCCTCAGTCTCCTACTGAGGTGCTACTGCTACCTCTTCGCTGTCAAGAAAAAGAGTGACTGTAGCAGCACTTCTTTTAAATGGTAATCATTTTGGTATCAGCTCACTCACCAGCCTGCACAGCTCTTTCACTAGAGCCACAGATGTCTGTAAGATGCTTCTCATCACGACATTTTGAGAAAGGCCCTGTCTTATTTTAGTGTTAGCTAGCAGGTTAAATCATAGGAGAAGATGGAGGATTTTCATTATAAGTATCACGTAGAACAGACCAAGGCATTGCCAGAAGTGAACTGCAAAGGGACTGAGGGACTGCAGTTTCTTCTGCAAATGCAGTTGCCACCCTGTTGTGGAGGGAGAAGGCTTTTTCTGCCCTCTTTGTCCACTCACCTCACCTGGAAACTGGATCCTGGCTTGGATACTGTGTAAAGGGAAACATTTCTTACCAAGAGGGTGGTGAAACACAGGAACAGGCTTCCCTGAGAGGTGGTCAATGTCCCAAGCCTGTCAGTGTTTAAGAGATATTTGGACAATGCCCTTAATGCATGCTTAACTTTTGGTCAACCTGAAGTGCAGAGAGTTGGACAAGATTATTTTTGATCCCTTCCAAGTAACTGTTCTATACTATTCTATTGTATTCTAAATGTTATTTTGTCTGTAATATCTGTAATCAATAATGCAACTTGCAAAAAGTTAGAGGTAGAGCAGTGTGTGAAACCAGAATGTTGACCAAAGGGCAGGAGCCAAGCCAGGCACTATAGTCTTTATTTCACTCAGATGGTAATCCTTTCTTATATATATATAAAGAAAAAAAAAGTTTTGTATTTAATTGTTAACTTATTATTCTATATCTGTGGGACCATTAAGACCTGGTAGTTGTGTAATGCTCAAGGACAAACTGTGGAGTGTGACCTCATGGATCTCATTGTCCAGCATCACTGGGACTGATGCTCCCATTTGCAGCAGAAGCAAACCTTGAATTTATTATTGTCTTTCTATTTCTTATTGTCTTTCTATTGTCTATCCTTTCCTGTGAGTGTTGTAAGACACTGGAATAGGTTGTCCAAGGAAGTTGTGGCTGCCCCCTCCCTGGAAGTGTTCAAGGACAGGTTGTATGTGGCCTTGAACAGTCTGGTCTAGCAGCAGGTCTCCCTGCCCATGCAAGGGGATTGGAACTGGGTGATCTTTAAGGTCCCTGCCAACCCCAACCATTCTATGATTGTATGAACATTACCTGTGGTGAAAGGAATTAAATAATTTTGCATATAACATTGCAGTGTAAAATGAATTCTAAATAGTTTTAAAAGTAAATCCTCTCCAGAATGATGCTTATAAAGTGCATTTCAATGCAGATGTTTTTTGTCTGTCATTGTTGTCCCTGCAGCTATTATTTTGCTTTTCATGCCATGATATTGCTGGATCTGAAATGTCAGAAAATGGATTTCCTATCTGTCACCTAAAGGACAAATTGCTCCCAATATGAGGACAAGACAAAGTAGGTAAAGCTGCAAGGGCAGTGCTAGCAGGCTTCTTAAAGTATTAAAGATTAGAAATTAGCAATTTCTAATTTCCATTTAGAAATACAAATGTTACTCAGGAAAGTGATACAGAAGACCAGGAAAGTGATACAGAAGACCAGTAAAAACGATTCTTACTTATGTGCATGCACCCAGGCACTAGCACACATGGATTACACTTATACTGGTAGTAAGTAAATGGAAAGAGTTAAACTGAAGACTGAAAAAAAGGTGTGAATTCAATAGAGTTGTTTAAAACCACTGAAGAAGGCAATGCGAGCTAGAGCAAGCATTTCAGTTCTCTCTCCCCTTTTATGGTGTCCAGCACCATAGCTCTTTTACTGCTCATCGTGTGAGTAGGAATTTCCATTGGCATGGGTTGTTTTGCGTTCTGTGGATTAGAAGATGGGAGCACTGGGGGGTTCAACAAGATTTTTCTAAATGTTAGCTACACCCAGGAGATTAAATGCTGTCCAAAGTCAAAAGGTAAAATTCTTGCTCCACAAAAGTCAATAGTAACGTTTCCATTGACAGGCAACTACTTTCCAGGTTATTGCCACCCTCAACCCACATACTGTCTTCTGTGAAACAAGGAACCTACATACACCTGAAACCTCTTTAGGCATGTCTTTGATTATACCTGTGGGATACTGAATGCCACAAGAGAAAAACAAAAGGAGAAAGGAGAACAGGCTGGAGAAGTCAGAGTGCCAGTCCCATCCTCTCAAACAGGATCTCCAGTTAGAGCCTATGAAGAAATTAGTGCCAGCAAAGAATTTAACCCAATGGTCTCAATCCATCAACCCCACTTGAATATGGTGATGCCTCACTATTCCCTGCTAGCAAGGGCCAGGGCACAGGGTGCCAATACCAAACCATGTGCTAAGGACCATTGAGGTTCCTGTCCCTCGTGGCAGGTCCCATGAGAAGGACAAGTGGTGGCAGATAGCTCCTATAGAAAAATCTATTTTCTAGTAGGACAGTGTTAAGAGGCCCTGTGCTGAGAAGTTTGACAGCCCTGACCCTCTGCCAATCTTGGGTCAGCAGTTATATTTCACCAACAAGCATATCATTTGAATGGGAAGAGAAAGGTGGCTTGGAAGAGAGAAGGATAAGAAGGATGGCTGGGAAGAAAAAAAAAAATTGCTTTTCCAATATCCAATTGTTTGAAGATGGTAAATGTTAGGTTTTTATGCAGTGTGTAGACTAAGCACTCATGCCATTCAGCAGTCCTTGGAAAGATTAAATCCTTAAATTCAATAGTATTTTGAAATGAGTAGTATTGTTCAGCATGGAAGGTAGAAAAAATCTGCCTCTCTGCATACAGACAACAAAAAGCCATTCACACTCAGCTACCTGAGGGGAGAAGTTTCACATGTTGGATCTTCAGACATAATTCAAACTACAGCCTTCAGATACAAATCAGTTCCTCTGAGTGCTGCTCTCTCAAGCTATTCTGTCACCATTTCCAATTTGTCACATCTTCTTGCATATTTCCTGCTTTCCTACCTTACACACATAAAAAGGGAGGACAAGAAAAGTCCCCAGCTTTCAAATACTCCTTCTTGGAAGACCAAGAACAATGTCATGTTAGAAGACACAATCCTATGCCCATTGTTCACAATCTCAATAACAACGTGCAGCATCAGCTCTAAAATGGCAAGGTCATTTGTGGGATTTCTATTTTGAGTAAAATGGCTCCTGCTGTTTCCATGGTTTCACCTGAAATATGTACTGAGTCTCACTGTTAAGAACCTTGACAACCAACCATTCTAACAAAACAAAACAAAAAAAAAAACCAAACAACAACAACAATAAAGCGCATCCTCTTCTACAGGTAGTTAATTTTAATTTGACAAACCAGTCCATATTTACCCAGGATAGGTTTATTGATCTCTACTTTGCATTTGTGAACACAAACAGAAGTTTGGATTATCCAATTTACTCTTCTTTTTGGCATATTCCACAATTATAGCTTTAATTATTTCTACAGCATAGACTGTTTCTGAAGGAGAAAGATTAGCTCCATTGTTCACTACATATAAGGAAATATCAGCTTTTTAAAACAAACTATTAGGAAAACATGATGGCTCTCAGTCATAATAAAAATGCAAACGGAACACAATACTCTTTGGAGAGAGATTTTAAAATGTTAGCATTGCTTTAGATTGTACTCTTTATGTTCACATTCCACTGTGGAAATACTGTTATTAGAACTGCTAAATTTTCCAGTTCAAAATAGTAATTTTTCCCATGGTTGCTGTTACTACTTAATAACTATTAATCAGAAACAGAACGCTGAAAGGAGACTGAAGAATTACTCAGATGAATAAATCAAGGAATATTTTCATGAATTTTAAAACCTCAAAATGCAAAATTAAAACTGTGGATACTGAAAGACAGAAGATTTCCATATTAAGGCCTTCAGCAAGTTCATACTGAGTTGCTTGTTTCAGAATATTCATCTTTGTAATATTAGTGGAATAAACACTGTCTTTTGTCACCAAAATGAGATTACAGAGATAGGATTCTACTGATTTAGATAAGATTGGAGCAGAAACCACATAGCAAGGAAGTCCTTTGTCTCATTAATTGGAAACCATTACAGCCCAGATTAAAGCATAATATAAAGTATAATGACCTGGGTTATTATTCAAATTTTTTTCTTCTCTTCTCTTCTCTTCTCTTCTCTTCTCTTCTCTTCTCTTCTCTTCTCTTCTCTTCTCTTCTCTTCTCTTCTCTTCTCTTCTCTTCTCTTTCTTTCTCATCTTTTCTTTCTTTAGCACATCTGTCTGTTGTGTCTCATTTGCTAGTTACTCTTTTGCAGCAGTAGAAGACACAGAAAATAGTACATAGTACATAGAGGAAAACCGTCATTTTGTCACTGGTAAGTTACAGCTTTGTGTTGTGGAAAGTCCGTTCATTTCTTCCTTATCATCCTAAGAGATTTTAAAAGCATGAATGAAATCCAACTCACTTAAATGTAGTTGTTTAATATGTGGCTACGCAAGCTGACTTAATGGGCGAGGCTGCATATTAAAAAAATACAGAGGCAAGGCAGTGGTTTTCTTCTAGATACCTTTTGCTTTTTACTTTATACACATACAGTGATGTCATGGTTTAACTCTGGGCTGGCAATTAACTGAATGCCAGATGCTCTCTATTAATCCCTCTTCCTTCCCTGAGAAAGAAAGGAGAGACAATAAGGGAGAGAGACTGATGGGTTTGAAACTAAACTACACATCTTTATTGAAACAGTAATGATAAAAAACAAAAAAATTGTGAAATATATACAAATATACAGAAAAATGATAACACATTCCTCTTCCCTTCCCCCAAGGCTAACATCACCAAGGCTGCAGGGCAGCCCTGGGAAAGTCCAGGCTGGACTCCTGGAGTCAGCAGCAGTCAGGAACTGGAGGCAGGAACACACAGATATGGGCTGGCACGGATCAGGACCACAGGCAGGTGAATGGATGGAATCCTTCCAGGATGCTGAATCAAAAGAGGGACAGGTGGAGAAGGGATGAAGAGAAGAGTAAAAGGTGAAGGTGAAGGTGAAGGTGAAGGTGAAGGTGAAGGTGAAGGTGAAGGTGAAGGTGAAGGTGAAGGTGAAGGTGAAGGTGAAGGGGTTTGACCCCTGTGATCCCTCAAATTTATACTGAATATCGCGTGTATGGTTGAATACTCTGTTTGCTCAATTTTGGTCATTTGTCTTGTCTGATTCTCCCTAAAGGAGGGTTTCAGGTGTGGCCTCTTTACTCCCTTTCTCTTTCTGGAGCATAAGATGTTCCTCAGAGCTGAGTAGTGTCCTTGGCTCTGCATACCATCCTCTAGCAGTAACTACAAACATTGAATGTTATCAGTCCTAGAAGCAGACACTGACTGAGAAACTTGCTGTTAATTTCAGCTACTTACGAGATACTTGGCTGAAAGCAAAATTACAAGACAGAAATTTAGCTCTATCCTGGACAAAACCAGGACAAGTGAATAATGAATTCATGCAATCTGAAAAGGCTTAGAACATCTGTAAAATGAAGTGTCTCTGAACAGTTTGGCTTAGTGTCATTAGGATTTTATACAAAACTAAAACAGGTGAAGCCTTAAGATTTTGCTTACCTGTCTTGTATTCTCTATGCATGTTATGTTTATCTCTATACCCTTCAGTGCTTCTGTTTAGTTGATACATTTCTGGTATATGGGATTTTAAAGTCCTTAGATATTTAGTATTAGGGGGGAAAAATTAACATCTTGTATATTTTCCTTCTTTATCTTTTTCCTTCTTTAGTCAGAAATTTTAAAGAAAATTATAAGAAAGGACAATGGTAGTGTTTGGCTTGATAATATTCTCCATTTCTCCCATGTGTCCACATCTGTTGCAGCAAATGCATTAGTAAGCTCTTATTTTTATTATTTTTATTTTTTTAATGCAAACAGACCTTCTAGACATGCAAGTTCTGTTATATCCTTCCTTGTGCCTTAGGACACGAGAGGAAGGCACAAATTAGAAAGTATTCCCAGCACTTAGACACTTCAAATTCCTTGGGTTAAATACTTCTAATAGCTGAGAGGCTGTAGAATGCTGTCTACAGTACTCTAAAATAACAGAAATGACTGAAGGCTGCCAAATCCTAGTCATCCAAATAAAAGCATAGAAAACTCCACCTAGTTAAGACTATGGGAATAGTAATGAACATTTCAGACTGACCTACCTAGCACCAGTTTACATATGGGGCAAGGTGATTAGAAATCTTTTTTTTTTTCCTTTTTTTTCTTATTCCCACTCTTCAGCTGCAAAAAAAATCTTTTCTTAAGGCCCAGGATATGCATGGCACATCAGTATTGAAACTTTGTATCTTTTCCTAGTTTTGCAAAAGGCCATACATTGGAGTTTTTTGATCAGAATTGCTGGCCCTGGGAGAAATAATTTTTCTGCAGTTGCTTGTCTTGTCTTGCCTGCAAAGTAAAATCCATGCAGTCAAGAGTTGCAGGCAAGAGTTTATAAAAAAAGCTTCAAAGCACTGCAGACAGAGTAGAATTTCAGATAGCTCTTAGCTATACAAAGCCCTTTCTTTCTCTTTCCTAGAGACCATACAGTCAGTGCTCTGATGCCAATTCAGTGAGTGATGAGGAAGCACAGATTTTTAAACACACATCAGCTGTGTTAAAACTCAGGCAGGTCCCCATTGCTGGTTTTAGCATTAAAGATATAAATATTTTGGATTACATTTTGCATGGATAACATGAGAATGCTTTTTAAAAACGTTTTTATTTTCCATCCTGTAGGACATTTTAGTGCCTAAATGTAAATGTCTACATATAATTTAAGCATAGAAGTTCCTGCTGTAGTCACTGAAGATAAAATACTTGACTCACTTGCCAGGTATAGATGGCAAGTACTAATGGAGGTGTCTCAGGACACCTGGAGCACTGCACAAAGGTGGCAGATGTAACAGAAACCATAGAGGAGACCCATGCCTTTCCAAATTTGAGCAGAAGATCAGACAGAACACCCAAAAGGTGACTAGAAGAGGTCACAGCAGTGAGCAGTCTGTCAGCTGCATCAGTTAGGTTTCCACCGCGTGTAACAAAGTTTAGCCACATAATTCTCATGTCATTACCCATAGGGAGGTACCTACATTTAAGTGTGTGATATAATGCTGATTCTCACCATGGGTATGCAGATAAGAACACAATGTTATTGGGAATTGCAGAGAAGACGTAAACATGTGCAGCAGGTAACTCTGATATTTCAGGGAACAGCAATTTCCAGAATTAGACACCACCTGGAATAAGTTGACGGGCAGTTCCTACTTCAGCAGAGTATTTTTTTCCACATTCTCACTGGAACTATAAAGAAAATTAACTTCAGCTCAGTGGATTTCTGAGGGCAACTGTAAGATAAATATGAAATCATCATCATGCTTGAGCACTCACAGTAGCTGCCAGTTTGCTGGCATATGTTAGCTGGTGAGATTGCCTTTTCCTAATCAAGACGGAGGGTTGTCTTCAGGTGCATGGCCTCACTTCTGCAGTGCACATGCAATTCAAACATATGTCTTTCAATAAGGAGAATTTGAAGATGAATTTAATTTTAAGAAGTTTGCAGACCATAACTGACTGGAAAAAGAGATAAAAAATATGTCTTCTCAAGAGATTTTGTGGGGTTTTTTGGAAGCTATAAAATAGGCTTTTACAAATAAACTTATCATAAAGAAGGATTTCACTACTGAACTCTTCTGTAGCAATGAGGACTTTGTAATAAAAATATTAATTTATTCTCAGATCAACCAGAAGTTCTCAACTCTGAACTGAGGTAAGACATCCATCACTCTGGAACTGAAAGATTACCAAAATAAATGATCATGTTCTTCTGGAGGAACCAATGTTTGGTACACAAAATATACCAAGGAACAAAATGTTGGTACTTTAAGCTGTTTTTAAAAAAAAGTTCATCTTGTTATCTAACCTAAGTATAGCTCCATATCAGAGCTGGAAGGATCCTTTTCTTGAATGGATTCTACAGACCTGTCTGAGGTCTTAGGCCTGTTTTTCTCTTTCAGGATTTGTATGATTAGCTCAAAACTTGGGGGAGAAAAATCTGGCAGACTTCAAGTAAAGATATTTTATTTTATGTAAAAAAAAATTCCTCAGCAAAACTACATAGAAAAAATGCCAACCTCCCCAAATGAAGTAGGGAAAGTTTTGATTGCTTTTTAAATTAAAGCCAAGCTTCATTTGCTCTCCAGCCTCACATTGCTCTCACATTGTTTCTCTACATTCAGCTTACCTATATGTGCCAAATGCATTTTTTGATTAATAAATTATTTGTGCAGAAGTTTTGCTGATACTTGCCCTGAAATGACCAGATGCTGCTGATCTGCTTACCCTGCCAGTATGCTCCCCAGCCTGGTTTTGCCCAAACCCACCTGCTTAGACTTGGTAGAGACCCAGAGTTCTGCAGCATACATGGGCTCTATGTCTCCATCAACAACTCCACCAGCCTGTCTTCTGCTTTCACCTTCTAGAATCAGTGCAGACTGAACAGGAAGAATGTTTAATCCTCAGCAAGTGTGAAGAAAGAAAAGCTGTTTCACCTTGGAGTATTTTACAGATTGAAGTAGGCAGCTCTGTTCCAGATCTTTGGGCTTCATCTTTTCTCTTGTAGAATCTCCAGACACTCTTTTTTAAACAGCTTGACTGTTACACCTAAGTATCCCAAGACTAAAAGTGCACATCAGTCTAAAGACCACTTTTGTCACCCTGCTCCTCTAAGCTTCATTTTTCAATATTTCTTCCCTGTTGACCTCCTGCTTATGGAGTCAACTTCAAATGTCTGCCCTCCCCTGCCCTTACCAACACTTTTTGCTTTCCAGTCTCCTTTCTCAGTGTAACTTTTGCTTTCCAACTCAGTGCCACTGTAGTACAGGGTTCTGACCCACAGCTTCCCTTCTCCCCACAGCTTTTTATCCCTTCTGACCCCAGAGGTCCATTCTGACCTTGTTGCCTGCTGCCTTCCTCCCTCCTGGGACAACCTCAACCACTGCCCCATCAGCACCAAGACCTTGACCCAAAAGCACAGTTGTCACTTCACAGTGGCAAAGTGGTCTCCCCAGTGTTCCCCAGCCATTTGGTATAGGGCCAGAGCCTATAACAAATATACCTATGCTTATATATACCTATAGCCTATACTTATACCTGCCTGGAGCAGGCACAACGCAGACAGCTGTGTGCCCATCCTGAAATCTGCTGCTAAATGAGTGAATTCTTTAAATGTTTTCTTGTCATGCAGTCTTCCTTCTCAGGATCATCCTGGATGTCTGCTAATTTCTTTTCCCCATTAAGAAATAACTACTTTGATTTACTTGTTGCAGTGAAATATCAGGGGTTTTCTCAGATCTTGTGATTAACCAAAACCATGAACTCCATAAGCAAGAGAACAGTTTTGCACTGCATTGATATGTTAAATAAGCAAACCAGTGTTAATAAAACCCAGAAGTGTATTTATCAATTTAAGTGCAGAAGTACAAAAACACCTGATGAAAGATGGAGCTTGCAGGACCCAAACATTGGTAGCATCTAGTAAGGTTTGCATACCTAATGGGAGCTTGTTGCTCATGCTGTGCTGTCTACTATTTTTTTATTAAATTCTGGTCCTGTAGATATGGCTCTGATATTTTCAAGCCAAATCTTTCAGCAGTGTGAAAAAGCTGGGCTTCCCATGTAAACTAGCTGAAAGTCTGATCCAAACCAAACCACAAAACAAGTCTCAAAATCAGTAGGAGATACCTGAAATACATCCCTGTTACTATTAGTAGCTGTCTATTTGAGGAAAGATGGACTGAGTATGATGAAGAGGTTAAAAATAAGTTCAAAGATCTGTGTGCTCTGCCAGTCTGCTTTCTGTCCCTGTTATCTAATGCTCTGACCTCAGAAGGAACCTTTGATTTAATTAGAAGTACCAATCTGGGATTCATGCACTTACATAACAAAGCACCTTGGGAAATAATTTTAAAAAGACCTTTTTGCCAAGAATACTCTCCTCAAATATTAATTATTCATGCTTGTAACAATTACAGCATGAAACTGCCCAGCTAGCCAGCTCATGGATTTGCATGTGGTGAATTACAATAGTTGCAGACCAGAACCTGGGTAATGCTGATCATACTGCAGAAATATCATGGGTTTCCTCTAGCTTTCATTCTCTGATGCTATGATGAATCTTCTTCTGTCTTCTGAAATATATTCTGGCCATAGTTTTGTCTGGCCACAGCCAGATTATCTGCCACCTAGCCGGAAAGTTTAAACTGTTTTAGCTTCTATTTTTAAATCTCTGTATTTGACTGAGGTTTTGGGCTTTTTTTTTTTTCCAAACTCACATCTGGAGCTTAAAAAAAAAAGGCAAAGGCCACCATTGACTTCATTTCAGTGGATTTGTCTTAAATCCTGGCAAGTTGGCTTGACATATTTTTGCAGAATACATAGGACATTTGAGATTAAAGTTACTCCATGTAACCATGTCATTAGTAGTGTGCAGGCACTGATTATTTTCTCCCTGCCTCACTCCCACACCTCTAATCTCAGAGCTGACCTGATTTATATCACTAGCTTTACATGGGCCTGTGTATATTGAAATCCAGGAGAGGGAAAAGGGCTGAGATTCCCTGAAAATAAACTCAGCTGGCAAAGAGATTAACCCACTTAAAATGCATTTTGCCTGTTGCTGAGTGTGCAGAGTTTCATCCATTTAAGGAACATAGGCCTAATTCCAGGCACTGACACTGCTTGGGGAGGGAGAAGGAAGAAACAGATGAAGCAGTAGTCCAAATGGATCAGTTGCCAGCACCACAATATAAGTGATTTGGGAGTCTTTTGGGAGGGAAAAGAGTGAATTAGGAGATACATCTCTCAGTAATCATTTGCAGTTTTTGCAAGAAAATAATGTTTTTGCTTCCAAGTATCTCTCATCGTAGGTAACTTTGATAAACTTGATGTACCCTTAAAAGCATTCCCAAAGTAGGTGCAATCAGTCATCAGTGGCAAAGGTTTATGAAATCTCCCATTTACTGTGATGAAAACAATTTATGGAGGAGCATAAACATGAGACACGAGGTCCCTCAGGCCTTTGTCAAAGGATTTCCAGCAAACAATTCAGCTGACACACAGATTAACCACTTTATAAGTGTACTCGTATGCTTATGAACATGAAGAGTTTTACCCATTTGATAATACCCAGGTCTAAATTCAGATTCTTCTATCCTTAAAATGTAGAACACCATTTATTCCCATCAAGACCATTTTCTGCACTTCTATAAAAGGCTTTTGGTGAAGCTTCAAATACAGAGGATAAAGTGTAAAAACATTTATTTGGCAATTACATTCATAGATAATACTGGAACAAGCAAGAAATGAGTAGGGTATTCCCTGGGATGAATATTCCAGGTGTGGGTGGATGACATCTATGGATGCCAGGTGCGTGGATGAGATCTCTTTGCACATGGAGACCTCAACAACTGGGGAACCACAGGCAGTCAGAGCATCCATGGAGCTCAGATGGGCTAACAGGGGCTCAGCTGACTCCCACATCTGGCTCTGCTTCCATCCTCTGAATGAAGGCAAGCCCAGAGCATCTATAGCTCTAAACTGTATTGTGGGCACCATGATGTTGACCCCAGGGAGCCTACCTGGTTGTAGATATTGAAAGCTCTGCTTGGTCAGCCAAGGTCATTGCACCTTCCAAGCTTGTGGAGTGGAGGGGAGGAGGGACATGTTCTTTCTTGGGGCCCCAGGAGTCAGGCAGTAGCTGTGTCATGAGCAACCACACTATGCTTATTTGTTGATTTCTTATAGTGACAGGGCAATTATTGCACAAAAAATACTGGGGTTTTTCTCCTTTTTTACCTATAAATATCTAGCAGTAAAATCATCTTAAATTCCTGAGTCCAAAGCAGGAGAATGACTTCGCAAGCGATGATTCAGACAGACCCCTAACTCAGGTACTTAGAATAATTTCCAGTGCCTCTAAATGAGATCAAAACTATATTAAAATTAACATTGGGTTAGGGAAAATGGAGTGTGAACACAAGTCTTCTCAAAATCAACTCAATCATCTATCTTGAGACAGTGGAAGGAATCATCTTGCCCTTGTCAGCAATAAAAATGTGATGATTGTATTGTTATCAAGTATTTCTCTAAGTAAAAAATGTCAAGCTTATTTTTGTACCTGTTACTATTGCATTTCTGTGGTGTCATATTAAATATGAACAAAATTTCTTCTTGAGAGAAACTTAAAAATGGAAGAAAAAAGCAAGACTAGTTTAGAAGTGATACAATGAATAAACAAGAATAAGTTATTGAGGAGCAGACTAGATGACTATCCCATTCATATTCTTTGTCATGTGTTTCATAGCCAGGGTTTTTTCCCAAAACATCCTTCCTATGTAAATGTAAATATGAGAATATTATATAGCCTCTGAAGGGTAAGAGAAGAGCCACCCAAGATAGTATAATGATCACTTCAGAAATCTATTCTACATTTAAGTGGGTTTAAGGTTGAAAGCGTTTGTCAATAATTCAAGTCTAAAATAGATTAAGGCACTACTGTGATTATCCAAAGCTCAGGCAATATCAGCTGGGAAACTCAGAATCATGGAAGTGATTATAAGAAATCCAGCCATGCAATCATCAGGATTTTATGGTTAATGTACAGTATTATCACAGGGCAGAGTTAAGACTGGCTGAGTGCTCTGTTCTGCTTGCTTTGTCTATATATACATTGATTCTTTTAAATGTAAAATAACTATATATTTCAATGTAGTTATTTGCTGATTCTTTTGCCTCTGTACTAAGAGGCAATTGGGCTCTCCAGAAAAGCAGCACAAGGACTGTCAGAAAACAAATGAGGTTATCCCCCGTCCATGCAAACGTAAACAACATACTTCAGTGAATTAGAGCAAGAAAGATTAAATTAAAAGGCAACCCCTGGCTCCTGACAGCTGTGTCTCCCTTCCTGCACACAGCCCAGAACAGCACATCTTGTGCGTTAGAGAAAAGCCTAGATTAAACCAATCTGTGTGTAAAAATGTGGAAAACAGGCTGAAAGGGATCTCAGGAGTCCTGCCTAACATATTGCTACACCCTAACTCCATGCAACGACTCTTTTGTGAGTCTCTGTCAAAAATGGTATAAAACAGGATTCAGTATTTAGAGGAAATCGCTGTTTCTTTGTCCTTCATCTTAGTCCTTTGCCTTCATGGCTATGAGTAGACCTGTGAAGTAATAAATGTTCACCTAGGGAAAAATACTCCTTAAAAACAAAGAAGCAATGAAGCTCCCCAGGCAAAGTGCTGAAACTACAGATGACATAATCAGATGAAACAAAAACTTTTGCTGTGGGCATTAGTCACCCGTTCTGCATGTGCCTATGCTGTTCGAAATGACAGAGGATGCCTCTGGCACACTGTGGCATTAGAAAAGCATTGTGATTCCAGTTCTTACTCATGTTTTCAGTAGTGCTGCTGATGGTGAGAGTGAGTCAGATGGTCTCCATGCCCTCAAACAAATAAGAACAACTGCAAAAATAGGGAGAGATAGTTGACAGCTTTCTGCTTTGCCCACCACCACCACCGTGCATCCCAAATCGAAGCTGATTAATTCTTACAGTTCATGTTTTCTTCCCAGAGAATACCCTGCCAGATCAGATCAAAACAGAGAAACAAAAAAAATCTCATCCTGAAATGCAGCCTCCTCCAACCAGCACCCAGAAAGATTGTCCCTGCAAAGGGCCAGGGCAGCTCTGTGCCTCATGCAGAGCACGCAGCTGATGGCAAAGCAGGAACAGAAGGGACAGAAATTGAAAGCCATCCACTCTGCTTAGTCTGTGGCTGTGCAAGTTATCAGGATTTAAAAATATATTCTGAATGTTTCCCTCTCTGCTGTCTTCACCCAGGACCTTTTAATGATTGCTTTGCAGCAGGTTGGCACAATAATGATGCTTTCAGGGCTATCTGCCTTCCAGCTCCTTGCTGCTTGCCAAAGAGAGGTCTGATGCCTGCCAAGGAAAGCTTCCCTCTCAGCAGTGGTTACCTGACCCCCTTCAGTGCCCAAGCCACCCTAGCAGCCTGATAAAGAGTGTTTTTGCTTTGCCCTGCTCACTGCCCCAGCTAACTACCTAGATGGTAGGAAGTTTAGAATAGGCCAGCTTGGCTGTATATTTGCTGATCCTATCATGTTTGATACATTTGAGAACAGCTTCATTGATAGATGTTCTTCTAGGAACAGACTAAATCAAATGATTATATTAAAGCAAAACTGAATGCTGAGTTATAAAGAGGACAAGCAAAAAAATGGATTACTAATATCTAGCTAATATATGGGCTTCATCATGGCAAGCCATAGTCATGGTAGTGGACAGATCCTTGGTCAACAAGTTCCTTAATTTTGGTCCTTTATTTTGTATTCCTCCTAATTTAGGAACAAAATGAGTACAAAAAAGCATGAAAATAAATGCTTTGAAAATAAATCTCAAAATCCTCCTTGTCCTTCATTTCTGACTCTTTTTTTAACTTGTCCTTCTCCTCAGGAGTTTGTTGTGCATGTTAACAGGAATGAAAGCAGAGCAAAGTTTTCCTACAAAATCAGGCAGTCTGAGTAATGCTTAGCTCTAATATAAGTGCTGGTAAAGGATGCTTAATACCTCATTGTGCTTCTCAAACTAGTTCATTAACTAGTTCTTTATTTTGTTATGGAATGCCAGAAGACAGAAAGTTTGCCTGACTTGCTGGGCTTCCTCACCACAGTTGCACTCTGCTTGGAGCCTCAGAGAGATTATAATCAGGATAGTGGGAACTATGTACAGTGTAAGACCTCTTGAACAAAAAGGAAACTGGCAGATCTGGAGCCAGATATAGAACAAGATACGTGAATCAATGCCTCAAAAAGATTATTGTGCTGCTTTCCACATAGTTATATCACACAAGTCGATTTTTGGTTCCACAGAGGTTAAAATAATTTGTAAAAGGAGTTAGGCTGGAGAGCAGATGTAGTTGTAGCCTCTCCTGTTACTATTATGTAGTGTGGCATATACAAAGGTCTGGGCAAACTATCACAGCTGAGCATCTCCATAGGCACTGCTGGGGCTGAATCCTCTTCCATCAGTATTAACAGCATTAGCAACAAACCCTACCAGCTAAGCCTGACAAACACTTTTGTTACAAGTTCCATGTGCGAACCTTTATACATTTACGTAAAGATCATACATAAACATATCTGTATGAGATTTTCATTTCATTCAGTACCAAAATTAAACACATCAGAGAAGTCGGTGTCGTTGGCAATAAAACATCCTGGGGAGGGAAATTAGTGACTGAGTAGGGAAGTAACACTAAGAGTAAATTACCTAAAGGATAAATGTAGATGGTTGGCTTCAAAGATGGGTTCATTTGATTTGAAGAATGTTATTGATGTTTTGGAAAATATCCAGGAAACCATGCCTACCAATTTAACCTTCAGAAGGAGACAGCTTGGTCATCATTACCGGCAGGAAGAGTGTGGAGTAAAACTTTGCTCCTGAGCACCTATCACAGCTATAGCCACAGAGCAGGGGAGCTTGAGGTTGCTCCTACTCTGCAAAAAAAAGAGGTCTGGGCAGAAATAGTCGAAATAGGGCTGAGTCTGACTTATGCTGTGCTCACAGAGATGACAATCTCCTCATTAAGTCCAGTGATTAAAAATAGCATTTGTACTGGTAGTGGGTAATGATCAAAATTATAATTAAAAAATATTCCTTAGTCTTTGACTGTTAGGTAGTACAAACTTGGCTGAGTTTATAGGACTTGTGTCAATCAATTAAACTGTAAATCTGTTCCTTCAATTAACAGTAGCCCAAATCCTGAGTAAACACAGAAACTATATTAATACAGAGTGGTAACATTCAGATATGCAGAGAAAGACCTGGGTGAGTCTAACTGCAGCCAGTTTTCTCTTCTCTGTAACCTCTCTGAAATCCCCTGCTTTGCAGTTCTGACACACCCTGTTTTGAAAATCAACCCCATGCCCTTGGCTCTTGCTGCAGTGTTTAATCCCACAGCCTCACCTCCAAGTACCAAGGAAAAATAGTTAAAAAGAGGCTCACCTAATGTAGTCATTAAGAGTATTTATTAGTCATACATTGTTTAAGAGGCAGTGCACTTCACCAGTGCCACAGAGATGCTCCTAGAAAAGCAACAGGGCTGATGCTACGAGCTGCTCTCATTTCAAATAACAGCATCTGAGATGAGCTGTTCCTTCAGTGGCCAGGAAAGGGTTAGAAGCTGGGAATCTTCTTTGTGCTTGGCTGCAGGTATGTTATAAGAGCTTGCAAGATTCAGTAAGTGGTATCCTCAGGGATGATGCCTTCCAGAAGACATTCACTTCAGTTGTGATAATAGAGGACACAAATAAAGGTTATCCTGACAGGTTATCCTGAGCCTTCTCTAAAGACACAGAGCAACCAAGTAGAAAAGAACTCACAGCTGAAAATAACACAAACATCTACAGTTAGCAAGTTTCAAACGGGGAATTTTCTTTGTAACTTCATGTCCTGCTGGGAGATCCAAAGTCCACAGGCCAGAATCTACACAGGTAGACTTGAACAACCTGCAGCTCTGGTGTAGCTTTGCCTGTTCAGGCTTGATTGATTAACTCTGTCCTCTTTCCTGCATGTGATTAAACTCTTAAAAATAGGATTTATGTGGTGCGGCCATGAGACCTCATGAATTGCAAGGCCTGTGTGTGCCTCTCTTGCTTACTGTTTCCCATCCCTACTTTTCCAGTTTCTCCTCTGGCTTTTCTCTATGCAAACTTCAGCTTCACAGGTGCAGACCCTTAGCCAGAGTGTCTGTCTCCAGCAAACCCTGGGCCAAGGGGCTCACAGATGCATTTGCTGGGGACATGAGGAAGCTCAAATTTATCCCCTTCTCTCTGTGCTCAGCTAACACAAGACTGCATTATGAGAAACTGACTTTTTTAAAGTCATTACTTATATAGGAATCTATATTCATTACTTATATAGGAATCTATCACTTCTATACCAGTATTTCTCAGACTTCTGAGCAGAGTTAGTCTCCATGTTTTTCCCGAGTTATGCAGCAGCCCTTTGTGGTTCTCTATCATGTAACATGGGGATGTCTAACTGTAATGGGTAAACCAGGCTGAAAGATGACACGTGAATAGATCTGCTACAACTTCAGAATTCATCAGACTGCCCTGCAAGGTGTAAAAATGCTACCAAGGGATGCTCAAATCAGATCTGTCATCTGTGTCCATAGCAGAGCCTTCTACCTATGCATATATATCCTATTCCTCAGAGAAAAAGTAGCGCTCAAATTCCCTCCAAAGTGATATATAAGGATAAGAGATTCTGGAGGTATTTGTTGAGATTTGGGGAGGCCAGCATGGTATGGTATTAGCACAGTTAATGCTTCTAGCACAGACTCCATAAGGATCTCCAGTGGGAATAAGATGATGAGTGATCTGGACCTTTGAGCCACATCCAGCATCAGCAGCACCAAACAAAATCTTCTGCTCAATGGAGTCTAAATTAAGCTATCAGGCCTGAGAGGCAGCTTTTCAGAGAATTATGCTAAGTCATGGCTAGAGACCAGGCACTGCAGTCCTGGGCCTTACTGAATATTTTATGATTCAGTTATTAAAAACCACGTGCATCAGACATCTCTCAGTTTGGGTATCCATAACCCTGGCTGCTTCTGGGGAACTGAGGAAAGATATTAGCAAGAGAGATATTTCAGGGCTGTTATAGTCTGCCACCAATAAGTCTGTACTGCAGTGCAGCAAGGGACTTTGTTGGGTGCTTTTGGTGCTGCCAGTGAGGTGTGGGGTGCCTCATGCTCTGGGTTAGTCAATAGCCACAATGGACTTTTTCAGTGGTGAGCTAATCAGTGGGTGGCCCCATGCTCCTGGGGACAGATAAAGGCATAGCCAGGGCATGCACCACCTCCTTGTATGGATATGGGGTCAGGGACTTCTGGGTCTGAAGCAGAAGGAAAAATCTTCTGGAAAGAGACTGGCTGCAGGGAGCTGGGCATAGTGAGGACAGTTTTTAAGAGGCAGCTCAGGGTACAAGTGTGATTTCAGCAGTCAGTATATCCAAACTGAATCAAACTATTCCAAGCATAACTTTGGAGGTATCACCATTAAAGAACTGCTGGATAACAATATACTTTAAAATTAGCATCAACAATAGCACAATTTCATACCATTTCTTAAAAAAATTGGTAAACAAAACAAACCAACCTTTTTTTTTAGGTTGTTTGTTTTTGGGGTGTTTTGTTTTGTTATGTTTTTTTTAAGGCTGCTATGACATATAATTCCAATCAGGTTATTGTTTCTCATGCTCTTAATGAGAATAGCAATGGCTACTTGATTACTTCTAGTCCTAATCTAGTTGAGAAATAGCAAAGAAGATTTGGAAACTGAAGTCTGTATTTACCAAGAAAAAAAATTTAAAACTTATACAACCTTTAAATACAACAGCTGATGAAATTCTACTGGTTTAGTCTTCGTATCAGTGGTTTTTAAGACAGTGAAAGTTTTCACATGTAGATGGATGTAGTCAAAGACCTTATGTATACAAGAGCTGAAAGTACACAAGAGCAGTAGAATGCTTCTGATTTTTTCCCCAAGTTAAATAGCTTAAAAGAGAAATCTTCAGGATAAATATTACAAGAACAACTATGAGCTCCATCTTGAGATGGTCTGTAGGAAAACCCCATGCCCTAGAGAAAGGTAGTTTAGTCAGTAAGTCAAATGTCTACTAAACCAAAAGTGTCAATGACAGTGTTAAAAAGACTTTCAATAATCTACTAACATTCACCTGTCCTCTCATTTCCCACTTCTGTTCAGGACAGCAGCAGCAAGCACTGATGTTTTGGAAATTGTGGCTAGGAGTGAATTAGACTGAGAAGCACCATGCCAACAGGCAGAGACATCATTTTCTTCTACAAAAAGTGCTACAAAAGAAAAGAAAAAAAAAAAAAGAAAAAAGTGAAAGAAAAAAGAAAGAAAAGTGAAAAGAAAAAAAGTGAAAGAAAAAAGAAAAGAGTGCTACAAAAGAAAGAAAGGAATCTGACACATCTTGTTAAAACAAAATAGCAGCAATGCTATATACTCCATTTGATTTGATGTATCACCACAGTGTTAGAGTCATCCTTTTAAGCTGCATGGTACTACCTGCCTGAAAACACAAGGAAAGCAAACGAGGTTGTATTCTGCTCCCAAGTGCCCTGGTTTGGAATCAGTTTTAGTTCATTACCTTTATGGAACTTCAGTCCTGTGAGGACTGAGTGCTTTTATCTACAAAATAAAGCATTCAAACAAGCTATGCATTGCCCTTACAGTGGCTTTCCCACCCACCTCCCATCTCAGAAGACAAAACACTGTGAACAGAACTAGCAGCAGTCTCAGCTCTCTCTGTACACCAGTACAGAAGAGAAAATAAAATTTGCTTTCCATGCTCATAAAAAATAATCCAGTCCCACATTGCCACCAGACTCTGTGCCACCTCCATACAAATTACAGCCCAAAGTTGTATGGGCTGCCCAGAGTGGCCTAGGGGCCACCCAGAATGGGCCACTGGCTTCCCCTTGGAGCCCCAGCCCAGAGGGAACCAAAAGCCTCCTTATACTTCCTACCATATGAAAAGGTCTTGTCACACCTCAGCAAGGGCTGGCAAATCCACATCAGGACCTTGCTATCTCCAGATGAGGGAGTGGTGTGGAGGCACAAGGGCTGGTTTTACACCAGAGTGAAGAAGCGGTACAGCCATGTTTTGGTGCTGTGCTTAAGTAACTAAACCTGTGGGTACAAATACACCGAGTGTCCATCTTAATTAAACAGTATTTTAAAGGTCAGCCATTGCAGTTCCCTGCGTGCAAGTCCTGGATGTCAAAACTCATCCTTTAGAAAGCAATCCCTTAATGACCTCCCTGGGTACTGGTAACTGTCCTGACACAAGTTCCCCAGCTGTTCTGGCTGGCTCAGATGAGGCAGATAGCTCAGCCATCTGGACACCATCTGCCTCACAGGAGTACCGAGTCATGGTAGCGAGGGCTGGAGGAACCCCAGACAAGCTGTGATGCAGACAACCCACACAGGCAGAGAAAATCCCTCTGCAATCCCTGCAAGGACACCAAGGACCTTGTCCTTAATCTCCACTGCAACAGACGGGGTTGCGCTGACTTGGGGCACCCACGGAGTCTTACCCTGTGTTTGCAGTGAGACAAGGAACAAGTTAGACAAGTGTGGCTCACTGTGTGCTTCTCTGCCTGATGGCAGGCTGCTCACTTTGAAGCAGAGCCTGTTCTGCCTCACAGCTGACAGGAAGAAAGGAGATTTGTTAATTTGTCAGATGGAAAAAAGCAACAGTGAGCTCGTCTTCTGGTCTCCAAGGAGGCAGAGAGGGGGTGTGTGCCCTTAATTGTAGCCTCTAAGCTAAATCATCACCTGGGAAGCAAAGAGCAAGAACAGGAATGTACAACAGCTTGTAATTAAAGTAGTTCTGTGGGGGTCTGTATGGAGATGAAAACCAAACATGAATAAAGTAGGAAAGGTGTACATTGCTCATCTTACTCACTGTAGAACATGTTTCATCATTCATTAGCTGTGCAAGAGCCACGTGGAAAAGATTTCCAGCAAAATGCATCTCCCTCAACCAGAATTTGACAACTCACCACTGTGATGCCCAGGGAGGTGGTGGATTCTCTGTCCCTGGGGGGTTTTAAGTGGAGGCTGGATGTGACACTCGGTGCCATGATCTGGTAACCACGGCAGTAGTGGATCAAAGGTTGGACTTGATGATCCTTGAGGTCCTTTCCATCCTGGCTGATTCTATGATTTTATGCCTCTTATTACATCACACTGGAGTAAGCCAGCCCTGGCCGCCCTGCACAGCACAAGCACTCACCTGAAGTCTCAATCTGACCCAGCAAGGAGAAGAGGAGGAGATGATAAGGGGGAAAGCAGAAATGAATGTGTTTGGGAAGTCTGGGTATTTTGAGCTGACTGCATTAAGGAAAATTAAATGTTCTCAAAGGATATTTTTAAAGCCTGTTTTCATTAAAAATAAAAACCTCTGTGATCTTTTAAAGGACGGTGGTTGTGTGGTAGACATAAATTGGTCAATAACTGCAAAAACAAAACAGTCTTTGTAGATGTTATGAATCATTTAGATCAACATTAAAAAATAGCAATGTGGCAATACTTCCTGCCTCTGGAAATATTAATGAGGAAGAAACTTAAAGTGCAGTTAACTGTCTGCTGGAGTGTAATCAGGGACCTGATTCTCCTGGCACAGGAGCTGATCAAACTTTTGCCAATACTTTCTGCAGGCTTTTCAATCCCTGCATGATGGAGTCATTCCCTGGCTTCGTCAGGCAACCTGAAGAGGATCCAATTCACCTAAATCAACCCATCCGCACATTAAAACTGCAAACTATATTGGTTTTGTGAAACTCTTTGTCACTCCGCAGAAAAATCCAGGCACTTGAGGAAGACAGTTCATCTTACTTTAGATACTCAGTTTCAGGCAGGATGACAGACCTTGTGGAGATGCTTACCTGCTTCTGAATGTAGACTCCAGGTGTTCCACCTGATTTTTAAGATGAACTGGGGGAGATGAGCTTCTTCCCTTGTTAACCTTTATTTGATCTCAGGACTAAATGTATACATCTGCCTCACTGTTGTCATACTCATAGGTACGTCCAGAGCTTATCTCAACGCTTTCATCATGTATATATCATATATGAATGGGAAAATTGTTCAGTACTACTGTTGTTTATAACTAAAGTTTATAGCAAGACTGGGAAAATGTGATTTTCTTGTAAAACCTTCAACTTTCTGTACTTGAATGGTAGATTACTTTCATTTTTCTAAACTATAACTAAGCTCTTGTTACTCTGACAGCTCTTTCATATCAACATATTACATTATTGTGCTATTATTTTGTTTGTTCTAAACCTATAGCTTGCTGGGTTCCCAAAATGTGAGCACTTTTGCACATTTGAGTGTGCACCTTGGAGCAAGGCAGGCTAAGAGGAAAAGAAAAACCCCAATTTTCTGCTCTATTTCAGAAAGTGCTGGTGTCCTTTCTTCCCCTCTTCCCACTGACTGGTAAGAAACAATGATAAACCTCTTTAAATAGATTGGAAAGTTGATTGCACTGCATTTAATACACCCTTCCTACTCCAGCTGCAGTTGTACCTGCAGCTAAATACTTGAACCATCTGTCCTACATTGACTAAGAAAATCAAGGCAAGAAAAGACATGTTGAAAAAATCAGCAGCTGCTCTTACTTATGCCATTTGATTGCAATCACTGACTGTTCTTGAAAGATGTGCAAATCCTGGTGTTTTCACTAATATAAACACTGTTCAGAAATATGTACCAGACACATTTCTAGCTATTATTATATTTTACCATTTATTAGATCTAGAGTTCTGGTTTCAGATGTCTGAAATATGAGTGAGAGCTCCTAAGTGTTATCATTTAGGTTATCTCACAGAGCCTGTGAGGCTGTGCTAACAGTGCTCTTAGGAAAACATTCGGACAGCATATCACTGGCCTGTTTCCTGAAGAAGAAATATTTGTTATGTACAACTCACCTGCAAGTAATTTCCTCAGAGGAAGGTATTTACAGGGAAGATGTTAAAAAAAAAAAAAGAGAGAGAGAGAGAAAAATAGAAGCAGTTACTGGAGAAATTGTTTCTAGCCATCCCTTTGAATGAGAAAAAAAATGCAAGCAAAACAAAACTAACAAACCACCCAATTTTTTTAAGGAGAGATGCTGAAAATATTTAATCAAGGGAGATTTTGGAATAATATCGCAAAATCATAATAGCTACAAATTTATATGGTGTTTGAAGAGTAGGAACATTTTTCTGTAGATTTGCTATCTTACCTAGATGTGTTATCCATACCAGAGAGTCAGCCCAAGTTTCTGATGAAGTCCTGCACCAAAGTTGTCCTTAGAGCCACTGCACACTGATCAGATGAAGTGAAAGAAAAAGTCCTCAACAGGTTCTGAGGAGAGAGAGGATAAGATTCCTAAACTTCAGCAAAAAAAGGAACATTTAGAGATGTGCAGTGACCCTGTCTCACCTGCAGAGAGAAGAGACCATCTGTGATTAATGAATGCTGCAGTCAGAAGAAGTTACTTTGAAACTCCCAGTTTTTGAGACTTCAGTGAAACAGATTCTGCAAATAATAAATCATTTTATACTATAGCAAACAGGCCGGATAAGGCTCGATTATTTTTTTTTTTTACACTTTACAAGATTGTCACAACATGTTAAGTTCCTGCTTAGAGACCACAGAGCCTTATTAACGAATTCTCACAGTGATGCCAGGCTCACAGCCATCTTCAAAATTGTAGTTATTATCAGGTACAGAAAACAAGGTCACACAATGATTCGTGATAAACTGATACTTCTGAAGAATAAGGATATTACATATTCTTGTTCTTATGACCAAGAAAGTTCACAAAATACCAGAATGGCTGAGGTGGGAAGGGACTTCTGGAGGTTATCTGGTCCAACCTCCCTGCTCAAGCAAGGCAACCTAGAGCCAGTTGCCCAGTACCTTGATCAGACAGCTTCTGAGCATGTCTAAGGATAGACACTCCACAGCCTT
This sequence comes from Calypte anna, assembly GCF_003957555.1. Taxonomy (NCBI): domain Eukaryota; kingdom Metazoa; phylum Chordata; class Aves; order Apodiformes; family Trochilidae; genus Calypte; species Calypte anna. Next base: position 118,110,734 of record NC_044245.1, read on the forward strand.
CCTGAACAACCTGTGCTAGTCCTTGGTCACCCTCACAGTGAAAAAGTGTCCCCTGACGCTCAGAGGGAACCCCCTGTGTTTCAGTTTGTACCCATTGGCTCTGGTCCTGTCATTGGCCACAAAGAGCCTGGCTCTGTCCTCTTTGTACCTTCCCTTCAGGTATTTATGTGCATTGATGAGATACCTTTGAGTCTTCTCTTCTCCAGGCTGAACAGCTCCATCTCTCATAGCCTTTCTTCATAGGACAGACACCTCTTCTATTTAGTTATCTTTGTGGCCTTTTGCTGGACTCTATCCAGAATGCCCATGTCTCATGGGCTGGGGAGCCCAGACCTGGACACAGCACTCCATGTGTGGCCTCACCACTGCTGAGCAGAGGGCAGGATCACCTCCTTCCACAACTGGCAACACTCATTCTAATACATCCCAGGACACCTGTAGCCTTCTTTGCTTCTAGGGCATGTTACTGGCTCATGTTCAAGCTGGTGACCACCAGAACCCTCCAGGTCTTTTCCTGCAATGCTGACTTCCAGCTGGATATCCTCAAACCTGAACTGGTCCATGGAGTTGGGCAGGACTTTGCCCTTGTTGACTTTCTCCCTGTTGAAATTTATGAGGTTTCTGTCAGCCCATTTCTCCAGCTTGTTAAGGTCCCTCTGGATGGCAGCGTGACCCTCTATTATTACTGATTTTCTTTCCCTCATAAAGAGGGAGAATTCCATCTCTGTCACCATGTCACTGAACATAGCAGACCTCTGTTTAGTCTGCACATCCAAGTGTGTGGTGGGATGCCTGGCTTCACATGGATCCTCAAAACAGCTGCCAGGCTTGGTGCAAAGATCCTTACAGAGAGAGAGGCCTTTAAAGGATGATTCTGAAGGATTTCTCCAAGCCAAAAAGGCATCAGTAACAATTCTGCATGCTGTGAGCTTAAGGTTAGGATTCGTATAAATAAATATGAGCAAAACCAATGACCTACATCCAGGGTGTTTGTCTTTAGTACTCTGGCTGGGTGGAGCTCGCTGGATGATTGCTGGTTCTATGCACTGTTTTGATCCCATGGAAATTGGAATTTGAGAGAAAAGATGCCCAAGTTTCACTATAGCTCCATAACAGGAGAGGACACCTGAGCTCAAAGTAGAGGTTCTCTCAGGTCTTGCTGTTTAGACATACCTGTACTGACCACTGTAAAAACACTGATTTAAACCACTAAATAATTCACTAATCCTGAATTTGGATTATGCACTTCACTCTAATTATGAGAGCTTTATATCTTCTATGAGCTAATAAATAAAGCTCCACTACAGCACATTAAGGGGCTCTGAACAAGTAGTTCAGAGTCCCAAAGGATTTGAAAGCTGGCTGGAAGAATGTTCTGCCTTACAAAACACAGTCCAGCACCTGAATGGATGCTACATATTTTTGGATACGGCTCCAGACCACAGGTTAATTGTCTACAAAAAAACTGAGATCTTTGGGGAAAAATATTATGAAGATCAATCCAAATCTCCTCTTCTCCTCACGTATTTTTTCTGACTCCATCAACAACTCTCTCAGTCTATATCTGTGTTGACATGGAGACTCTACACATCCCTGGGTCACAACAGCTTCCCCTGGCTGAGGATCTTTTCAGGACACAGCCCAGAGTCTCCCCCAGGTCTGTCTGCAAGGAGCCCAGGACTCTCCTCCCACTGAGTGAGTTTGCAGAGAGGTGCAGGAGTACAGCCTCCTTGGCAGTGGCCACCACCAGGGAGAACTCTCATGATGCCACCCTACCAGGACTGAGAGGCTTCCTTCTGCTGGATGTGGAAATCTCTATCTGTAAAATTTCTGCCATTTCCCTGTCAACTGCAAGCTTCCTTTTAAAATTACTATAAGCTCTGTGTTTTTTTTCTAATGTTCATTTTCCTTTTCTAAGCAGTGTGTTGAACAGTCAATTTCCTTTGCTTGCAAAAAATCTGTCATTGACAAACTGCTTGAAGAAATGGTTTCAGGTTCATTTTCCTCTGAACAGGGCCTTTTAGGCATTCAAAATCCATTAATAAGGATGCTCCAACCCATTGGGTTTCCTCAGACCAGAGCTCTTTTCATTAGTTGTAAATTGTCAGGGAATTATCATATGAGACCTCTTGATGTCATCCACAATTTTGGAGGGTGGGTGAAATGGGCAAGTCAGTACTACCCAGTAGTACACACAACAGCCACAGACCAAATAATCTGAGTGTATGCAACAATATCATTTGCCAGCACAGTCATTCCAGAACTTGCAGAAAAAAAATATTTTCTAAGCATAAAAAGACCTAAACAGAAGGCAAAGGGATGAGCTATTTGGTTGACACAGCAGTGGCAGGAAGCCAGGTAAATCTCCAAAGCACTGGCATCATCACATGTGTCTGTAGGCCTCCTGCTTGCTCCAAACACTGCACAGCATCAATCGTTGAACATATTTTTGTCCAGGCTACAGAAAAAATGATGGCATTTCTACACCTCAAGAACTAAGACCTGGATGAATGACACAAAAAATCCTTTCTGAAACCAAAACCAGAGGAACCTTGATGGAGAGCTGTGATAGCCATGAGTTTTAAAGACCTGTAGTGTATGTGTTAATATAAATTTCTACAAAATGGTCCCCCTCCCAGATACCACTCACCTGAGGTTTCTGGCTAACTGAGCCAGCACAATCACCGCAGTTGCAGCACAATCACTGAGCAAATGCAAAAAGGACTGAATTTAATCTCTGTGAGATTTTTTCCTGCAGCTTGATAGAAGTCATGATTCATGCAGGACCTGCAGCCTACCTCATATGAGTGATGAGAATCTTGGCCACTCCATCCCCTCAGGTAAGGAGCTTGTGAAAAGCCTTTGTAACAATAGGGCACCTGCCCTCTCTGAAATGCAGGAGCATCAGCATCTTCTGGTAGCATACAGGTGCCACAGGCTGTCCAAAAGCAATGGTGGAAGAAATCCTAGATTTGGTCCCTAGTAGAAAGTTTTCTTCTTTATCTACTTGCAGAATGGCTTTGGTCCAGAACAAACTTGCACTTGACTTCTGTTTCCAAGCTTTCCTCTGATCCTGCAGTGTTAAAAATCTGTCATTTGTATTACCAAACACTAAAATTATTATTTATGATCCAGAAGTGAGACACAAACCAGAAATTCCTATTTATTCATCTAGACTGGCATGCTCTACAGTAGGCAATGACAAGTACTTCCCATAGAACATTTTCCTATTAAATTTAAAGAAAAAATAGAAAGATATATAAGAAAAAAATGTGAATCTGGATAATAGTATGAGCTACGATGGGCTCTGCTGTATTTGGGGACAAGTATCCATATGAGTTGTCCATATTAAATGCAATCACAGCCTTGAAAAAGGAGAGTACATTTAGCATTCTGCAGCCCAGTGCTAGAGGACAGACAAAGGAATAGCTGGGGACAAGCTGACCTCAAGTGTCAATGAATAGCTTAGGTTTTTTAATATAAATTATGCTTTCAGTTTTCCTGATTTTAATCCAAGTTTCAAGATTTTATTTTGTTCATAAAGAATCATCTCTTCAAAACAAGCAAACACAGAATTCTGCCCTGTTTTTTTCCTTTTCATGTAAGTACAAGACTTCTCCCATTACAAGTTTAGGGATATTTTTTTTTTGTAGAAGAGTACTTGAGAAAACTCATTTAAAAAGCAGGAGGCAGGGGAAGAAAAGAAAAAGAAATCCGTAGTTTATAGCTATCAGTCTGCTGGTTTTGTGGAGCTGAACTTAGACTTCCCAGCACCTTGGTCTAGCAACATTATTTTGTGGTTATTTGCACCATTTGTGTGTCCATCCCTTTCTTAGCTACCTAAATCCTGGTTACCAGATTGAGAATAATCAGTGCCGGGGCTGAGGAGGCACCAGTGCTGCTGACAGCCAGGGTGAGATGTGACCCTCACCGGAGCACCCACGCAGCCCTGGGACACCTCAGGGTGATGGAGCCGCTCACTGCACCCCGCCGGTACCTCAGGGGGCTCTGAATCCTAGAATTAAGGTGACTTGGTGTGGGTTTTGTGGTTGCTGTCAGCCGTGCCATCCCGTTTTCTCGATCGAGCAAGGCATGACTGGACTCCGACCTCACACGGAAAAAAAAAGCAATTTCTGTATTTGGCCAGAAGAGGGCAATGTTATGTCACTTAAACCACCCAAAGGTCACGCTGACTCCAGGCAGGACAGAAATTATATTTGTGCCATAAAATCGGGGGGGGCGGAGGGCATTGGGGAATATCACGTTTTATACCAATACAACACGGTATTTCTGCTCCCTTTTATAACTAATTGTATTTCTCTGCTTCATATATTTCGTGAGAACATCCTGCCAGGACAGGACACCAGAAAACCTCTCAGCCTCCCAAGTAGAAGCTGCTGAAGCTTCCACCTGAAGAGCAGAAAGTGCAACGATGATTTCTCAGGGAGCAGGGCTTAATTTAAAGCATACGTGCAAATATACTTGAAGAAAGGCAGAAACAAGCTAATGGATTTATTTTAGGTTTTTTGAAAGTTCAGAGGAGGGAAAACAGCTGCCTGTGTAGAGTTCAGCTGTCACGCTGCTGAAAAACCTGTGTGTGTGTGAAAGACATGGTGGCTGGATGCATTCAGCCAGATCAGTGTCCCCTTCATCCCCTCCACCTCTGCTTTCTGCCTCTTCCTCTTTCTTCCCTCCACATCCAACCAGTGTGTCCCGCTGGTCTAGCTGGCAGACTTATTCCTACTCTGGATGAATCCGTATCTATGTCTCCATCTGCAGCCAGTTTAAGCAGTATTAGCAGAGCCACTCTGCTTCTCTGCTTTCCCTGTGAACTTTATACCTGTGGACAAACAAGAAGTTTATTGTTTCATTCCTTTCCTACCCCTTCTTCTCCCTCCCTGCTTCAAAGTTCTGGGGAAAACACTTCCCTCATCCACCCTGAAGAACAAACCCACCCAATGGGTGGACTCTTAAAGGTTCTTCTCAAACTTTCTGGAGGGTATCAACGCACCATTTGATGAGAAGTTTTGGCAGCTCAGAAAATCTTCATTCCCTGAACTAAGCAGGTATGCAAAGTAATTTCTATTCCTGTTCTCAGTGTCCTTCCTATGTGATGAGGGCCAAGGGGAGGTTGCCACCATGAAACCAGGTGTCAGGAATAGCATCTGAATAGCACAGAGAACAGCCAGCCAGCACTCAAGTGTTTCTTTGGAAGTACCTCATCTTTGCATATTTACTTTTGCCAAATATGAGGCAGGCCTCCTGGCAGATTCTGACAGGGTTTCAGTCCAACATTCGCTCGACACAGATGATCTTTAGCAAGATCACCTCCGGGCAGTGCAGACAGACAGCATCCTCTGAACAGTTTAATGGCTTCAGTATAATTTTTTTCATATAAAAAAATTAATTCTTGCACAGTTTTACATTTCCTAAAGAAATGTTGCTTGCTGCCTAACTATAAGCAAAATACCATTGGTAGATTCTTCTAAAAATGTTTAATATGACCATTAGTTGTCCTGAATAGCAAGAAACTAAGTAGTCTTTATCTGCAGAAACACTGTACACCAAAACAGCCATGGCTTGAGTGATTAGCAGCTTGTGTGCTTCAAAGAGGTGAAAAGAGGTTTATAAACAATAAATAATGAAATGTATCATCTCTACTGGTTAATACAGCCAAGGAAAAGGAAGGCTCAGCTGATACATCACAGAAATTCACTTCTGGACAGCACAGCATGAACCAACTGCACATTGGTTTAAGACCAAAAAATTCTGTCAGCCCTAGAGTACTAGAGTTAATCCAAACACATGTAGTTTGACCAAGATGCTCTTGTGGATTGCTCCCTGGGTTTTTGGGGTTTTTTTTTACTACTGTGAAATCAAGAACCTAGTGACTTTCACCCCATCAGACTGACCAAAGGTTGTTGTGCCATAGTGGCTTCTGTGGAGGAGAGCTGCCTATTGTTCCAACAGATGCCACAGCATCTCGACAGACATCCAGGGTCTGACAAGGCCCAGCCCTGCTAACCCATGAGCTTTCATGAGGTCATGGCACAGGCTGCTGCCCAGAACTTGAGAAAAGCAGTGTCAGCCAAAAACTCCTTGACCATAGTACTTCTTAGGAAATAATGCTACAGAATTCAAACTGCCACGCATCAGTGATGTTGCTCTATTTATACATTTGCAGGTGCATGACTAAGGATTCAGGCAGTAGGCTGAGTATAAACCACATTAACAGACATCATGGCATATCCCTTGCAAGGTTTGAACTGCTAGAAAATTCAAATTCTGACAACATCTGGTCCTAATACCTACAGGTAAGGAGGATATGAGAGCTCTTGACAATGTGACAACATTTTCATGACAGTACAGTTGGTGTAGAAAGTTGCCTGAAAAACCACACCTGGAAATGGTGCTGTTACAGTCAAGTGCTGATCGTACCTATTGGTCATTCTGATTGACAAACCCACACAATTCATACACTCCTCACCATTTCCCCTGTACCAAGTTACAGTTTCCTGGATGTGTGCTGTCATTACAGGGCACACAGATTAAAATGTTCAGTCTGTTGATGAAAAAAAACCATAATTACTAGGCAGAGCTGGTAAATTGCTCTCTCATTTATTCTTTCCCTTCCTTTTTCTTAGGAGCAGGAGGCATGGTACAAGTGCAGTGTCTATCCATCTCCTGAGAGTGTCACTTGGAGTGATGTCCAAACTTCTGGTCAGTTGTACTCATAACTAAGGGAGGTAAAGGCCACAAAGATTTAAAGGACTCGAGCACAGATCCTATGAGTAGAGGCTGAGGGAGCTGGGGCTGTTCAGTCTGGAGAAGAGGAGGCTCAGAGGAGACCTCATCACTCTCTACAACTCCCTGAAAGGAGGGTGTAGCCAGGTGGGAGTTGGCCTCTTTTCCCAGGCAGCTCTCAGCAAGACAAGAGGGCATGGTCTTAAGTTGTGCCAGGGCAGGTTTAGGTTGGATATTAGGAAGAATTTCTTTACCGAGAGGGTGATCAAGCATTGGAATGGGCTGCCCAGGGAAGTAGTGGATTCTCCATCCCTGGAGATATTTAAAAGGAGACTGGATGTGGCACTCAGTGCCATGGTCTGGTAACTGCAGCAGGGATAGTGGATCAGAGGTTGGACTTGATGATCTCTGAGGTCCCTTCCAACCCAGCCAATTCTATGATTCTATGATTCTATGATTCTATGATTCTGTGTTGTTGCAGTCTGCATGTGAACTGCAGTATGACTAGAGGGAAACCACTGCAGCCAATGCTCCCACAGAGGAAAGGCAGCAGCACCCAGCAGCTCCTGGCCAGGCAGGGGCATTGCTCTTAACCAGCAAGGGGATCATTGCATCACCAAGGTGCAGAGGAACAGGAGTGGATGTGGAAGGCTGTAAGACTCAGGTGACATCTCTGTTGGAAAGCAAGCTTAGTATTATTTGTAGAACATTACTATCCTTGGAGAAACTGTCCTTTTTGCCTTTGGCTAATACAATTTTCACGGGTTTTTTTCTTGCTTTCTTGTGTTGGGATTTTTGTTGTTGTTGTTAGTTTGTTTTTCCTCACCCTACGCATTCAGCACTTGAAATCTACTTTACTGGGTTTTATCTGTGAGTGCAATAAGCCTCTATTAAATTTACTGAGATCATGAAAGTTAAGTTTACCTAAAATATCTCAAGTCCACCATCTGTTTTGCTATTTTGGGGCTGGTTTGTACCTTCATACATCTATTGACCTCGCCAGCTACATTAACATAGCCATGTGTGACTCAGTGGTACACTATTCTCAGGGCTTTGAAAGACAAAGATAATGTTTGTATACACTGCAAATGACTCCTTACCATTGCTAATTGCTGTTCTTCAGGTTGGACACACCTACATTTTCCTATCTATACAAATGGGCCTATAATTTTGAGTCAGCCAAAGAAAACATAAAGAAACAGTAACCTGAGCACAGCTCAGTGGATGGTGTAGGGCCTAGGCTGTAGTTTATTGTCATGAAATTCTTGGCTATAGGGAGCTCCTGTGATTCCCTCTTCTGTACATTCTGCTCCTTAAAGCAGTGTGTGTGACATTCACTTGAGGGACCTGACAAAGATTAAATGAGAATTTCTTTGAACCTGAGTCTGGAAAACTGTAATCACAATCTCCAGAGGTATAACTGAAGGTAAATTGGTTAATTGATAATAGATAAACTATTACGCTATAAAATATTCAGGACAAAAAAATAGGCTAGAAAATAAGTAATTAAAATTCAAGTAGTTTTCTGCAAAGCTGGGGTAATATTACAACTTTAGCAATTACAGGATGAACTCTGCAAAGCAAGCTGGCCAAAATCAATGAAAGTCAAATCCTTGATTTTCCTTTTTTTGCACATTTTCTGCATATGTGTCCGTAAGGATACAAAATTGCTGGTTTATCATGCCATAATAGACATGACAGCTATTTTACAGGTTGAAAAAAATTTATTTATGAGAGGTCCTGGTGTAGTGGTTTGCAGGAGCAAGGAAAGTGCTAACTCTAATCACACAGAGGCATTGACCAATGTCTGCGGTCAGATCACTTGACCCTCTTGTTCTTCAGTCATCCTAGCTGGAAAGTGTGTTAAATGCCTTGCTCCTGGAAAATGACAGTATACATTTGTGCATTAATGTGTGTTTTACTGCCTGTAGGATATTGTACTTCTCCCCCTTCAGTCTGTAGTTTCTGGTTTCCTAAAGTGTTATGCAGAATCCTGTGCAAGCAATGTTTTACATTTCCTAAACCTTTTATATCCTTCAAGTTTGAGAAATTAGATAGTATTAGCTTTCCTCTCTTGAATTTCTAAAGACACTTCAGGCTCGTCTTTTATCTAAATCATTTTATGGCCCATTAATTGAATAGATAATGTTTCTCTGCAAAGTCTGAAGGGTCATTTAGCATTTTCAGCATTACTACAGCATGAGCAGTGTATTTTCACTGAATTTTTTTTTTTACAGTTTTAACAGCCAGCAAATGAGCCAGACTTTGATAGCCACTGTTCTTGATAAATGCATTATTTAAGATGATATTTAAGCAGACAAAACCTTTTTTTTAGAATGCCATGGCCTGTAATACCACACTTGAAAATTATAAAAGGGTAAAAGAGGTATGAAATACTGGTTTTAATAAGACAGAATAAAATCCCCCAGAGGCCTAGCTTCTAGCTTCCATGAAACTCTGAGGAGGTTGATATATGCTAAGTAATTAAATATGTGGTTTTAATGAAAAATATAGTTATAATACACAGTTCAACTGTAAGGTCTTGGAAATGTATTAAGCTACACACAGCCCTTCCAGAAAGACATGAGTGGGAAGATAAAATCTTCTTGATTGACCATGTGGATATTTGTGTTTGGAGTCTGCAAGACTTCATACTTTAGAGGAAATAAAAGGAAAACTACTTCTAGGGATTCAAAAAGGTCTGCAGGTCTAGCATTAGACCTTTGGCTAATCAGCCTTTCTGAAGCTATTGAGACTGTTTACATTCCAAAGTGTTGCTCCAGTGGGCAATCTTTGCATCTGAGTTGGTGCAATTTGTGGTGGGTCTTAAATTCTTATTTTTTAGTAGCTCCTTGTGTGGAGGACATTTTTCAATGAGATTGTATTGAGGAGGAGAAATGGGAGTTGGCCATTCATATAGAAAGACCTGTAACTAACATTTCACAGGTACTTTAAATTTTCAGTTGCCACCTTCAACAACTACATCTTGAGCGTATGGTAGATGATAACCCATTATACAATATTAAATTCTGAAAACTAGAGGTGTGTTGTGAAAGACTGTATGCTCTGTTGGTGAATAGCAGGTAACTACATTCCACTTCTAGAAAGAGTCCCTATTTTTTGCAGTTGAAGTAGAAGAGATCAGAGCTGTGTACTCTCATGTTACTCATTATAATACAATTGCTCCAGCGATTACTTCTGAATTCACACTAAGTTGTTTATTAAACAGGTTACTTAGAGCATGCAACTTCTATTTCAGTTCCTGCCTTATTACAAAGGAACAAAACAGGGCAGCAACATCATAACACATGTAATATTATTTTCTCATTCATGACCTGCAGGTTTTTCTGTGAACTGAGAAGAGTAAACCACTGAGTTATGCCAAGAGGTGTCTCACCTGCCAAAACTAAATTGCATAGAATTATGATCTTGTAGCAAAAAATGACATAACTCAAAATAACTAATCAGCTGTTAAAGTAATCTCTGATTGCTTTCAAACTAGTGCAGACCCAGAAAGCAATTTTAAAAGGATATCTATCTCCTGCACTTTTATCTTTGAATAGTACCAGCACAAAAGGAAAATCTCAAAGGAGCATTTGCCTTATGTGGTCAGAAATCTTTGGTATAGTAAAAAGACATTGAACTGGCACAAAATACCCAGAAGACTACACCTTAAGTAAGGCTTTATGTAGTAATTTCTACTCTGGAAGTATTATTTACCTTCCTAAGGACAAGAAAGTCTCAAATTTTTAAAATATTAGTTTATGACTGGTTGCTCAAATTGGAAGGTGTGCAGTCCACCCTCAAACCATGTGCCCACTAAAGGAATTATTTCCCTCTGGTTTCTCACTCCAACCATAAAGTTCATGAACAACAAGCAACAGAAGGGGAGTTCAGTCAAATGCCTGACATAGAATAGGACAGATTCTTTCTGAATGAATCCTCAATAGCCACCAGATTTCATGTAAGATTTAATAGCCAGGTGATAAAGTAACTCAGCATTAAACACGAAGTAAGTTAATGCCAATTATAGTCCTCTTAGAAATGTAATTTCAACAATATAATTGTTGAAAGCACTGAAAGCCTGATTATGTCTTCGCTTTTTAGAACTATCAGATGGTACAATTTTCTTTCCAAAAATCCTTTCAACATCTAAATCAAATGCTAGATAATAAATAACAAAGACTCCATGTCTAACATAATGTAATCTAATGTAATTTCATGTAATGTGCAGTGATGTATTATCATTTATTATAGTTCAAATTGTTAGATAAAGGAGCAGGAGAGGTAGGAGAAGGAGAAGGAGGAAAAGAAGTAGCAAAGGTATCACAAAACCACACGGGGTGCAGTTTGCCTGAGAAGGTTTGGCTTTCTGAACATTGACTCTCCAGATGCCAAGCAGATAGATGCTTCTTGGAGTCAGAACATAAAAAGTCAAAGGAGGGACTATTACAGTGCTAGGAGGGGGGTAAAAAAGAGCATTCATGGATTCCTACACCCATTGTACAATCAGTAGAAAATGGAATGCATCTTCCTTTACTTATATTCCGTGACTTGGGGTAAAAGTAAGACTCAGGCAGTGGAAGGAATCAAAAAAAAAGCAGCCAAAGCAGCAGTCTCTGAACATCCAGAGATATTACAGCTGTGTGCTTATTTTTGCCTCTTTTTGCTCATTGGCTCCCTATTCTCATCCTCTTTCTTTCCCTCCTTCATTTTCTTTCCCTCTGGCTTACTCCCCCCCAGCCACTGTAATAAATTATGTTTGCTGCCATCCTGCAGCTCACTGAGCTATCTCATGATTTCCTTTTCCTCCTTGTGCACTTATCTCATTCATTTGCATTGAAAGGTCTCCAAGACAAGGGACACTCAAATACTGTGTTTTCCCAGCATCCTTAGGCCAGCTCTGGTTCCTGAACTGATTTAGAAGGTGCTAATCTACTCACTAGAAGAACCCACAGAGTATCTTAACTGACAACACTTTTAAAATAGGTTATAGCCACTCACTGCTGAATGTGAGATCAGACAATGACAATTAATCTACTTCTTGTGACATTCATGAGAATACTTGCAATGAACCTTTTAAATGCCAAAAAAATCCCAGACTCTTTGTCAACATTTCTTAAGTGCACATCTTAGTAGAATCCATATTTTTCTGCAATGAACACAAGGACTGTAGGCCTTGAAGGAAATACTTCTTTTGTGGAATTAAATTCCCCTGTTTTTCATCAAGCATGTTAGTAGCATATGCCTGTGCACTTTCTCAAAAATTAAATAGATGATTTGTTCCTAATGGCATAAAGTTTTGCACCTGAACATCAAAGGCTTTTGTGGGAGAAGAACTTTGAAACAAGTCAGAATCAACTCACTGAGAAGCTGGAAGGAGCTTTAGTCTTGCTGGTGAACACCCAGTGAGCTCCTGTTCTATTAGAAGTAGGTAGAATTAAATTAGAGATGACTAGCAGGTAAAATAGATGAGAGAGACACAATCTGAAGTGACTAAAGAAGCAAACTTGCCCCATTAAGAATATGAATTGAAAGAACATGAACTCAAATACATTTTCCCTTCTAAGAATGTCTGTGCTACAACCAGAACTGTGGCTGCAGCATGCATAGACCTTTACCTTTAAACTATCTGGTGTTGATATTCCTGGAGTCCAGCAGGAGCCACCAAATACCAGGGACAACACTGAGTTCCCTGTTAATTCATTACACAGTGGTCTAAGCTAATTCAACACTGAGTTCCCCAGTCATTTGTCACATCAGCCTAAGCTAAAGCTGTTATCCACAGCTAAGAGATTTGACAAACTGTGGTGAAGTCCTAGAGACTCTCCAAGTTCCATACTGGAACTTCTGCCCTTTAAGGCAGAAGTTGAAGCAAAGAAGGAATGGATGGGGGGAGGAGTTGCACAAATACTGTGAATGCAGTTACACTCCCGTTTTCTCTGGGAGCAAAAAGGTCTTGAGAAGTTCCCGGTTCTCATTTTTTTAACCCTCTTTTGCCTTCACATAATTTGCTTCCTGTGCTGCACTGTGTTGTGCTCATGCAAGTCTGTGAGGCAATGCTACAGACAAAGTCACCAGGAGGAGGAATTCCAAAATCACACAAGGAGGGAACTTTCCGAACTGTCTGTGCCTGGAGAGAAAGCAGAGAACCTATAACACACATCTAACTTCTCCTTCTCTTATTGAATTTATATGAATGGGTTTTAAAATAGGATTTAAAACCTTTTCTCTTTCTAGGGGAGCCAGGATAGGAAATCTTGATCCCCAAATCTGATCATTTCTATAGTTTTATTTGTGCATATCTTAACCAAGCCAGCAAGCTAGCAAACTTGCCTCTCAGACTATCCCCAACCTATGAATAGTAAAACAGATGTTTACTACAGAACAGTGTATCAGAAGAAATCAATTAAGCCCCTATGAAGTGCAGTATATTATTGCCTATGGATGCAAAATTCCATACCAGGATTTTATATCTTTAGATTAGTCAGAAAAATGTGACACAAGCAGAATCTCTGTATACTCTGCATATACACACTCCCCCCTCTATGTCAAATACAGTTTTGATGCATATCATCATCTTCCTGTATAATTTTTTGACCAAATCTTCTAGCTCCTAGAAGCTAGACTTGCATAAATCTGTGGGACCAAAAATTTGTCTCACTGAGATTTATATAGCTTGAATAACAAAGATTTTTTTACAGCATGTAAATAAGTATATTGTGTAAAACTGGACCATACCCAAGCTTTATGATTAAATCATTTGTGTTGTGTCCTTATTTGAATTTCCATATTTACTTAACAAAGGTTTCTCTGGGGCTTTTCAGTCCATATTTACATAGATCCATCAAAGATGGCATAGTTAGACACAGGATGTAGTTGAAACTAGACAATAGCACAGCAGGGTTAAGGTATTGGGCTGCAGCTCAAGTGTTTTGTTAGGAAGATCTGATAAGTGCTTAGACTTTTTGCTAAAATAAAGACCCTAACAACAGTGGGAATTCAACAGGGTAATCACACTTAATGCAGACTGTTTAGAGCAATTAGAGGTGATTGGCAGTGTCTTAAAGCCCTTTTACAGAAACAACATATAAAAAGAACTGACCTCAATTGGATTTCAGCTTCGTTGTCAGTTTCAGCCAAATGCATTATATCAACTGGTTTAATGCACATAATAATAAAGTATTTTTTTATTGCTCCTCTGGCTGTAAACATTGTTCCCGAGCTTTCCTCTGTCACAGAAATATTAAAATGCTCCATGTGATATGCAGCCCTATCACTGGACTGTAAATAAAGAGTTTGTACTTGTCAGGGGATAAATCTCCCTTCCCTGATGTCCATGAGGTATTTATCAATGAATGGATTAGGAATGCTGCAGGGAAGTCAGGGAGACAGTGACAGGAGATCCAATAGCAGAATGGACTGCAGAGTATGTTTATAACAAAAACCCAAAGTTTGGGAAGGCTCATTTTCAAAACAGCAGTAGATTTGTGCCTATAAATAACACACAGACAAGATGTACAAACTACAGTGCATGCAATACTCTGATTTAAATCTATGCAGGCATACTGAAGTCTCGCTGAAATAAGGCTGAATTTTCAGTTCCCAAGGATTTAGCTCATAGCTCTAAGTGGAACTATCTAATGTAATGAGTCTGCAGGACAGTTACACCTTAAGAGCCTTGGCAGGATATATTTCTATAACAGTGTCTTTAGACCCAAAGGCACAAACTAAGTTGCTGTACCAAGGCACAACACAGACTACAGTTACCAAATGTTGAGGAAAAATCTGTCCTGAGGAGAAAAACTGTTTGAAATTGTAAAGTCATGCTTATGCAGGTAGAGACAGGTTATGTCCAGAAACAAACCATCTACCTAGAACAGTTTAAGTGATGGTGATACAGGTAAAAATTTCCATACTCTTAGCTGAAATGTAGGGCTAGAGTAATTGCATGCTCCTAAATTGTTACAAGATAGAATTTGTGTGGTTTAAAAAAGTTCTACATTTAAGAGGCAGGAACTCCTTGAACCCTTCTTTCCTGGACACTGCGACACTTTTGAATCCCTATTCCTACCTAAGTTTTATACGTATTTTATCTACTTATTTATGTTTCTACAGTGGTTTTGTGCTGGTATAAATATGCCCCATGTTGGTCTGACTTAATCTGTTCTCAAAACCAGTGATCTGTATTAGTTTATTATTACCATTGTAGCAAGGTGACCTGTAACAATGGATGATGGAGAGGTTGTGAAGAGGTGTAGGGAGGGAACAACCAGTCGGCCATGACAGTCGCCACAGCCATGGCTTTTGGGGGCCTCAAAAAGGCAGGGGACAATGCTACCCCACAGTTGGATATACAGCTTTGACAACAGAATTTATGCAACATGACTCATGGTTTTTGACAAATTCAATATGATGATCAAAAGGAATAATATTCCTCTGCTAATCTGAATGCACAGAATGGTGGGTATATTCCAAGAGCTTTCCTCTGAATAAAATCTGCATATAATGAAGCTTTGCCCACAGACTGTGGTATAACAGACAGCAAAGAAATCTGCTTGTTTAGCTTTCTTAATCAGAGTCTTAGGTTTTACCAGTAGTCATAACAACAATCTGACCCACACAAGGGTGGCAATTACCTCAATTGAGCCATCGAACACATGAGCTTCTGGTCTGACCCACTCCATGGCCAGAGGAGACAGAATAGGCACCTTCACAGAGATATTCCTCCCATCCCAAGAAGGTATGTAAACCAGGTGAGACAAGATGATTTTCACAGTGACTATCTACAAGAAGGACATACACACAAGATTAACTCATCTCAGGTACTTAAGATGCTGTGATTAAAGTTTAGATTAATGTTTGCACAAGGTGTCTGGCACGGTCAGTAGAACTGGGCTTGTCTTCAGAAAAAGAATCTGCCCTTCAGGGATAGTGAACATCCCAATCAGGCATATTCCTCATCCTTTCATCCTTTCACTCCAGCTATAGATGCTGAAAAGCCTTTCCTCTGCTTTCAGATCCAGTAGGACTGGAGTTTTCTTTTGCAGTTATACACAAACCTCCTTGCATAGAATCGGTCAACTCCTGAGTCATTCCATTATTCCTCATTGTTCCTTGCTGGTTGCAAAGCAGAGGTCTCAAATCTTTGCTTATACATATATTTCACAAGTAACTGAACAGGTAAATTAAATTTTGGGTGGTTTCTCTGTTAGGATAAATAATGGTCCACTACTTTACTACAGAAGATACCAGAAAAAGTGAAATTAAAATAATCTCCCAAAAGCAAGCTCTGAAAAATTAAGAAACATCATAATTTTTGTTGCTTAGCTTGTAGCATAATTTTGAGGCTTTTTGCTACACAAGCAACTTCACTTCCTTCTTTTTTTTTCTTTTTTCTTAAACATTAGCATGAGACACAGGCTTATGGCTCTTTAGAATGTTAGTTAATTAAAAAAACATTAAATTAACAACCTTTCCTTTGCCATGGGGAGAACATAGCCAGAGGATAATGAGTTTTATTAACTCTCATAATGTCAGTGTTGATTGCATCCGAATGTTGGATCCATTATTTGTCAGTCCCCAAAGAACCACCTAGAGAAGCAAATGGGTCAAGGATTAATTGATCGGTGCAAGGTTCTCTCCTTCCAGCCAGGGTTTTACTACTGTGCCATTTATATGTGCAGAATGGGAGAGTCAAGGAGTTTTGAAACAGGGTTATTTCTGCCACAGTATCACCCTCCTCTTTCTTGGCTTCTCAAGTTGCTGCTGTGACATTACTTCAGGCTTTTAGCAGCTGCCAAGTACTGTTACAAAAAGCTCTGGTCTCAAGTGAGAACTTTCTTACAAAAGTTTTGGATTGTTTGGTTTGGTGTTGTTTGGTTTTTTAAACTTCATGCTAATTTGTGGAGATGGAGACATTACCTGAGAATGTATTCCCCTCCAGGAAATTCTCACCAGGAAAGGACTCTCCAGCATAGGAATTTGGAGAGACATCTCCACTCCAGACTAGGGAATAGATCAGTGATTAGGACACTTGGCTGGGATGGTGAAGACCCATTCTTCCTCCCTGCCCCAGCATTGCACTAGCCCTGGGCTACTGCAGGAGGAAGATAATTTTCCTCAGTCACCTCCAAGGGCTTTCCAGTTTGGATAAATAAACTACTGCTTGCTAGTGACAAAATCTGTGCTATTTTGCAATACAGATACATTTATTATATTTACATGAAGTTTATTGAGCATATGGTTGCTACCCTACAGCTTCCAGGCAGATGTTTCCACAAATTCCCTCTTGCCTGCACCTTTAGTGACATTTGTCTGGCTACATGTTCATGATTGAGACAGGTAGAATACTAAGTCTACAAAAAGGTGGAAAAACCCCACATTTCTGCTCCCTACAGTACCTCTTTGTGAGGGATCTGAGAAGTGCCAGTAGCAGTACAAAGGCATGGAACACAACCAGGAATGGATGAACAAAACTACTGTGTCTGGTAGTAGGTAGCAATTAGCTCATGTGCATTAAGTGATCAAGTCACATCTTCACATTTCTTCTGCCCTGGTATGCCTGTTTTTTGGGGGAGAAGGGGATTGGGTTATGATCTTATGAGGCTTCACCTCATTGTGGCAAAAAAGGTTGAGAAAAAAAACCTTTGCTTAGCAATTTTATAGACAAGAGGATGTGGGGGGATTTTATTCAGTCTTTATTACAGACAGCCCTAAACTGGAAAGCAGAGTAGCAAATCCCCATGAAGATCCCATTGGTTTGGTGTCAGGTATTTTCTAACCTGCAAAGATCAGGTAAGTCAGCACACTCTAAAACTGCCACAGATTCAGAGGAAACAGGTGAAAGCAATTGCCTCCACCCTGCATTTTCTCTCAGATATCTGTGAATTTTCACCAATTTGCCTCATTCACCACATGAGGCTCAGCTGTCCCTGTTGCCATGAGCCAGCCAGCTCTGCAGCCAGGACATGATTCAAGAAGGGTCTTTCTCACCTTTCTGAAATTAAACAGAAATGCAGTCTTTCCTACCCTTTAAATAAAGTGGATTCTGGTGTTGTTTTAGCTCGTGTTAAAAGGAAATTTGAGAAGCACAACTAGTTGAAGGAAAAGAAAAAAAAAAAGTGTTTGGATGGTATTATTCAATTGCAAATTCACTTCCCAGACAGTTTTATCCTTGTTCTTTAATGGATAACTGGTAAAAACTCTGTTGAAGCAATTCAAGGTTCTACATATGAAGAAATCTAATGCTCAGCTTCAAAATACCCTCAGGCGTTAAATGCAAACAATGAAACGTTTAATTATAAAAACACATTTTGAGCATATATGCACAAAATCCCTAAGAGTAAGTAAGGTACAAGCACTGGAAATCCCACTGCTTTGCACTGGGTTCCAATAACATTGAGGTGTCAGCTCCTGCAAAATTCTGGCAATAGAGATAAACATCTTCCTGTGCTACTAAGAATTGAATGACTTGATAATATTCCTGAAGTGTCTTAAATGTAAACCTTTTGAGAGCCCATTTCCAAATGTTAATTTACCATCCCAACAAACTATAGTTTTGCTCTGGTAATTGATAGGAACATACTCTGTATCAGCTTTGAAATCCAGTTTATTCAGTTCAGACAGCTGGTAAAGTAAAAATCCCCAATAGCAATGGTAACTGGTGACCTAACAGTAATCAGTACAAGTGGCTATGGCTCCACATCCCTGAAAGCTAGATGATGTGCCAGCATAAAATATCCCTCTCTACTCCATTCATCTCAATTCCTACTCAATGCTCTGCCTTCCTACTCAAGGCTGCTGCCTTCACTGGTCCAATGCAGCTGCTTGTGGGCACAGGCTCTGCACCACACTGGAAAGCTACAAAATTAAACCAATGAAAAAAGAAATACTTTAAAAAGTAATTAAAAAGCACCATAACTAAAGCAGCACCATAATTAAAGCAGCACTGTGATTTATATCAGCAAAAGGAACACTGTAGAAGGCAAGACAGAGCTTAAAGCAGTTGGTGTAACAAACTTTGGGCTTATTTATTCTCAAGAGTCTCTCCTTAAAATAGGTGATGTTGCTGGATATTAACACTCAAAGCTATCTGCAACTTGGAAAACTGCATGTATTTCAGACCAGGCAAATACTCCAGGGTCGCCTTGTTTTGTTAAAATGGATAGAGAAGCAGGTTAAAGGGGCTGAAGATAAATAATAAATGAGTGACAGCTCAAGACCACAATTAGGCCAAGGTTAATAACCATCAATTCCAAAGGATAAGGGATTTCTCTTTCCAAGTAACCACCACATAATAAATGTTCTACTACAGACCTAATGGGTAAACTCATTTGGTATTGCAGTTGATTACAAAACAAAGAAAAAGGTTATACATAGGAGAAGCATTAATGGGAATCATAGGACTATTTTAACCTTTCCTAAAGTCAGATGGTGGGATTTTGTTTACCCTCTCCACTGTATACTCTTCCAGTGCACCCAGAGAACACTACAAACAATTAGAAGACACAGCTGCAAAAGTTTTTCACCCCCTGTTTTTTCCTTTGCACTGCCTCAGCAACAGCTTAACAATCATATATTCAGGGGGAAAATGCCAGAGCATTTGTATGTCCCCCTGTCACACAATCCTAATCTTCAAGAAGAGGTCTCCCAGGCATATCTGGCTTTGTTCTGTGTACTGCTAGCACTTCATCTTCAACCAGTTGTGTGGCAATTTAAAATTTGTTAACTAATAGGAACTATTCTAAATTCTGTTCCAGCTACACTGGTAGGTCTTCTCAAAAAAAAAAAAAAAAAAAAAAAAAAGGCAAAACATCCCTCTGACACCTCTGGTTTCTCCTGAGTGTATTAGCTTATCTGTCCTTTAATCTTATCTTTTACAGATTTGAATGCTGTAACAAATCACAGCATTTCATACTGGTTTAAGTTCTTCAGCTCTAAATATCTTAATCTTATTTTACCTTTGTTAAAGGACACAAGTCTTAGCCAGAAGATAATGCCAATGCCCCATTTATTACATGAGATCAACATACAACAGATAATGATTTGGAAGAAACTGAATATTATTAAGTAACCGCAAGACAACAACAACACAATATTAGGAAAGAAAGATTCCAGTGATCCAGAGATTAAGATGTAACTTGCATAATTAGTCTGGACTGACTACAAGACTTGTCCAGCCTTTATCAGTGAAAGTTTAACTTCTAATGCTTCAGCCAAGAACAGGTTCTCATTATGCTGACTCCAAGAAAGCCATTTCCATGGTCCTACCACAGAACCTACCTGGTTTTCTGTAAGTGAATCAAGTTATCCTCCAAGCTCAGTCTCTGGATCTAACAGTTAAAAAGTGAATTATTTTACATGAAACATTGTATTTGGGAAGAATGGTCCATAAGATACAACATGTCACCATTTATGCATGATTCTAGCAGAAGTTCCCCTTTTATTGATGGAAAATCACACTGCTTAAGTAAAATAGATGTTCTTTTACCTATCATCTAGCCAGAAAGGAGAATAAAGAATAAAGGAAGAAATGAGACTATGTCATTGTTCTCTTAAAGAAAAGTAGTGCTAGGAGTAAGACATACATATGATCAGGCACTTTTACAGAAGGAGATCCTTTAACTACCAAGAATTTGAGACTAACATATTTCTTATTTAAAAAAATTAAAAATTACTTCAGGAAACTGCAGAGTCTGTATCAGCCCTGGTGTACAGTAGTAACATTAACTGTGATACTAATAACAACAACAATAACTACTTTTCTGAAGGTCATTTAGGTAACCACAGTTATTGTCATCATTGTTTCTGTTGCTGAAGCAATGAAAGAGGTAGGGGAAGGCTTAATACACCTCTTAGAGTGAAAAGTCTTTTCAAGCACCTGGCAAAAGCCTGTTATGCTACTGGCACTTCCAAAGAAGTACTAGATGGTATTAATTCAGGTAGCAAAGTACCTCAACTGAATCATTATGTATATTGTGGCTGCATCTCAAAAATAAGAGGGACATTTACGCAACACTGAATGACTTCATGGTTTAAGTTTCCACTCTGTTAGAAGCTCAGTGATTCCAAAATCAAAACTGACACTGGAGATACTAGATCTGTTTTCTTACATGTTTAAAGGTAAAGATCTTCCCAGGGCAATAAATAATTACAGCATTTACAGCCACCCCTTTAAAACCAGATCTGGTATTCCATGTATCACTGAAATGATAGCTCTCACTGTACAGAAAATGGGAAGGAAGAAGCAGGTGACATCACTAAACTGGGCACGGACACACCAAAAATCATTAATCTCGTGCTATGAGCACTGAGTGTTTCCAAAGCAGTGGAGGCAATAGTAACTGGATATAATTTTGAAAGGCTAACTTTCAAACTACTTTGGCAGTGAACAATCAACATGGTCAATTAAAAGTCTGCTTGATCTCAAGCAGCTCTGCATCTCTCTGTTCTTTAAAGTTTCCCCTTTTCCTAACTCACACTATTGGGCCCTGCCTGCCTGAGGCAGAAGACTGCAGTGATTATTGGGGAACACCAGCAACTCAGCTTTAATTATTATTATTGCCTCTATAGGTTATCAGCAGTCTGTAATTCAAACCTTCTTCATTCAGTCTCCAGTCAGTTTTTATACTACTGAAATTTTCATTAAATAAATTGGAGTTTTACCTCAAGGAAGACATGAGAGTGCACACAGAGATGATTTCACCCCACTTGAGAGGTCATTTGGTGAAGATTGTGCACATTAGGGTTACTCACCAATGGGTGAAATAGCTGGATAGTTCAGGGACCACTAATGTTTTGTCAAGGTTTTCAGTTCTGGATTACTGCTGTCTAGAATATGACTCATGGTGGTACCAGGTGACAGCTGTTCAGTGACCCATAAAAAATGAGCTGGTAGTAGATGTAAGTCCTTGGGGAGCAGATATCCAAGCAGAAAAAGTGAGTGGAAATGGTAGCAAACCCACCAGAGTCCTATTTAATGAACGCTGACCTCAAAATACCAAAGTGATGGCTTCACAAGGTCAAGAGGGCCCTGGCACACAGCAAAGGAATTGTCCTGCTTGCAGCCTTTTCTTCCCCAGTGCTGGTGGGAAACTGTGCTGTTAGTTAACATCTCATCTGTAGCTGATGAGTCTGCTCCTTTATTGCTTTGGGGACACAGGTATGGTAACACTCTGTCCCTTTCTGATATGAAGCCTGATGAAGTAAAGCCAGCCCATAAAACTTGGGATTAGCTTCCTGAAGTAGATTCTTCTGTCTCTCTTAAAATGAAAGGGTTAGGGGGCAGGTTTTAAAAGCAATAATTCCCATGGAGTACAACTACGCTCATAGCCATGGGGGGTTTTTTGGGGGGGTGATAGCAGTAAAAGTTGCTCCAAAACCAGCTTGATAAACTCACAGTAAAAACATTCCCCCAAGGACTGTGTCAGGAAAAAAGTTGAATGAAAACTCAGCTCGTGGAATCCCCAGAGTGCAGGTGACAGGACACCTGAAGAACATAGCAGCATCAGTAGTTTTCTATATATGACTTCTTTCTGTGTTCTCACTAAACATGGAGAAATTACCACTCAGATAAATAATTTCTTAAACCTTAGATCTGAACCAATATTTATATTCTTATATTGCCTCCTGAGAAAGACAAAAATGGTCTTATATCTTCTTCCTGTTTATGTGTAGAGGAGACCTGAACTATTTCTGGATATTGCATTTGTTTGAATTCTGAGATCTTATAAAAATTTAGAAGTTTTTTCCTATTTTGCCCTACCTTTGGAGGGCACAAAGAATGCGTCATGAAAGATGTAGTGTTTCACATGGAAGAGATATTGATATATTTCCACCAAAAATGTTAGCCAGTAGACTTGATGTATTCATTATGGACTTCTTTCAGACTATTGACCAGCAAAGCTGATGTGTTTTCTACAGATTTTCTCCAAAGTGCTAGACAGCAGAGTTATGTAGAGTTAGCAAACCTAAGCAAGTATATGTAAAGATGTCTTTATTTTCAGTCTTATTTTTCAGTCTCTAGCTTTTTGAAGCCAGTGTTTCTCTTTGATTCATACTGGGGTTTTTACTAGGCAAGCAGCATTTGAAATATACATATGAGTAGGACAAAATGGGAGCCTTTAAAGATAATGTCTTCTTTATAGAGACAGTAAAGATCATTTTCCTTTCTTATTTCAGTAACCTTTTAATCCTAGTTTCAGTGATTGTGCATTAACAGGTTCATTTCCATCTCATAAACAAGAACTAAAAAGGCATGATTCAGTGTCAACCTCGTAAACCCCCTCCTAAAGAAACAGTCTAGGTTACCAGTCCTGATGTGAAACACTGTGCACTATTAGCCAAGATTTTTGCTATTATCTAGTAGTCATCATTCACCAGTGAACAATGGGACACAACCAAACTTGGTACAGGACACATGACAGATTTTTGGCATGGGGAGAGTGCTTGCTTTCTCCTTAATGAACAGACTTGTGCTCATGACTGTCAACTGCTTGATAAAACAAGAGCTTAAATTCAGAGTGTGACATGTGCACCACAGCTCTGGCATTTTCCCGTTTCAGATCCATCTGAAAACATAAACAAGATTACCTGAACACTTTTCCTTAATTCACAGAATACTTGCTCCAGGCTAAATGTATAAATCAACATCATTCAAACATACACATTTAATCCATTTCTACAAAACTTGTTTCTCCCCAAAGCTGAACAAATAGGCTAAAGAAGTTAAATCCCCTATGTCAGGTCTTAGGTGCAGTTGTAATTTATATACATACACAAAAGTTCATTTCTCAGACATGCTATTCCAAAATATAGCTTTAAAGATCATTACTGCATTATTGAAGCACTCTTACTTAACCTATACTTTTTCCTAGCTAATCAATATTCCTTATTTTTCGTTGTTATCAATGTTTTACTTCATTGAGGTGGATTTTTTTTGTTAGGCACTTGCAAATTCACAGTCCCCTTAGGTAAGTACATAAAATGAGAATATCAGCTCATGAAAATTCAAATGTTTCACCTACTCCTTTGCAACACACTTCAGTGTCAGTTTCTTTAACTACTTCTCTGAGTTTTCCACCAAAAGATTATGTTATTGGGGTTTTTTTTAATGATGAAATAATTCAAATGTGAATATTTTAGTTTTGAAAACATATATTACTGAAATAGAATATTATTTTTTCCCTTCAATTTCCAGTAAAACAAAACATAGGTTGACACTGAATGTTGGTAAGCTGTTACTCCAGCTCACTGTGGCTAGTTTGCAGCAAAACATTTGATCCATCAGGGAGTATAAATGTGGAATGACCGTGTAAAATTCTATTTTTAGGCCCATTAGTGTTTATTTCTTGTACGTTTTTTTCTAGAAAACTTGGTTGTATTATTGTTAATCTGACTGCAATGAGCTGCAAAACACAATCAAAAAGGTTATAAAACCTGCTACTCAATGAAACCACTATGTTTTTTTGTGGTATTTAGATTACTTTCAGCAAAGCAATTGAGTAAAAAAAGCTGGAGATTCGACCTTCTGCAGTAAGCACTCAATAGGCCCCAAATAATGCTTTCACATCAATTTTGTCTTAACAAACATGTTTGTGTTTTGGTTTGTTTGGTTTTTAAATTAGGTTTTTATGCCATGTTGCTTTGTTCCATATCCAGCAACCTTGGGATAACAGCCCCAGGTAGTAAGAGATTGTGCTGCAGGCCTTGGTATTACAAACAGGAAGCCTCTACAAGCAAAAATAGATTTCTTGGCAATTAGACTGGATGGACTAAATTCCTCTGGCGTGATTTATAAATTCGTCCAACTTAATTTGCTGATAGGAAGCTGAGCACTGTACCTGGGTCATTTGGTCTGATTTATGCCAGAAAGGTGTACAAAAGAAAATGAAGCTTCTCTATCTTGCTCTTGTCCCCTCCTAGATTCCTGTTACTATATAACAGGCATCTTTTTCCTTTAATTACTTTCTTCATGGCTTGAGAGCTTTGATGACTTGATTAAGCCTTGCAGTGCAGTTCCAGTCCCTACCCATCTGATTAATTAGCCCAAACCTTATTAACTTCCTAATTCCAATCAATAATGCACTGATGCTGAACTGTGCAAGGGCAAACTAAGGATAGCAGTTTTATCTGAAGACACAGAGCCATGTATGGCTTGTTCTTTTACCTACACTTCTTCATAGATGCCAAATTAAAATTATCAATGAAGAATATCTCTGAACAGGGATGCATTTTGTCACCACCTGTTGCACCTTAACAGCATGTTCATTCAAGCTTACAGTGACAGAAGCATATTGGTGGCACCTTTTGCTGAGTATTTCACTGTTGCTGATGGAGAATGGTACCCAGTAAGCAGGGCTTGTATTCTCCTGCACAAAAATGCTAGCAAATGGCATTGAGAAGGCATGGCAGAGCCCTGCACAGTCTGTCTGAGGACAGGGATAACAAGCTGGTGTATTTTGCTTTGTCTGTCTTAATGATGGCAGCAGATATTTTAATGCTGAAAGGATATTTTAATGACTGCACAAGCAAAACATCACACAGCCAAGTCAATGAATGTTTAACTAGTGGTGGCTGAAGTGTAGCTGGGAGCTGGTGACACTTCTCCTGGGGATTTCAGCTCCTCTTCCCCTGTCTCTGTCACTGCACTGGTGTTGGAGGCCTAAAAGCTACCCAAGTCTTGACAGGAGGAAATCAGTAGGGTTTTCTTCTTCCCCATCATCATCTGAACGTGCAAGCAGAGGATTCAGCATGGATGGAACAGTGGAACAATGTGTAAAGCAACTCCATTTCTCAGGCTGCCCCTTTCCCACTCAATGATTGACCATTGCCACTATTTAGCATATTTTTATTATGGGTTTATGTTAGACCTAACTTTCTGCAGTCAGAAGTTGTTTTTTTTTAATTATTTTATTTTCTCAAAGCACCACTGACAGTAAAAATGGGATTAAAAGGTCTCCAGAAGTCTGATTCATCAGAGATTGCACTTTAAAATAGCTGTTTCTGTTGTAATAAGAAGTAATTGTCCTTCTTTGCTCAGTTAATTTTAGTTGGTCCAGTTTTCTACAACTATTAAGAGGGTAAAAAAAAGATCACTTTTCCATTCTTCCACCTGCAGTAAATAGCCATCCTGGCAATAGTGAATAGTAAATAGTACAGCCCACAGCATGCTTCTCAGCAATGTAAACTACTGGTTTGCATCTTTAGAACTGAGGTTAAGAGTTGGTATCTAAGATTGATGCTTGCTGTCAAATATCCACCGTTAAGTCTCCAAATGGAAACACACAACTTCCAGACCAAAAGCACCTGAATAACAGGCTCAGTGGCACTGTATTTTGCTAAGAATGTCTGCAAGATGGGAGCAGCACAGGTAGGATAACCAATGGTAGGATACAAGGATTTGTAATTAAAATAATTTTAATTTTTATTATTTTATTAATTAAATTAATACCATTGTGATTCTTGTTTTCACTGGGTTTACATTTCCTGAGCACATGAGCAGCTTTTTTCTTCTCATTTATGTCTGCCCTTCTGAACAATCTATAGTACCAAGTACCTCCATTACTCTTTCTGCAGGCCACTGACAACAAA